>NC_041381.1:354628274-354708277 GCF_002162155.2 Triticum dicoccoides | reverse complement strand
CCTCCTCCCCTCCTTTATGTATGGGGGAAGGGGGCACCCCATAGACACACAAGTTGATCTTTAGCCGTGTGCGGTGCCCCCCTTCATAGTTTTACACCTCGGTCATATCATCGTAGTGCTTAGGCGAAGTCGTGCGTCGGTAACTTCATTATCACCGTTGCCACGCCGTCGTGCTGATGGAACTCTCCCTCGGCCTCAGCTGGATCAAGAGTTCGAGGGACGTCACCGAGCTGAACGTGTGCAGATCACGGAGGTGCCGTGCGTTCGGTACTTGATCGGTTGGATCGCGAAGACGTTCGACTACATCAACCTCGTTACTAAACGCTTCCGCTTTCGGTCTACGAGGGTACGTGGAAACACTCTCCCCGCTCGTTGCTATGCTTCTCCTAGATAGATCTTGCGTGATCGTAGGCAAATTTTTTGAAATACTACGTTCCCAAACAATCACAAGTAGCACCGCGTTACAAGCCAATATACTTGGAAGAGTGGTGATGATCTGCAAGTGCAAAAGACTATGTAGCAATCTCGTGATAAGTAAGTTTTGTCGATCCTATAGGGAGCAGAAAGGATGGCACCAGAATCCCCGTAGTTGTGATGTCTACGCAACTACGCTCACACTCGAACCAGAGTTTGGAAATAGTTCACGTAAGTAGGTTGCTAGTGGAAACAACAAAGGGAGAACTAAGTACTAGAATGAACGGAAAATAAATACTAAACTAAACGAGGGAAATAAACAATGAAAAGTATGTGATGTTTTAGATGAGGTTGCTGACATACAAGTACGTCGTTGACTTTTAAGAAAAAAATTCACAAAGAAAAAAAGTTCATAAATTTTAAATAATAATCTTAAAAGTTCATGAATTTGAAAAAATTCATCAGAACAAGTTCACATATTTGAAAGATTCGTGGAAATTTGAAAAAGTTCACTAAAAAAGTTTGCAAAACTAAAATAGTTTATGGATTTGGAAAAAGTTCATAAAAATTTGACAAAAAATCACTAAGCAAAGTTCAAATATTTGAAAAAAGTTTATGAATTCGGAAAACGTTCACTGAAAAGTTCAACAAATTAGAAAACAAAATCATAAAGTTTGAGAAGTTCATAAATTTGAGAAAATTTCACGAATTTGAACATTATAATGTATTTGAAAAAAACAAAAGAAAAAAAAACAACCAGAGTCCTCTTTTTAGCGCTACAACTTGAAATACAACAAAGAAGAAGAAACGAGTAAGTAAGCATGGAATGTGAAATGTCCTAGTTGGTTATAGCGGTTACTGCTGAAGCGTAAGGTTGAGAGATCGGATCTCACGTATGTCAATTTTTTATGTTTGTTTTTTCTTTTTAAAATTTCGTTCTTTTTCGCTTTAGCTTTGGTTTCTCTTTTATTCTTTAAAATAATCCAGGATTCAATAGAAATTGTGAATTAAAAAAAGATAAATCATAAAATGCTTGGAAATTCAAAAAATATCCATGTTTTTGAAAAAATAGGGAAATCATAATATTTACAAGGATCCAAAAAATGGTCGTGAATTAAAGAAAAATGCATATGAAATCAAAAAATGTTCACAATTTTAGAAAAATAATTCCTATTCAAAAACTATTTATGAATTTGAAAAAAATGTGAATTCAAAAAATGTTCATGAAAATACAGGAAAATGTTCACAAAATAATAAAAATAAAAATTGTTCCAAAACTTTGAAAATTGTTTCTAAAAATGTTTGCTGATTTGAAAATATTCATGTATTTCAGAAAATGTTCATCAAAACAAGAAAATGTTAGGATTAAATATTGCTCCAATTGTTTTTAAGACGTCAATTCAGAAAATGTTTGTGAGCTCCAAAAAATGTTGAAAATTTTCTAAATGTTCACAAATTCGAAAAATAATAACTTCTTTAAAAAAAAGGTTCACAAAATTGTAAAAGAATGACCAAATTTTAAAATTGTTCACAATTCAAAGAATTGTTCATGATTTTATTGAAATTCTCATGAGTTCGAAAAAAGTTCATGATTACATGAAAAAATCATGATTTCACAAAAGTGTTCACGAATTTGAAAGATGTTCAGAATATTTAAAAATAAAAAATATAAATGGAAGAAAAACTAAAAATAAAATAGGAAGGAAAAACAAACATAAAAATAAAAGGAAAAAAGTGAAAAAATAAAGGAAAGAAAAAATATTTTTTAGAAAAATTAAAAAAGCAAATAAATAAAGAAATATCCGATCTAGGTGGGCCGGTCCAAGCGTACGTAATGGGGATGGGGATGTGTGCTAGGTCGCTATTTGGTGACCTATGCGCCAAATAGAACCTGTGCCTTGTGTCCCGTTAATGAAGGAACTAGTGAGAGCAACTAACTATTGGTTACTCCTTGCGGGGACCTCGAGTGGTCACTTTTTGGTCAAGCGCGAGCCCACCAAGTGGTGCCCCAGTCACCAACACATGTCCTGTTGGGAAACGTAGCATGCAATTTTAAAAAAATTCCTACGCTCACGCAAGATCTATTTTGGAGATGCATGGCAACGAGAGAGGGAGAGTGTGTCCACGTACCCTCGTAGACCGAAAACGGAAGCGTTTGACATCGCGATTGATGTAGTCGAACTTCTTCTCGTTCCAACCGATCAAGCACCGAACGTACGGCACCTCCGAGTTCTGCACACGTTCAGCACGATGATGTCCCTCGAACTCTTGATCCAGAAAAGTGTTGAGGAAGAGTTCCGTCAGCACGACGGCGTGGTGACAGTGATGGTGAAGTGATCCGTGCAGGGCTTCGCCTAAGCACTACATGAATATGACCGGAGGCGTAAAGTGTGGACGGGGGCGCCGCACACGGCTAACAATGTTTGTTGTGTGTTCTAGCGGTGCCCCCCACATATATATAGGTTGGAGGGGAGGAGAGGCAGCCAAGGGGGAGCCCCAAGTAGGAGGAATCCTAATTGGGCACCTCCCAATTCGGCCTCCCCCCTTTCCTGTTCCTATTCGGAGTAGGAAGGGAAGAGGGGGAAGGGGGAATCATGTTCCCTTTTTTCTTTCCTCCTTCCCCTTTCCTTCTCCATTTTGGCCAGCCCATATGGGGGGGGGGGGCGCACCAGCCCTTTGTGGCTGGTGTGTTTCCCCTCTTGGCCCATAAGGCCCATATAGTTTGCCGGGGGTAGCCCGGAACCTCTTCCGGTGACCCGATATGTACCCGGTAACCCCAGAACACTTTCGGTGTCCGAATACTATCATCATATATATGAATCATTACCTCTCAACCACTTCGAGACTCCTCGTCATGTCCGTGATCTCATCCGGGACTCCGAACAACATTTGCTCACCAAATCACATAACTCATATAATACAAATCGTCATCGAACATTAAGCATGCGGACCCTACGGGTTCGAGAACCATGTAGACATGACCGAGACACCTCTCCGGTCAATAACCAATAGCGGAACATGGATGCTCATATTGGCTCCCACATATTCTACGAAGATCTTTATCGGTCGAACCGTTATGACAACATACGTTATTCCCTTTCTCAATTGTCATCGGTATGTTACTTGCCCGAGATTCGATCGTCAGTATCTTCATACCTAGTTCAATCTCATTACCGGCAAGTCTCTTTACTCGTTCCATAATGCATCATCCCGTAACTAAATCATTAGTTACATTGCTTGCAAGGCTTATTATGATGTGCATTACTGAGCGGGCCCAGAGATACCTCTCCGATACTCGGAGTGACAAATCCTAATCTCGATCTATGCCAACCCAACAAATACCTTCGGAGATACCTGTAGAGCATCTTTATAATCACACAGTTACATTGTGACGTTTGATAGCACACAAGGTATTCCTCCGGTATCCGGGAGTTGCATAATCTCATAGTCAAAGGAAAATGTATAAGTCATGAAGAAAGCAATAGCAATAGAACTTAACGATCATTATGCAAAGCTAACGGGGTCTTGTCCATCACATTATTCTCCTAATGATGTGATCGCGTTCATCAAATGACAACACATGTTTATGGTTAGGAAACTTAACCATCTTTGATTAACGATCTAGTCTAGTAGAGGCTTAGGACACTGTGTTTTGTCTATGTATCCACGCATGTATCAAGTTTCTGGTTAATATAATTCTAGCATGAATAATAAACATTTATCATGATATAAGGAAATATAAAATAACAACTTTGTTATTGCTTGCAGGGCATATTTCCTTCATGTCCCGTGTTGGGTGCTCACTCTAAATTTCTTTTCTTATGCGCCATCGCTTTTAAATTGGCTTCTTTTCGGAGGTTTTTCCGCTTTTTGGTTTCCCCTAGGTATTGGATAAAAACAAACTTGTGGATTTTTTGACTGGAATAAACTTTGTGTTCCACGAGAAGCACATCTATGCTTCTCACAAAGGGAAATAAGTGACAAAATTGTGCTCCCGGCTCCATTTTTTTGCCAACCATGTTTTCAGTTGACATCTTCTTTGCTTTCAATGTTTTATTTTTTCCTTTTACCCGGTCTCTGGTTTTTAATACTTGTGGAAACCTATTAACATGGATCCAGATTCAAAAATTTCGATACAAAAAAAAATTCAACAATGAAACGGTTAAAGATTTGGATGCACTGTTCATTTTTCTTTCGAATAAACGAATCTGGAAAAAAGACAAAACTCTTAGGTTGCGGCAAGTTGCATATATAGTGCGCCATTTGTCAGTGGCCGAGAAAGTCAGTCTTTTTTACTGAGAAACACGTGCAACTTTATTCATACTCATAACAACGACGGATACACTGATTTGGACTTAACATACAAGAAAATACAAAGTAACTCCTATAGCTAAGAATTACAATAAAATCTCTTGAAAACACCTTCTTCACGGTATAAATCTCTACTCAAATAAAAACTCCAAAGACTTTGTTAAAGAGGCTGCACTTGGACTAGAGCAACGATGTTGTCACTCTTTCGCCTACATGAACATTACCAATAATGATTTTTGAAAGTGCCTTGAGTCCCCAATCCAAAAAGATTGAAAGCCTTTATCGATGAACGTACTTGGGCCGGGATGATCCCTTATAAGTCCGCAGACCGTCGAATCACTATATCTTCATCATGGTGTCGATGAAAGATTTCACCTCCACAAACAATCAGGCCAACAAAAAATGCTTGACATAACAACATAAACTCATTAGATTCGAATAATCAGATCTGTGAGGATAGAAAACTCTTTAACCTCACAACATTGTCAAAATAACAAGAGAAAATTTATTCTCACAAACTATAATAATCACAAGACGTTGACGAAAAATATAGATGTCTTGAAGATCCGGGATCCCCCAACTCTTTCAGCGTCAAGATGACGGCCGGAGATAAGGGAGCCTAAATTTCTTAGATGATGAAGGCCATAGCAGCATGAGAAACCCTGCTGAAACTTTCTCTCGTGGACCTACTCGAAGATAGGATAGTGAAAGTGAGATGTGCAAGGAAGTGATTTCGGACCCGGTGCCTAAAGCGCTAAATAGAAATCTGGTTTAAATGGGCCTGCGCATTAGGAACGAGCAGGTCCATCTTGAGCCCTAAATAGGCTTTTGCGTCTCACCCAGGTCTTTCTATATAGCCGTCAGCCCGGTCCGAGGTCTACAACAATTTATTTATAAATACGGGACATTATGGTTTGCCCTAGATTCCACCGAAGCCCGGTGCCTCCGCGTCTCCGCCGCCATCTTCTACCGGACTTCTCCTAGTTAGTCCGGCCAGCCGCTCCCTCACAGCCCAAGCGGAGACGACAATATTTACCGCTTTCTTTCTGCCCATGTGTGCCTAATCCAGCTGGTCGTGCTCGCCGCTCCATTACCGTCTCGAAGCGAAGCCGACTAGATCTGTAGATCAGCAGATCCAGGTATTGTTTGAAAAGAGATTCCATCCGTTTTGGTTTGTAAGATCTTCGTGATTTGCATTTTTTTGACGGCACACCTGTTGCCAGGGGATATATATAGCAAGTAATCGGCGTTCGGACGGAGGAACCGCAGGCATATAGGATTTTGCTGCTGGTATGACAAATTTTTATGGCCCATCTTTGTGTATTTCTTTTTTAATCTTCAGCAATTTGGATATCTCAGTCTCGATGTTTTCTTTTTAGTCAGGCCATCTCTCAGAAGATTCGATTATTCAATTTGGACTTGGAGTTGGAGAGGATGCATCGTCGGTTTTTGAATGTGATAGTACAGGACTTGAACACTCGCATCAATTCGTTGTACCTCGTCGACCCTTGGAAGCATCTCTTCTGCCGGTCAACAGGAAAAGCAGAAGCTGCAGAAGATGCAAAACTGGAGAAGAAAAATCCAGGAGCGTTGATAGATCCCTTGAAGTTGCATAAGCCGCAACTCAGGTTTGGATCATTTCTCCTCTCTGCTCTGTTGACAGAGAACTGCCTCCTGCTGGCAGACTCTACTCACAGTGCATTTCTCTACGACAACGACTTAAACTCGGTCCAACCCATTCAATCTATGAATTTTCCCAAGGGACCTAATTGCGTCTGCTTCTCTGCACCCCAAGCTAACCCCTTAGACTCTCACCGCTACTATATACTGGACCTGTCACCGGCCTCCACTATCAATTCTCCCTTTAGGGTCCTCAGCTACCGCTCTAATAGTTTCTCCTCCGAATCCCATGTAAAATCTAACTACACCAATTCATTCTACTGGGATACTCTCCCAGTACCACCATTTCTAGGCCATGACTATGGAAGAACCATTGACATTTGTTCCTCCATGATGATCAATGGCTCGACCATATGCATATCCTCTGTCGAGAAGGGCGTTGGCACCTACACCTTTGATACAGTGACAAAGTTATGGACTCAGGCTGGCAATTGGGTGCTGCCCTTCTACGGCAAAGCAGAGTATGTTCCCGAGCTCAACCTTTCTTTCGCTCTATCTGCTGACAGCCCCCACCGCTTGTGCGCTTTAACCTGCACTACAATGCACCATGGCGGCCCACCAGCATTGCAGCATACTTTTGATGATCTCGACCTGCCGGAGAATTGGTCGCCATACAAGTGCCACCTGGTTAACCTTGGCTCAGGCAACTTTTGCATCATTTCCTTCTGTAAGACCATGAACTGTGAGTTTGCCGTCTTCACCGGCGTGGAGGTGAAACCCTGCATCAATGGCGACCGACCTCTCCGGATGATCAAGCACCTGTCTAAGAGTTTCAGCCTTGGATCTCATAGCATCAAAAGTGTGCTCTGAACCATCTAATTGATTGCCTGGATGCCGATATGGAACTTAGTCTGTAATCTGTGCTATTTTGTTTTCTGCCTCTTAGCTGTTCTAAAGCCTGCTGCTGTTTATCGGTCTTGATATGCTGCATTTAATCCGACAGCGCATGACTATGTAAAGACTACTCCCTCCGTTCCAAAATATAGCGCGCCCACGCTTTTTGAGGTTCAACTTTGACCATAAATTTAACCCACGAGACCGACTGCGGCGGGATCAAAAATTATATAATTAAAAACTTTTTTTGAATACGAATTCATTGGTATAATTTTTTCGCCCGCCGCAGTCGGTCTTGTTGATTAAATTAATGGTCAAAGTTGAAGCACGGAAACCGAGGACGCGCTATATTTTGGAACGGAGGGAGTATTTGCTTAAATGATTTTGAAACTTGCTTAAGTTCATTGACAGTCCGTCTATCTATCACTGTATCTTTGGATCTTTGGTTAATTGCAAAGAGATTGTTTGCAGATCATAAAAGCATTTACAAGTATCAAGTGAAAACGCCCGTTCAATGAAAACTGAAAAGTATTAATTTGCAGAACGTACGGTGCGGACCAAAGGTGGAATCTAATCAGCCACTTAAACCAAGTTTTGCAGCTAACCCCTTGCCCTTTACGTCCTTGCTTGGTAATGATTCATAAAAAATTTAAAATGAATCGTGCTCAATCTGTGACGCCATGGAGTCCTAAGCACGAGCACGTCCGGGCGCACCCCGCCACTGCCCGCACGTTCGGTGTGCGGCGCGATCGCCCGCACGAGCACGTTCGGCGCGAGCAACCACGCGGCCCACACGACCCGTCTCGGCCGTCGCCCCTCCCCGCCTACGAGCCACACGCCGCGCGTAGCAGTAACCACGCGTCCTGCCGCGATTGCCATCGTCCCGACCCTCTTTCATGTTTGTTTAACTGTAGTTGCCATGTTGCTGAACTACAGTTGCCATGGTTGCTCAACTGCAGTTGCCATCTCAGGTCGAGTGTCGGATGCCATTTTTTGGGCAACTGCAGTTGTTGTCATGTATGATTTGGTCTACTACAGTTGCCATGATTTGAAAACCTTTAGGAGTTGCCACCTACTAACACTAGACAGTTGCCATGTAGCACTACAAAAACATGGGAAAAAATATGTGCGGGTAAAGAGAGAGTTGCCATTTGCTTACAAGAACACTAGGGCAGTTGCCATGTACCCTGCAAAAATACATGGCAACTGATAGCTTTTGGTTGGTGTGTGGGAGAGGAGACAGGCATGTGGGAGCCGATGGTATCTTTAGGAGTTGCCACCTACTAACACTAGACAGTTGCTATGTAGCGCTACGAACAGACGTGGCAACAATAACATGTTCGGGTAAAAGAGAGTTGCCATCTGCTTACAATCACAAATAGGGCAGTTGTCATGTACCCTGTAAAAAACATGGCAAATGATAGCTTGGGTGTGGGAGAGTGGGAAAATGGGCAGTCGTGGGAGATGGGGAACAGAAGTCGTGCGTGGCGTGCAGGCGCGACGACAGTTCCACCGCACGCCCCGACTCGCAATCGGTCTCGTCCGAGGGAGAAACAACATGCGGGCGAACTACCTACACACCACACACCGGGCTTGTCCTACGTGGAACACCAAATCCACCTTTGGTGTCAAGATTCATGCAAAAAACAATCAACGACAATCCAGGCGTGTGGGCGAGTTGGAGACGTGCCACACGTGTGGGCGTTAGTGTTTCCGTAATCTTATGATGCATCTCTGCAAGACAACCTGGTGTTAAACCCAAACAAAATTTTTTAAAACGGAGGCAAAAGCTTTGCCTCATCCATTAAATAAGAGAGAATAGTGTTTGTTACAAGTCACTCAATACACGGCATGAGATCACTCTCGCAAAATAATGGACCCTAATTTTTTGGCACCGGTGATGACCGAAAGGTTGGCCTCGGTCTCCATAGAGGCAAGCAATATAGTTAGAGGAGCGCTCCTGTGTTTGAAGACCCTTGCGTTTTGCTGTTCCAGACAGTCCACGAAACAAGCATGGTAGGGACGCCTTGGCTTGACGGTTTGGCGTGGCGGTGCCGCAGGTACTTTCCCACCAAGCCTAAACTAAGTCAAACAGGGGCCAACCGTTGGTGTCAAGATCGAGAATGTGGAATTTGTCAATGATCAAAGGCCAGAGCCTCTGTGTGTAGCGACATTTGTAGAAAAGATGAGGCCCACATTCCTGCACTCTCATGAAGAGAGGGCAGAGATCACAGTTGGGCCACCCACGTTTTGCCAAACGATCGGCAGTCCAAATTCTATCTTGTAGCGCTAACCAAGCGAAGAACTTGACTTTTGGGGGAGCCCAAGCCTTCCAAACCATTTTGTCTAAGGGTGTAAGAACCATCCCTAAGAATGACGCCTCGAGTAGGTCCCACTAGCCGTATGCTTCCACACAATGTCATCCTCGGTGAGATCATCGAGTTGGACCTCATGCAAAAGCGCCCATAGAGTGAAGAACTGCGTGATGTGCTCCGCAGAGATGATGGTGGGCGGTTGGATCTTGAGGATCCATGCATTGTGCGGGACGGCCTCCCGAACCTTCCAATTCTTTCTCTTTGACACTTTGTGAATGAGCGGGGCAATGTCTTTTGGCTTGCGCCCATGAAGCCACGGTGAGTCCCAAAAAGGGGTCTTCGCACCGTTGCCAATGGTGATAGTAGTGGAAGCATAGAAAAAATTTAGGTCCTCCTCATCGCATGGGTTTCCCATCCCCACCCACATCTTGGTGGGCTCCTTCCATTCATACCACGACCATCGCAACCGGAGGGCACGTGTAAACTTGTTGGTGTTGAGAACTCCAAGTCCCCCATACTGAAGTGGCCGGCAAACAATCTCCCAATTCACCTTGCATTTTGCTCCCGTTGTCTTGTCCGAACCGGGCCAAAGGAAAGCTCTCTCAAGTTTGTTGACTTTGAGCATGATGGTTGGCGGAATAACTAGCGGTGTGGCGGGGTAGACCACTTGGGAGGTGATCACGGACTTGACAAGAGTCGTTCGTCCGATGGTGGTGATGTTTTTGCCCTCATAAGTTGTTAGCTTGTTTGCGGCCTTGTCCACTAGACACTGAAGATTCACCAACTTTAGTTGCCAAACTGAGAGAGGGAACCCCAAGTATCGTAGAGGGAAGGAAGTCCTAGCAGCCGGCAACCTATGGGTCAGACGTCCCAAATCGAGGTGGTTGCATCAGATGGGCACAAAAGAGCTCTTGTTGAAGTTAGCGCACAGTCCCATGACCTCACCGAAGCCCCTCAAAATGTTTGCAAGGTTGTTGATGTCCCTTTAGATCAGAGCCAAGAAGATGACCGCATCGTCCGCATAGAGGGAGGTCCTCATCATGGCTCCCCTACCCCTGATTTTATGGAGGAGCCCCTTTCTCGTAGCCACCTCGAGAATTCTTTGGCGATGACAAAAAGCAGCGGGGATATGGGGTCCCCTTGCCGAAGGCCCTGTCCATGCTTAATTGGGTCTCCAACAATACCATTGAGGATGATCCTCGAGGAGGAGGAGCTAATAAGGGCTGCGATCCAGTCCCTAAACTTGCTTGGGAATCCTCGCCGTTGGAGAAGATCGAGAAAGTACTCCCACTTCACGGTGTTGAAGGCCTTGTGGATGTCAAGCTCGAAGAGAAGTGAATGGGTCTTGCTCTTGTGCAGGCGCCGAGCGAGGTCACAGACATACATGAAATTGTCGTGGATGCTTCTTGTTTTGATGAAGACACTTTGGGCATTGGAGACGAGCTTTGTCATGTGGGGGCCAAGCCTTAAGGAGAGCACCTTCGCAATAATCTTCGCGATCGCGTGGAGGAGGCTAATGGGCCTATAGTCGGCAATTCGCTCCGCCCCATCTTTCTTAGGCAAAAGCACCACGTTTGCGGAATTGAGCCACTAGAGGTTTGACGTGTGTAGGGAGTCAAAATGGTTTATGACCCGCATGAGGTCGGCCTTGACAATGTTCCAACACCTCTTGAAAAAAGGCCTGTGAAGCCATCTGGACCCGGGGCCTTGTCACATGGCAAATCGTTGATCTCTTCGAGGACATCACCCTCGGTCATAGCAAAGTCAAGATCATGGAGGTCAAGGGGTTCCAAATTTATCTCATCCCAGTTGAAGTCTTTGCGGCTTAAGGGGCCCTTCTTCATGACGTTGGAAAAATGCTCATGAATTACTTTCTCCTTGGCCACATGCTCAGTGACCCATCCTTGCACGTTCTTGATTGTATGGATGTGGTTTTTCCTCCTTCTAGCACTGACTCGGCGGTGGAAGAATTTAGTATTTGCGTCCCCCTCCCTAAGGTTGGAGATTCTGGCACATTGCTTCTTGCGAGATCTTTCAAGCACGGACAAGGCAATGACCCGCCTCTTGAGCCTAGCCCATAGCTCAAGCTCGTCGGCGTACAAGAGCCTACTCTCTTGGGAAATGTCAAGGCGGAGAATCACCAATAGGGCGCTTTGGAGGTGGATTTTTTGCCTTTGAGAATAGGCCCCTACTCCACTCGGAAAGGTGAAGTGCTGTCTTTTTGAGCTTGCGGTAGAGAATTTGGTATGGCTCAATGTGGTCAACTCTTTCACTCCATGCCTTTTGAACCACCTCGTTGAATCTGGGCATGGAAACCCAGAAGTTTTCGAATTTGAAGACCCGAGGCCTTCGCGGTCCCTTATCATCGGCAAGCAAGAGCGACAGTGGTAGGACAGAGAGGAGGAGAGAGCATTCAGAATATGGGAGTTGAATGTAGTATCCCACTCTGCGTTGCAGAAGAAGGAGTCTAGCTTGCATAGGGTTGGGTTTGCCCTCTCGTTGCTCCAAGTAAATCTACGGTTTTGAAGGTGGATTTCCTTGAGCTCACAGCTCTGGAGCGCTGCCTTGAAGCGATTGATCCTGCTGCAATAAACATTTCTCTTGTTCTTGTCTCTCGCCCTGTAAATTTGGTTGAAATCTCTAGAAGCAAGCCAAGCCATTCCCGGCGGCGGCTTCTGACTCAGAAGCTTGACAAAGAAAGCGTCTGCAGGAGTGTTTTGTGGGACCTTAGACGGAGGTGATTTTGAAAAGCACATCGGTTCCACGCACGCTAACCGTTGCGGAAAGGCAATACATGTTGAGGGATACATCTGACACATCAACAAGAAGATCATCCCAGAGCAGCAAAATGCCTTCCCTAGTGCCAATTGCCGGTCTTTGCACGAAACTGTGCAATCTCTGCCCACCTAAAAAGGCCGCCGTGGAACTGATCGACATTGTCGAGCTTTGTTTCTTGCAAGCAAACAACATGGCAAGATGACAAGGCGATGGTGGTGCTAACCGTGGAGCGTCGATTTGGGCAGTTCAGTCCCCTCATATTCCAGCTCAGAAAATTAATCGATTGCTCTAAGATTATAAACTGGAGGCACCCTAGAGCATTCGAGAGATGCTGTCGTAGAGGAACTAGTACAGGTGAGAGTGTCACTGGAACAAACAGGAAGCACACCACATGCCATGCAAGGCATAACCATAGTGCGCGGCCCTTCAAATAAGCGACCAGATGCATCCCAACGATTACATGGCCATAGGCCAACGACAACTAGCTTGCTTGCAGTACATAAAGCACCCTGACATTTGGACCGAACGCCTACAGTACCAGGAATTTTTGCTAACATAGGAAACTGATGACCCCAGGTTCAGCAGAAGCAGCAAAGGCTCAGCTTGCCTCCTGCTGCACCGCGGTGCCGGTGTCGTTCTGCTCTAGGTCAAGCGCACCTCCCCCTCCATGTGCTATGAGGGCCTCCTCTAAAGGAAATATGCCCTAGAGGCAATAATAAAGTTGTTATTTATATTTCCTTATATCATGATACATGTTTATTATTCATGCTAGAATTGTATTAACCGGAAACTTAGTACATGTGTGAATACATAGACAAAACAGAGTGTCCCTAGTATGCCTCTACTTGACTAGCTCGTTAATCAAAGATGGTTAAGTTTCCTGACCATAGACATGTGTTGTCATTTGATGAATGGGATCACATCATTAGAGAATGATGTGATGGACAGGACCCATCCGTTAGCTTAGCATTATGATCGTTTAGTTTTATTGCTATTGCTTTCTTCATGACTTATACATATTCCTCTGACTATGAGATTATGCTGAAGGAAATATGCCCTAGAGGCAATAATAAAGGTTTTATTTATATCCTTATACCATGATAAATGTTTATTATTCATGCTAGAATTGTATTAACCGGAAACTTAGTACATGTGTGAATACATAGACAAAACAGAGTGTCCCTAGTATGCCTCTACTTGACTAGCTCGTTAATCAAAGATGGCAAAGTTTCCTAGCCATAGACATGGTTGTCATTTGATGAACGGGATCTCATCATTAGAGAATGATGTGATGGACAAGACCCATCCGTTAGCTTAGCATAATGATCATTAAGTTTTATTGCTATTTCTTTCTTCATGAGTTATACATGTTCCTCTGATTATGACATTATGCAACTCCCGAATACCGGAGGAACACTTAGTGTGCTATCAAACGTCACAACGTAACTAGGTGATTATAAAGATCCTCTACAGGTGTCTCCGATGGTGTTTGTTGAGCTGGCATAGATCGAGATCACGATTTGTCACTCCGTGTATCGGAGAGGTATCTCTGGGCCCTCTCGGTAATGCACATCACTATAAGCCTGGCAAGCAATGTGACTAATGAGTTAGTTGTAGGATGATGCATTACAGAATGAGTAAAGAGACTTGCCGGTAACGAGATTGAACTAGGTATGATGATACCGTTGATCGAATCTCGGGAAAGTAACATACCGATGACAAAGGGAACAACGTATGTTATTATGCGGTTTGACAGATAAAGATCTTTGTAGAATATGTAGGAGCCAATATGAGCATCCAGGTTCCTCTATTGGTTATTGACAGGAGATGTGTCTCGGTCATGTCTACATAGTTCTCGAACCCGTAGGGTCCGCACGCTTAACGCTCGCTGACGATTTGTATTATGAGTTTATGTGATTTGATGACCGAAGTTTTTTGGGAGTCCCGGATGAGATCACGGACATGAAGAAGAGTCTTGAAATGGTCGAGAGGTAAAGATCCATATATTGGAAGGCTATATTTAGACATCGGAAAGGTTTCGAGTGATTCGGGTATTTTTCGGGGTACCGAGGAGTTACGGGAATTCACCGGGAGAAGTAATGGTCCTTATTGGGCCATACGGGAAAAGAGCAGGCAGGCCAAAGGGAAGGTGGTGCGCACCCCTCATGGGTCCGAATTGGACTAGGGAAGTGGGCGGCGCCTTCTTTCCTACTCCCTCTATCTTTCCCTCTTTCCTTCTCTCCTACTCCGAAAAGGAAAGGGGAATCCTACTAGGACTTGGGAGTCCTAGTAGGACTCCCCACACCTGGCGCGCCCCTCCTAGGGCTGGCCTCTCTCCCTCCCTCCTTTATATACATGGGAAGGGGGCACTGAGGGAGTCCTGGACTAAGGGGCCTCGGGCGTCCGTCCTATGTGACGTGGGCCGGACTGATGGGCCATGAAGATACTAGAAGACTTCCTCCCGTGTTCAGATGGGACTCTCCTTTGTGTGGATGGCAATCTTGGCGTTCGGATATGAAGATTCCTTCCTCTGTAAACCGACTCTGTACAACCCTAGGCCCCTCGGTGTCTATAAACTGGAGGGTTTAGTCCGTAGAGGCAATCATAATCATACAGGCTAGGCATCTAGGGTTTAGCCATTACGATCTCGTGGTAGATCAACTCTTGTAATCCTCATATTCGTCAAGATCAATCAAGCAGGAAGTAGGGTATTACCTCCATCAAGAGGGCCCGAACCTGGGTAAACATCGTGTCCCCCATCTCCTGTTACCATCGACCTTAGACGCACAGTTCGGGACCCCCTACCCGAGATCCGCCGGTTTTGACACCGACATTGGTGCTTTCATTGAGAGTTCCGCTGTGATGTCGAAGACAGGATCGATGGCTCGCCTTGTTATCAAGGACAGTATCACCTCCGGAGGAGCCCTGGCCTCAGCCTAACCCTTCGGCTAGGCGGCTTTACCATGACCGCCCGTTCGGCCGTTAAGCCAATGATGACTTCTTAGGTCATCGATAATCGTCTCCGTGTTGACCCCGAATACTCCAAATGGATAGATCCGGTGGAGTTTTCATCTTTAAATGAACTCTTGGATCGCATCGCCGCTGCGGGAGTCGCTACAGACTATGATCAGATTGGGCTTAAACCCGATCAGAGAGAATCAAATCTCCATCGATCACCCATCAAATAGCGGTCGTAGAGGAGCAAAACAACAACTCTTCCCCTACGTTGAAGACAAGCTATGTTCGGATTTCCAAGCTCCAAAAGCCAAATACTCGTTTGCGGGATGACACTCCCAGCCCCCCAAACTTAGAACCGGGCACCAAGCCTGGAAAATCATTTGACATCCCGGAGCTCGAACTAATAAGCTCGGAAGTTCTTCAAACTCCGGACTCCACATTAGGCCAGGGTTCGGATTTAAAGCCACCCACCCACCACAAGCAATATTCTCCAAGCAATTCCGGCCCTCCAGATATATGCGACCTCATGTACGTACGACAGCAGTCTTAGGAAACAGTCCATCACTTTTGGGCCAGATTCCTCCTTGTCAAAGACAAGATTAAAGATTGCCGCGACGAGGACGCGATTTCAGTATTCTGCAATAATTGCACAGATGAAGGAATCCTCAACGCCATCAACCGCCATCGCGTATTACACTTCATTGACTTGGCAACCATAGTACAGAAGTACTGCACAATGGAAAGCGCCTAGAAAACTAAGACAGCTCGCTGGGAACCACCAGTCTTCACTCAACCCCTCTGGCGGGCAAAAAGGATGCACCCTCACGGGGCACCCGATCCCTTAGTGAAGAAAACTAAGCCCATTACGGGACGCGGAACTGTTCTAGAGGGATGGCTCGATAGGCCATGCAAAATACACACAACACCGGATACCATACCAACCCACAACCTTAGAGCATGTTGGATACTCCGGCAGGTGGCCAAGAGCGGTGAGGATATCCTCACCAAAAACACCTCAGTGCAACGCCCCCTGGAGGGCGACGACCTCAGAGTACTGGCGATCTTGAAGACTTTCACTTCAAATAATCGACACAAGAGGGCACTCCGCGACCTCGCCGAAGTCTGCCAAGTCGCATCAATAAACCCCTCGAACGACACACCATAATCACCATGTTGAACCATCTGTCCAAGGACGAATGTATTGTAAGTTGCATGATTCGTCCAAGCATAATTTTGAGGATTGCAACATGTTTCGTCAAATAGTTAAATCGGCCATTGATAAAGGACGATTGAAAATTGTTGATACACCAAGAGATGACCAGTCTATTCCGATTGGTCCCGATGGAAGAAAGTTTTTGCATTGGTTGCTTCAAGCCGATCCATTTGAAGAGAAGGTAAAAACTACAGGTGATGGGATCAAGCTTTCAAGTAAAGAAGTTGTTGAAGAGCATAATGAACATAATCTTGAGGGCAAGAATTCCATCGAAGCTACAATGGAGATTCCAAGGACTGGGGGCAGCAAGCAAATCCAATGATCGATGAAAGCAAACCAAAAGAAAACAAAGGCCGAAATAAGCGCAAGTGTAAGAGATCAAAAATCACCTTCACTGAACTATTGGATAAATATCAAAAGAAGAGTAAAGAGAAGAATGCTTATCGACCAAATCATGCAAAGAAACCAAGATCACCCCCAAGGCGCAAATATGAGGATTGGTATTGGCAAAGTGATAATTTTAATGCAAGATATTCATATCCTTATTTTGGGCTGCCAATGCCAATGCCGTGTATGCCTCCCTATGCTCATGTTGATTCATATCCATCATGGGACAGGTATGATACAAGGGCACATTCTCCATCTTATTTTAGACCATCTCACCAATATTATGCAGCTCCGAGAAGATCAACATTTGAACAGTCGCATATTAAAGACCGTTTCAATCATAAGGAATCGGTCCAGAGCTCAAGAAAGAAGAAAGAGGTGGTAAAGCAAGTTTACCGCGTGAAAAGAGATGGTCGTAAGTGTGCTACTTCAGATTTGATCTCAAATAATAAAGAGCCAATTAAAGTGTTGACATTGGCTACAAAAGGCAAAGAAGTGAAACAATCATTTGATAAAAATCAGAGTGCCAAATCTGAAGAAAAGAAGTTAAGGGTGCACAAGGCCCAAAAAGAGTTGCCATTGGTTGAAACAAAACACAGTCGAGGTGCTCACTTGGCTTATCATATTGGAAAAAGAAGGAATTAAAAAATCTTAGTGCACAAGAGCTGAGAAAGAGGAACATGGCATGGGTTCCCAAGAGGATCAATCAAAACAAAAACGATGTGCATGCTTCAATTGCAACAAGTACAATAAAGGTGAAGAAAGAGAAGGATGGAAGCAACAAACAATTAAGCCGAAGGTGTGCATCACAACATCAAAATCTTCGGTTAGCACATCATCCATTTTCTTCAACAATGCCATTGATGCCTTTGCCATGGAATTCATCCACAGGTATGGTCAGTTACCCTCCATGGACTTATTTTGATCCATGGATGCAACATAATTTTCTATATGATGACAGAGTATTACCAAATCACTATACATTTGGTTAGTTACATTTTTGTTGCTAAGACAAAGGGACCGAAATATTTTATTGCTATTTTATTTGTTTATTTCGGCTATACATGTTTTAATGGATGAATTCTACATGAACCTCATGGTAATGGCCGATACTTAACTATCGTCCTAAGAAACTATCTGATCATGGCCGATGAGGAATTCTAACATCGTCCTTAGTTCAATTGGAACCGAGACAAGGTACATGTTAAGTGATATTAGCCTTGTCTCTCTAGTACTATGGAGATTATATTTTGATGGTTCAATTTGTAGCAATGGCCAAAGTGTTGGTGTTGTTTATTTATCTCCATATGGAGCTAGTTTGTGAAGCCTCATGCCGCTTAAGATATTTTTGCACAATGATCAAAAACGAATATGCATTGTTATTCGGATTGGAGCTTTGCCTTGCTATAGGTTCTATACATATTGAGGCTTCCGGTGATTCGTTATTAGTAGTACAACAAATATCCAAGGGTTATCAATGTTTTGACGAATCACTTATAGTTTATCTTTTGGTATGACTAGATGCAAGATTTACCTTGGTTGCTTTAAAATTGTTCATATATCTAGACATGACAATTTGAAATAGTTGGCACAACAAGCATTCGGCTACTATGTTAATCAATGTATTGCATTTCTCTCAATAGCCGATGCTTTGTCTTGTCAACATAGGTAAGGCCGAACCAAAGTCCACAGCTTCGGCCACTAATGAAATTTTTATGCAGGCGGAAGTAAGGATTGGATAAAGTTTATTGTTGATTATCTACAAAATCCTAGCAAAAGGGTGAACAATATGGTTCGAAGGATGACATTGAGATACATGTTTATGGAACTTTATCATCGGATTGTTAATGAAGTTGAGAAGTTTTCACCCAAGTTGCATCAAGAGGTTCAAACAAGCAATGGCCGATATATACTTATCGTCCTAAGCACATACAAATGGCCGATGGAGTGTTGACATCGTCCTCAGAGCAAGATATGTGCAAATTATTTTTCGGCACACAAGCTTTGACGAAAAACAGGGGGCATGTGTTGACACCAGATTTTGGCACGGTCAAGAACTTATTTAAGATGGCTTCAAATGAAGAAGTGTTCTACACGAAAGAGTTCCATATTGTTGATATGAACATCTTTGAAGTTTGGGCCATCGCCGTCCGGTTTCATCTCGAAGGCCGAAACTATGCTCAAAGTACTAAGATCTTATATTCAGAGTACAGTTTGGCCGATTAGGCCCCCAAGAAGACCTCAAACGGAAAAAGGATCTACATGAATTGTCTTCGTCTCGTCGAAACGGTCGATTTTGATATACGAAACGTCTCAAACGGAGTTCGTATGCAAAAGTTACAGCCAAAAACGCGCGTGTGCATCAGGATGGCCGGACACTCCGGGAATGACCATCCAGGTTTTGGATTTCTCCAAGGATGGCCGGACACTCCGGGGGTGTTTGTCCGGGTTTTGGATTTTTCTGCCGCAGACTTCAGAAAACAGCCGAAAGCTCCCTCAAGATGGCCTCTGATCAAAAAACATTCAACATGAAAGTTGTTCGTCTCGTCGAAACAGTCAACATTGCTTTTGAGCTCGTTTCCATCCGTGGTCGTTTACTACCTCAAACGTGGACCGCAAGGTTCAGCCAGTTTAAACCGAACAGTTTTGGAAAGTTTGGACAAAACCAATCCGAATTTGACTAGGGTTTTGGACGTGAATCCAAGCCTTTCCTTGCACGGGAAGTCCAGCCGCCTCTTATATATGTAAGGGGTGACGGCCGATTGAACAACACACAATCGAACAATTCGTCTACCACTTTTTATCTTTTATCTTTTCTCCTTAACCCTAGTTCTTCTTCTTCCTCGTTCTTCGTTGTTCTTCTTCATTGTAGGGCGGCGAACCTCGAGGCCCTAGGGGCGATCAGGTCGACCTAGGGCAGCCCATAGCCGTCGCGCGCCCCAACGGGGTCCCTCTCGGGTGCGTGGGGTTTCGGGTCTTCAAAAGAGCTCGCCGGATTGTCTTGCGTATCGCGCTTCCGGTGAGCCTCCTTCGGCGACGTGTCCTGCGTATCGCGCTCGACGCCGAGGGTACACGGTGACATGTTCGTGTGCGAACACCCCCGCCACCAACTTCGGGAGCCCCCGCCTGCGGCCCGACCTCAGGAGCACGTCTGCTCCTGACACTCGAGCCTCAGGAGGGGTGCTGGATCGAGGAGTTCAAGACATACTTGACGCAAGGCACATTGCCAGAGAAGGAAGAGGACGCGGAGCGTGTGGCCCGGCAGGCTACGATGTACTGCATTCGGGACGGTGAGCTATACAGTAAGCGGCCAAATGTTGTCTCTCTACGATGCATCTCCAGGGAGAAGGGAAATGAGTTGTTGGCCGACATACATGGCAGAGACTGCGGGCACCACTCGTCATCGCGCACCCTGGTTGGCAAGGCTTTCCGCAGCTCTCGGATATCGGGTTCCGGCAAAACCCTTAAGGTTCGAACTCTGGGGTGCGCACGAAGATCTACTTCTACCGATCCACGTCCCAAAGCCTCGCCGTGAATCTAAGCTACACGATGCACAACACAAGGAACACAAGGTTTATACTAGTTCGGGCCACCGTTGTGGTGTAATACCCTACTCTAGTGTGTGTGGTGGTGTATTGTCTCTGGGCTGATAATAAACAGTATAGAGGAAGAACAGCCTTGCGAGGGGTGTTCTTGAGCTGGTGCGGTGTTCTACTTGGGATGGATCTGATCGTCCCCTTTCTACGGTGGTGGTTATCTCTATATATAGAGGCACTGGTCCTCTTCCCAAATATTGAGCGGGAAGGGAGCCAACAACGACCATTTTGAAGGGGAACAGCTAGTACAAGCTGTCCTGACTAAAGTTGGTCTTCGACTGTCAAAGGCACTGGCGATGACGCCGTCTTGGGCTCCACCGTGACCTCCGTCCTGCCATTCTGCTGGTCTTGGTCTCGTTACACCAATATAGCAACCTTTGCTTCATGCCTTGGTACTCCGCGCCTGCGATTGCCCCCTTTGCACCAAAGAGGAAACGAGGATGCTGCACTGGCTGGTGCCCGCCTGGCGCCTGCGTGGTCTCGATCGTCATGGCTTGCGTCATGAGCACCTCGTGAGGTACCCCTGCCTTGATATCTTCGCCTCCTCGCGAGCCTGCCTGGTGAGACCGCCCCTGAGGAAGCCTTGCGTCGTCCGCCCCACGAGGCTTGGCCCCTCGCGAGGGTCTTGAGCTTGGGTTGATGCAGACGGGCCGTACTGGGCCACTGCTTGAGCCACGCCGCAGGCCGCAGGCAGGCAAGTCTGGGGACCCCCGTTCCCAGAACGCCGACAATAGCCCCCGGGCCCAAGGCGCGCTCGGACTTGGCTTAGCAACGAAGCCAAAGGGCAAGTTCGGAGCGCCGCGGGCCCAACAGCCTGCAACCCTGGTCGCCGCGTGGCGATTGATTGGACGTGGGTGTCTCCGCTTCCCCACGCTGCCTCGGCAACTGCCCGATTTGACGAGTCCCTGCTGCATGCAAAAAGAATCATGATTACCAGCGATCGTGGAGGCCGATGGTTGGCCTCCCTTGGGTTATAAATGTGGTGGGGCGCAGGCACCCCACTGCACATCTCACTTCCCCCAGCCTGCTTCTTCTTCCTCCTTGCTCCAGTTACTCGCCGCGTCCCATGGCGCCCACGAAGAGGTTTTCGGCCACGGAAAAGGGGAAGGCTCGCCCGGAAGGGCCTGGTCCCCCTCCACCCAAATGCGGCCGAGGTCACCCCCGCAAGCACCCCGCGACTCCTGCAGCAGCTCCCCGTGGTCGCGGCAGTGGTCCTTCGCGCGATGAAGGACGTCCGGTTGGCGGGGGAAGACGCGCCGTGGCTGCGTGACCTCCCCGGCCACGCTTTCACTTGGCAGAGGTGCTGCCGGTGTTTGTCGTGTGGTCGGTAGATCCGGCCGGCAACTGGCCCCAGCTCCCCCACTTCTTTGCCGGCAAACTGCCGGCCGGTGTCCCTGACGGGCTCTGGCTCCAGGCGGACGGCTGTTGCAGCAGGGCCTCCTAGGTCACGGTGGAGATCTCCGTCGCCGGGAACGTGGACCTGGCCCGCGGCTGGCAGACATTTGCCCGCGCGCGCGGCCTGGGCTGGCGGTGGACCCTCCACTTCAAGTTCGATGGCGACGTGACCCTCTATGTGAGGGTGTTCGGAGAAGATGGCCGCCGTGTTGGGTGCTGCCCTGAAGACGATGACAGCGACGAGGTGCTTGGCCTTGGCGACGGCTGTGAGGAGGGCAAAGGAGAGCCCGCCCCTGGCGGTGCCTGCAGCTCGCCGAGCTTCAGCGGCTCTTCCTCTGGTGGCAGCTCTTCCAGCGGTGGCCGCGATCAGCCACCATGTCGCCGTGCCCGCTTCGAGGGCGGTAGCGGGTCATCCCGCCTGTCGGTGTCAAAACCGGCAGATCTCGGGTAGGGGGTCCCGATCTATGCGTCTTAGGCTGATGGTAACAGGAAGCAAGGGACACAATGTTTACCCAGGTTCGGGCCCTCTCGATGGAGGTAAAACCCTACTTCCTGCTTGATTAATATTGACGATATGAGTAGTACAAGAGTAGATCTACCACGAGATCGTAGAGGCTAAACCCTAGAAGCTAGCCTATGATGATTATGATTGTAGTTATGATCGGCCTTCTAAGGAACAACCTCTCCGGTTTATATAGACATCGGAGAGGGCTAGCGTTTACACGGAGTCGGTTACAAGGAAGGAAACACAATATCCGGATTGCCAAGCTTGTCTTCCACGCAAAGGAGAATCCCATCCTGACACGGGACGGAG
The DNA here is from genome assembly GCF_002162155.2 of Triticum dicoccoides. Lineage (NCBI taxonomy): Eukaryota > Viridiplantae > Streptophyta > Magnoliopsida > Poales > Poaceae > Triticum > Triticum dicoccoides. The sequence continues at coordinate 354,685,582 of NC_041381.1, read as the reverse complement.
TCTTGAGTCTTGTATCTTCACGCTCCAATAGTCCGGACGATGTATATAGTCCGGCTGTCCGGATACCCCCTAATCCAGGACTCCCTCAGTAGCCCCTGAACCAGGCTTCAATGACGATGAGTCCGACGCGCAGTCTTGTCTTCGGCATTGCAAGGCGAGTTCCATCTCCGAATACTCCAAAGTAATTATCGAACACTTAGGCCGTGTCCGAATCTGCGAGATGATCCTCACATACTATTGTAGGGAACATAGCATAAATCTAATCTGCTAGCAATCTTCGTACGTCGTGCCCTTGCATCGTGGCTCGGTCCAACACGAACCGACATTTCTCGCCCCACCCCGACTCGCGTTGCGAGGCGGTTTTATTGGCACGCCCTGCCAAATCAGAGATCGTGTTCCTTTTATTACGGGATCTTCCATCAATATGGGCGTGCGTGACCCCATGACGACCGTTGGCATGACTCCGTGTGTTTTTAGATAAGCCTCAAGCGGTCATGTGAGGACTCTTGATATTCACCCCCTTTATAAAGGGGCCGAGGCCTATGCCTCTTTTCCACCTCCCTTGCGCCTTCTCGCACCTCGAGTTCTAACACCCGAGACCTAAGCTCCAACGCCCCAGATCCTCCAATATGTCCGGATCCAACCCTCAAGGCCGGTGGGTGGCCTCCTCGATCCAAGAGGAGGACATTGCGAGGCTTAGGGAGGTCGGATATCTGACCGCCGACATCCAGCACAGGCTTCCTGCTCTAGGGCAGGTCATCCCTACACCGAAGCCCAATGAGAGCGTCGTGTTTGTTCCTCACTTCCTCCGCGTCTTGGGCCTCACCCTCGGTCCCTTTGTGAGGGGGCTCATGTTCTATTACGGGTTGGATTTTCATGATCTAGCTCCGGACGCTATCCTCCATATCTCATCGTTCATCATTGTGTGCGAGCCTTTTCTCCACGTCACTCCACACTTTAGCTTATGGCTCAAGACCTTCAATGTAAAGCCGAAGATGATCGAGGAATGACATGCAGAGTGCGGAGGTGCCATAATAAGAAGGAACGCCGATGCCCCATGGCCAGAGGGTTCTTTCCCAGAAGTATCCGATGTATGGCAACGGAAGTGGTTTTATGTCACAGCTCCCAGAGGCACAAAGTGGGTGGCCGCCCCCGAGTTTCGCTCGGGCCCTCCGTCACAATTGGCATCATAGACCGACGTAGGACAGAATTGGGGGCCTGCCAGTGATGTTCCAATACTGTAGAGCCATATCCGGGAGCTTCTTGAGAAGGACATTAACCTTGTCAGCATAATTCAAGTAATGCTAATCTGACGGATGTTGCCGTGCAAACGCTGGCCTCTCCGGATGTGGGAGTTCAATCCAGAGGGTCCGCGGACTATTAAGCACTTCTTCGGCCTGAAGCTCGAAGGAATGTGTAAATTATTCTTCGGACCACAAGTAAAGTGTCCGGACACCACCGAGGATGCGGGCCTAAGCTGCAATCGCCTAGATACCAAAGTAAGTAACCTTAAAACCGGACACTATGTTTTTATTTGTCATAGTCATTATTCTGAAAACCCTCCGTGGCCAGGAATAGCTCAGCAAGGCGGAGAGAATCAGGTGTCCGGCGCCACTTCCTGAAGGCTCGCCTCGTCCAACCGTTGCCAAGATGCTTGGCCGGGTGCTCAGCAAAATGCCCTCATGGAAGGACGAAGGAAAGGATAATGAAGCCGAACTTCACACACTGCGCATCCGGACCGGGGGAATTGCCTCCTCCCCAAGGGAGGATAGTCAGCGAGGGGAATCCGAGGCCACCTCCCCGCGCGGGAAGAAAAGGGCCGCCTCCAAGGACTTGGAGACGGAGATGCCCAAACAGGGAAAGAAAGTGTCGCCGGGGGGCTCTGCCCCGACGGGCGTCCTCACCACGTCATGCCCGCTAACGGGCCAGCCCTCAACCGAGCTGTAAGTTAATCGTTAATTCGAAGGCACTGCGTTTCTCCGAGATCAATAACCAGGATTCGTCTTTTGCAGTCCAGCTAGCAGCTCTTCTCAATAGAGTTCGTCTTCGAGGGATCTTCCTCCGGAGATGATGGAGAGCAAGACCCCACCCACCTCTCCACCTCATGAAGCAGGCGACACCGAGGTGTCGTCACGGAGGAGTCCGGATATGCCGAAGCCGGAAGCTAATACATCAGCCGCCCTGAGCCCGGAGCGTTTGGCTCCTACAGGGGACGATGAGAAGGGTCCAGCACAGTTCGATGTCCGGCCGGACATACTGACAGGCCTTTTGGAGCGATCTGCTCTCTCGGAGGAGCACCGCTCATTAATGAGCACGGTGCTCAAGAAGATTTCATCCGCTCCAAGAGGTTTGAATGAAGCATTTACGATCCTGCTCATAGGCTTTGAGGTATGTAGTGAAAAATACACTATTTTTTGGCTGTGAGGCACGCGCTAGGTGTGCTCCATATGGATAGTAGCCCCTAAGACTCTGGTTGCCCGCCTTAGGCGGCAAATGGTGGATCATATAGTAATGATTGCACTATACATATGCGCAGGTATCTAAGGGTCTGGCAGCCGACCAGTCCGTTGAAGTTGCCGAGCTAAGGAGGCAGATCGGATCTATTGATGCCGATATCACGTTGGTAAACCAGCGGCTGAACGAGTCACAAGGTATGTGCTCTGCTTTCCTTATTATGTTGTATAGGAAAATATGAGAGGGGCAAAATATTAATGCAATGTTTTTGTACTGCATATGGTGTTGCTGCCGTGGAAGCCCTGAGGGCGGAACTTGCCCAGGCCAAGGAACAAGCTCGGGTTAGCAATGCGGCTGCCCTAAAGGCGGCGAAGAATTGAGAGCCGAACAGGCTGCTCATCGCCGAAACGAGGAAAAGATAGCCGAAATGGCTGTGGAGTTGAAAAATGCCGCCGACCGGTAGGAACTCCTTGAAAAGGAGAATAAGGCTAGTTCGGCTGACCTGAACAAGGCACTTAATGCCACCGAGCAGATGCAGACCGAGGTCAGGGGTGTGCAGGAGGAGATTCAATAGGCCAGCAAAATTTTGGTTGGGGGCTCCTACTTACTATAGACGAAGTTTTTGGATCCGAAGTATGCTCCTCTGGATGGACGCTGGAGTCCTACAGATGCGTATGCGGACTTGGCGAAGAGTACAGCTGATGCAGCCAAGTTTTTCGAGGATCAAGGTGATAAAGAAGTGGAGAAGCTTTTCTGGTCGCAATTCAATGCTCCCGCGCGCCCGCCGCCGTTAAGTGAGAAGATGGCTGCTGTAGCGGAGCTTCATAGGCTGTCTGGGCTTGCAATGCGGTCTGTAATAGACCATCTTTGGCTGAAGGGGCCTAAGCCGAACAGTTACTTTGGTTTGGTGCAACAATTCCTTGGGGTCGTGCCTCAGAGAGACGCCATGAGAAGGTCGGCGTGCATAGAGGGTGCACGAATGGCTCTTGCCCGCGTTAAAGCCTATTGGACAGATATGGAGGACACCATTGTAGCGACCCAGAATCCGGCGGGAGGCTAGTATCCGACCGAGCACTACTTGGAGCAGGTAACAGAAGGTGCCCGCTTAATAGGGGCGCAGTGCTCGAAGAATGTGTTGTTCGAGTGACAAATCGAATCATTGAAAAAACAATGTTATTTTGATTATGAGGCTATGTTTATACTTTGTGCCCGAAGGTATTATTTTTGCCTCCTGTGCCTCCATTTTTATGTCTATGTGTAATTCTGAAAGTTAGCAGTCGTTGGCTTCATCCCCCACGCATACAATGCGGGGGTGTTCGCGAAAAATGTGCATAATCACACTTGTTCCAATGTCTTGGTCCATTAAGGAGGTGATCGCACGTCGAACTAGGCAACCGGACTATATAGCTGTAAAACTTTCACTTAGCCATAGGAGTTTGACAGTGGGGCTACTATGTAGCCCCTGGTACTTTTGCGTGCATCCGAATACGGGCGCATATGTACATGGCCGAGAAATGGTCCTTCGTTAATGCGGAGGAATCCTAAAGATTCTGGTAAGTCTTCGAGTGGTTGAACAGTCTCGCGTTGTATCATGACAGTCAGTTTTCGGCTTTCTCTACTGAGGTGCTCATCCGGAATAACCAGGGCACAATCGCAGTAGTTCTCCTTTGGCCGCCTTAGCCGATAAGAACGGAACGTGAGGCAGCAAACCCAAGAGCCGGGCAAACCCAACATTTGACCAAAGACATGATTCGGAGCTGATGCATATAAGGCCAAACTCATGACGTCGAACACTTCCGAAGGTATTCGGACTTTATAACAGAAAATGGGCTGAAGAATGCCCATTCATTATAAACCCTGTGTTTCTAGGTACGTGCGTTAGTCTGTCGTGGCGAAATGCCAATAACGGCAGTATCCTCTGTGGGTATGGAACCCATGGGATGTTTAAACAACAAGAGGTAATAGAAAAGGTTTACACAGGGGCTTAATCTAAAGAGAAACCTTTTGGGCGGGGCCCTGCTGCACGTCTGCGCCTTTGTCTCAGTTGTGCCGTATCCTAGAAGGGTATCGCACGAATGTTGTCTGTAAAAAAGGAAACTCGTGTAGGAGAGTACAACGTAAGTATACGATGGATAGTAAAAGTGTAAGACGTTGGCCTACCAATAAGGTTGGGCCAAGTGTGGGGCTATATTAAATATTTATAGCCCCTGGTGTCCTCTATGGGATTACATATCTGGTGCCCTGGTTCAGTTTTATCCGGGCTGCCGGACTTGTCTAACCGCGTCTGTGGTCTTAATGACCAGTCATGCTTTCTGATATTGGAGGCCGGTTATAGTCCGGCCGCTAGGGCCGTCATGTGTTCCTCTGCGCGTGAAGAGCGCTCTGTGTTTCCGTTAACGGTGATGAGGCCACGTGGACCGGGCATCTTGAGTGTAAGGTAGGCATAGTGCGGTAATGCGTTGAAGCGGGCGAAGGCCGTTCTTCCAAGCAATGCATGATAGCCGCTTTGGAAGGGTGCGATTGTGAAGAGTAGTTCTTCGCTTCTGGAGTTGCCTAGGGAGCCGAATGTTACCTCCAGTATGACGGAGCCCCTGCCATAGGCTTCAACCCCTGGTATCACCCCTTCAAAGGTGGTGTTGCTTTGGCTAATTCTGGATGGGTCTATCCCATCCTGCGGACCTTGTCCTTGTATATTAAATTGAGACTGCTGCCGCCGTCCATGAGGACGTGGGTGAGATGGTATCCGTCGATTATTGGGTCAAGCACCAAGGCCTCTGATCCTCCATGCCGAATACTAGTTAGGCAGTCCATGTGATCGAAAGTTATCGGACAGGCCATCCAGCAGTTAGGTGTGGGTACGATGGGCTCTATATCGTACGCATCTCTGAGCGCGTGTTTGTGCCTTCTCGTGGATGTGTGAGTCGCGTGGATCATGTTTACTGTTTTAACCTATGGTGGGAATTTTTTCTGTCCCCCAGTGTTTGGCTGGCGAGGTTCATCCTTGTCTTCACTTGGTGTTTCCCTTTCCTTGTGTTCGACATTTAATTTGCCGGCCTGCTTGAAGACCCAGCATTCTCTGTGCGTGTGGTTCGCAGGTTTGTCGGGGGTGCCATGAATTTGGCATAGTCTATCCAGGACTCTGTTCAGACCGGACGGTCCCTCTTTACTGCCTTTAAATGGCTTCTTTTGCTGATCGGGTCGAGATCCCCTGAATCCGGCGTTGACCGCTGTGTTGTCCGGGCTCTCTTCCTTGTTTTGGCATTTGTTTTTATTACGCCGTGGCTTCCCGTTGCCGTCCCTTATTTCGGATGTGCTTGGGTCGCTGGTGCCTTTACGGGCTAACCAGCTATCTTCACCCGCGCAAAAGCGGGTCATAAGGCTTGTTAAGGCTGCCATTGTCCTTGGCTTTTCTTGGCCGAGGTTTCTGGCGAGCCACTCGTCGCGGATGCTATGTTTGAATGCCGCTAACGCTTCAGTGTCCGGACAATCGACAATTTGATTCTTCTTAGTGAGGAATCTGTTCCAAAGCTTGCGGGCGGACTCTCCGGGCTGTTGGATTATGTGACTTAAATCGTCCGCATCCGGAGGCCGGACATAAGTCCCTTGAAAATTGGCCCTGAAAGCATCCTCGAGTTCCTCCCAACTCCCAATTGAATTTTCGGGGAGGCTCTTCAACCAGTGTCGAGCTGGTCCCTTCAACTTGAGGGGAAGGTATTTGATGGCGTGGAGGTCATCCCCACGAGCCATGTGAATATGCAGGATAAAATCCTCGATCCAGACCCCTGGGTCTGTCGTTCCATCGTATGCCTCTATGTTCACAGGTTTAAAACCTTGTGGAAATTCATGGTTCAATACTTCTTCGGTGAAGCACAGGGGCTGAGCAGCCCCTCTATATCTGGATATGCTGTGGCATGCCGTCGGCTGTTGTTGTGTCCGGTGTTTATTCCGAACTGGTATTTGGTTGGTATGATCGTTTTGGTGACTATAGTCCCTCGCCGGGGTGTGTCCTTTAGATCCGTAGATGGACCTGGCCGTGCCGGCTTTCTTATCCAGGTGCTCACGTAAATCGTGTGCGGCGTCGGTAGCCGCTCTGTTGCGGTTATGAAGCGGTACGTCTAGCCTCTTGGTCGTGTTATTCTTTGGTGGAACGGCCTCGTCGTCGAATTCTGGCAGTAGCTTGCGTTTTGGATAGCTCTTTGTATGGCGATCATCGCCGTATCTTCCTTCAGTGTCTAGCACTTTATTCCATCTGCGATTGAGCGTTTCCTGTGCGGCTTTTAGCCGTTGCTTCTGCTTCTTTAGACTTCTCGCTGTGGCCATAAGCCTTCTGTGTAGGTTATCTCGTTCCACGCATTTTTCCAGGATAATGAATGCATCATCGTCCGGACTGTGTTCTTGTCCTAGGGCGGTTTGATGAACTCATCCCTCGGGATCATTGTGATCGGGCGTCTCCTCCGAACTGGGTTCGGCGTGACCTGGCTCGTCTTGCTCCATCGCTGGCTCCATGTGGTCGTTGTTGCCTTCGGAGTTGACTGGTGTGTCGATCTTTCTTGCGCTCTTGTTGCTATTTTTACTGTTGCTAGACTTTGAGCGGCGTCTGCGCCGTTGTTTTGGCTTTTGCCCGGGGGTTTTATCTTCCGGATTGTCGCCATCCTCCTCCTTGGGCGTATCCACCATGTATATATCGTGTGACGAGGTAGTAATCTAGCGCCCCGGAGATTTTGAATCTTCTCCTGCATCGTCGCCATACCGTCGATGCCTTCGGAGTCGAAGTCAAGCACGTCGGTTAAATCATCAACCGTGGCAATGAAGTGGGTGGTGGGTGGGCAACGAATCCCTTCGTCGCTTGCTTCCCACTCGGGCCGGACATAGTTCGGCCAAGAGTCTCCCGTTAAAGAGAGAGATTTTAACGATTTCAGCATGTCGCCAAAGGGCGAGTGCTGGAAGATATCCGCAGCAGCAAACTCCATTACCGGGACCCAACCTGGCTCGACTGGCTCGAGAGCGCGCGGACTGGAACCAACAACCAGATACGAGTCCGGGGGTCCGGAGTCACAGGATTCCACAGAGGTGAGACCAGTGTTCGGCTCCATCGCCGATGAGTGTGCGGCGTGCGGGGCGGGGTCCATCCCTCCGTCCTTAGGAAACGCAACCTGCTCCGGATTTAGGTCCGGGGCTACTGCAGGGGTGATATCCCGAGCATTGTCCGACAGCAGGTCTAAGCCGTGCTCATCGTGAATGTCCAATGCTCCTGGCACAGGCCCGAATCCGTCGAAGATCAAGTCTCCGCGAATATCCGCCGTGTAGTTCAGGTTTCCGAACCTGATCTGGTGTCCAGGGGCGTAGCTGTCAAGTAGCCCGCAGTGCGAAGCCGCCGAACACAAAGATCTGTCGGGGGGGAAAGTTTCACCCTGGACCGTGTTGTTGACGATGATTGAAGGAGCCATCGAGCCTTGCAGCAACGACACAGAGAAACTCTCAATGAAAGCACCAATGTCAGTGTCAAAACCGGCAGATCTCGGGTAGGGTGTCCCGATCTGTGCGTCTTAGGCTGATGGTAACAGGAAGCAAGGGACACAATGTTTACCCAGGTTCGGGCCCTCTCGATGGAGGTAAAACCCTACTTCTTGCTTGATTAATATTGATGATATGAGTAGTACAAGAGTAGATCTACCACGAGATCGTAGAGGCTAAACCCTAGAAGCTAGCCTATGATGATTATGATTGTAGTTGTGATCGGCCTTCTAAGGACCAACCTCTCCGGTTTATATAGACACTAGAGAGGGCTAGGGTTTACACGACATCGGTTACAAGGAAGGAAACACAATATCCGGATCGCCAAGCTTGTCTTCCACGCAAAGGAGAGTCCCAGCCGGACACGGGACAGAGTCTTGAGTCTTGTATCTTCATGCTCCAATAGTCCGGACGATGTATATAGTCCGGCTGTCCGGATACCCCCTAATCTAGGACTCCCTCACCACCATCGCGCCTCAGTGAAGCGCGAGGAGTCTGATTGAGCTCGGGAGGGCGGTGCGGACCCCTCCTCGTGAGCCGTCGTGGGGCACGCCGCATTTATTTTGTTTTTCTCCTTTTCCTGTATTGAGAGAGAGAGAAGTATGGTCTCCCTTGGGGAGCGTGCAAGGCTACCATCCCTAAGTGTCATGCTATTTTTATCATTCCCGTGTTGTGTTGTGGTGTTGCGGCTATGTGATTGCGCGTAGGAATAACTTAGCTTGGGAGGTTCGCTGCAGTTTCCGCCTCGCGAGGTACTTGCCCGAGGCCTCGCCGGGCGTCTTAAGGTCTGCAAAAATCAGTTGGCAGAATAGCTTTCGAACCTTTGTCTCGAGAGTGACCAACTTAGGCCCTGCATTTTGCGTCGTGATGCCCGTGGGGCATGGACCGGGAGGGTTGCTCCCGCTGCGAACTTGAGTGAGGGAGCCACACGAAGTCAGGAGAGAAAAAGCTCATGAGGGCGCCTGCTTAGCCCCCTCGCGAGGCTTGCGAGAAAGAGACGAGCTGAGCGAAAGCCAGAGACAGAGAACAGGGGCAGGGAACGGCCAACAACACTAGAAGCAACTCCAATAAAAGTTCAAACGAGGGAGAACAAGCCAACTGTGGAAAGCAAATGAAAAGCCGTGTCTGGCACCTAGTCTAGTCTTCGACGTCTTATCACCAGCGTGGAGCTAAGTGCTGCCACTGGGCATGGGCGGGAGCCCCCGAGGCCCAAGGGCGGCACTCCGGAGATTTTGGGGCGTGTACAGCCCCACTCATTATTACGTGAGAGTGTCATGGGCGGCGAGCTTCACAAGGCGCTGGGCCTTCTTCACAGGCACCGGGCCTTTCTTGGGGCGGCGAGCTTCACAGGCACCGGGCCTTCTTTATAGGCACTAGGCCCTTCTTCACAGGCACCGGGCCTTCAAGGGTAGAACCTCCGGAGGTGCTGAATATTCCACGCATTCGGGATGGGCACCCCTTCCTGACTCTCCAAGCACGCGGCGCCAGGTCTGGAAACATGAACAACCTTGAACTGGCCCTCCCACATGGGCGAGAGCTTGTGCAGCCCTTCCCTGGAGAGCACCCACCTGAGCACGAGGTCACCTACCTCAAGAGTCCTGGGGCGGATGTTGCGGCAGTGGTATCGCGCAGCGCCTGCTGGTATCTTGCTGCTCGTAGCGCGGCCTCTCGACGGTGTTCCTCCCCTAGCACGAGGTCCATCCCCTGCATGGCGTCCTACTGCGCTTCATCAAACGCCAGGACCCGCGCGGAGCGACGCCTGACCTCGTGAGGGAGGACCGCCTCTGCTCCATAGACAAGGAAGAATGGGGTCTCGCCAGTTGACTTGGTGGCGGTAGTGCGGATGGACCACATCACGGACTAGAGCTCATCGTACCATCCCCTGCTGCAGGCCTCCAGCTTCTTCTTGAAGGTCCTGGTTTTGAGGCCTTTCAGGACCTCTGCGTTGGCACGTTCAGCCTGGCCGTTGCTCCGAGGGTGTGCCACCGAAGCGTAGCATATCTGCGTCCCAAGGTTAGCACAATATGTTTTGAAGAGATTGCCGATGAACTGCGAACGGTTGTCAGTGATGATGCGATTAGGAACCCTGAATCGGCTCACGAGGCCCTTGATGAACTTGACTGCAGAACCAGTTGGGATGGTGCGGACAACTTCTACCTTTTCCCACTTGGTGAACTTGTCGATGGCGACGTAGAGGTAGCGGTAGCCCCCAGGCGCTCGAGGAAACGGGCCCAAGATATCCAGCCCCCAGACCGCGAACGGCCACGAGAGTGGGATGGTCTGCAGGCCCAGAGCTGGCTGATGAATCTGCTTGGCGTGGAATTGGTAGGCTTCGCAAGCCTTCACCAGCTCGATTGCATCATTGAGTGCCGTAGGCCAGTAAAACCCGTTGTGAAACGCCTTGCCGATGAGGGTCCGTGATGACGAGTGGTGTCCATAATCTCCACCGTGGATGTCAGCCAGTAACTCCTTTCCCTGTTCCCTGGAGATGCAACGAGGGGAAACATTGTTTGGCCGCTTCCAGTAGAGCTCCCTGTCTTGGATGCAGTAGGCCATGGCCTGCCGGGCTACGCGTTCCGCGTCCTCCTCCTTCTCTGGTAGAGTCCCTTGCATCAGGTAGTCCTTGAATTCCATAGTCCAGCATCCCTCCTGGGGCTCCAGCGCCAGGAGCAAGCGTGCTCCCGATGTTGGGCCACAGGCCGGGGCTCCTGTGGCAGGTGGTTGAGGGAGCTCTTCCCGGGGTTGCACTGTGCTGGACAGCATCGGCGCTGCTGAGGGCTTGAAGATCCGTTCCTCGAAAACGCCAGGCTCCTAAGGCAGTCGCCTCGATGCCCTCCTAGCGATATCATCGGCCTCTTGATTGGTGCCGCGGGGCACATGCTGCAACTTCAGTCCCCAAAATTGCTTTTCCATTCTGCGCACCTCCGCAAGATACACTTCCGTGTGCTCGTCCTTGGGCTCATACACTTTGTTGGAGAAGTTGACGAGGAGCTGTGAGTCACCCTTGATGACGAGGCGCTTCACCCCCAGAGCGACTGCGGCCTTTAAGCCTGCAATGAGGCCCTTGTATTCTACTATGTTGTTGGAAACCTTCTCGCCCTGCTGGAAATAGAGCTGCACGGTGTAATAGAGCTTGCCTTGAGTGGGGGATATAAGCACTGTGCCACCCCCCGTGCCATGTCACGAGAATGCTCCATCGAAGTACATAACCCATCTGTCTAGAACTTCGCTTCCCGGGGAAAGTGGCCGATCTTCGCCTACCTCGAGCCCTGGCGCCTTTGTCCATTCTGCCACAAAATCTGCAAGTGCGGCTCCTTTGACGACCCTGGTCGTGTTGAATTCCAACTGAAAGCCTTGCAACTCGATGTTCCATTCAGTGACCCTCCCAGCGGAGTTGGGACTCCTAAGTACTCTCTCCAATGGGTAGGCCGAGACGACCTTGATGGGGTGACCTTGGAAGTAATGCCGCAACTTACATGAGGCCACCAATAGTGCGAGCAAGAGCTTCTGAGGCATGGGGTATCGTGCCCTTGCATCCCGCAACACGGTGCTCACGAAATACACAGGATGCTCGACGAGGGTGGGTGCGCCGTAGGAGCTGTGCCCTCCAGAGAGTTGAGCGCCTCCCGAGACGTCGAAGCCCCCAGCTCCTGGTTGCTTGGTGAGGCCCCTTCAGCCCCGGGGGTGTCTTCCTGCTGAGGTGGGTCCCCGTCTGCCGAGTCCATGGTCTTCGCGAGGCTTTCCTGGTCAAGTGCTTCCATGGTTGGGGCCGCGGTTGATCGCGATGAGGCCTTGTCTTGGCACTCTTCCCGAACCGCCACCAGAGCTGCGCTGGCGGAGTAGGGCGTGGCAGCGAGGTAGAGCACTAGGGGCTCCTGAGGGCGTGGCGCCACCATCACTGGAGGGCTGGTTAGGTACTACTTGAGATCTTGGAACGGTTCATCGGCCTCTTGTGTCCATTCGAACGGGCCCTTCTTCTTCATCAGCTTGAAGAAGGGCAGGGCGCGTTCCCGCAGCTTGGAGATGAAGCGCCCTAACGCAGTTACGCGTCCGGCGAGCTTCTGCATTTCCCTGAGGGTTTGCGGCAGACTCATGTCTTCGATCGCCTTGACCTTCTCTGGGTTCGCCTCGATCCCCCTGTGGGACACAAGGAAGCCCAGAAGCTTGCCAGAGGGAACATCGAACACACACTTCTCTGGGTTGAGCCACAGGTCCACTTCACGAAGGCTCGTGAAGGTTTCTTCCAGGTCCTGTATCAGGGTCTGTGCCTCCCGAGACTTCACCACAATGTCGTCGACGTTGGCCTCGGCATTTCTCCCGAGCTGCCTGCCCAAGGCGATATGCATCAGTTGCTGGAAAGTTGCGCCCGCATTGCGCAACCCGAACGGCATGTAGGTGTAACAGTACACCCCGCATGGGGTCAGGAAGGCCGTCTTCTCCATGTCTTCTATCGCCATCTTGATTTGGTGATAGCCCGAAAAGGCATCCAGGAAGCACAACAGGCCGCACTCAGTGGTGGAGTCGACAATTTGTTCAATGCGGGGGACTGGGAATGGATCTTGAGGGCAGGCCTTATTGAGATTGGTGAAGTCGACGCACATGCGCTCCTTTCCTCCCTTCTTCGGCACAACAACATGGTTTGCCAGCCACTCGGGGTAGCAAACCTCGCGAATGACACCTGCAGCTTCCAGCTTGCGGGTTTCTTGGACGATGAAGGCCTGTTTCTCGGTGGATTTCCACCTTGCTTTCTGCTTCACGGGGCGCACATTGGGGCACACATTCAGGCGATGCTCGATCACCTGCCTTGGGACCCCCGCTAGCTGCTTGGGTTCCCACGCGAACACCTCCTTGTTCGCGCGCAGGAATTTCACCGGAGCCACCTCCTGGTTGGGGTCAAGATTGGCGCCTATGGTGAAGGTGGCACCGGAGGATCCGTCCTCATCAACTGGTACCTGCTTAGTCTCCGCCTTGTCTTGGGTGAACAGCTGCTTCTTCTTGGTTGGCGCAGCCCCCTTGGCCTCGGGGTGTCGGCGCTGGCGGGTTGCGCCGCTGCGGCTGTCTTGAGGGCGAGCTTGAGCACCTGTAGAGCATCTTTTGTATCTCCAGCTATGGTGAGGACGCCGCTGCTCCCGGGCATCTTCATGAGGTTATAGGCCGGGTGAGTTGCTGCCATGAATTGGGCCAAGGCAGGGTAGCCGAGGATGGCGTTGTATGGGAGGCCGATGTGGGCGATGTCGAAGTTGACTAGCTCCGTGCGGAAGTTGTCTTGTGTGCCAAAGGTCACCGGAAGGCGGATCTGCCCCAGGGAGCCGGAGGAACCGCCTCCGACACCCGAGAAGGGCTTGCTGGGTCGGAGTCATTCTAGCGGCACGTGGAGGAGGCTGAAGGCCTCCACCGAGAGCATGTTGAGGCCGTCACCGCCGTCGATGAGGGTCCTGGTGACGGCCACCTAGCAGATGGTGGGCGTGCAAAGCATCGGGAGAGCACCCGAGCAGACGATGTTGGCAGGGTGATCGTCCAAGCTGAAGGTCAAGTCGGCCTTCGGTGCCGCCCAACCCGGAGGAGCTCCATGCCGCATGAGAATGATGCCGATCTGGCGGACGAATGGCTTGACGTGGCGGCCCGAGGGTGGCGCCTGCGAGCCGCCCAGGAGAGCTGTGACGACTGGGGGCGCCGGTGCAGCGTAGTGGGCGAGGAAGAGGTCATGCAGCTCCTCCCAGGAGGCCACAGAGGCCGCTGGCAGGTGGAGCAGCCACATGCGTGGAACACCAGTGAGAGCCATGGGAAACCAGTTAGCCATGACCCTGTCGTCGCCCCCAGCCTTGAGGACGGCCTCCTCGTAAGCAAGAAGGAAAGCCAGCGGATCCGCCGCGCCATTGTAGCGCGGCGGCATCTCTAGCTTGAACTTGTGCAGCCACTGCACCTGCCGCAAGGCGGGGGCCAAGGCCCGGAGCCCCCTGGCCCCAGTGCTGGCGTCGGCAGCCGGAGCGGGCGGCATGATGTCCGCCATGAGGGCGAAGCGCGGTGTTGATGGAGAGTGGGTCGTCGGAAGAGAGAGCTCCGGCGCACCCCTACCTGCCGCGCCAAATGTCGGATATCGGGTTCCGGCAAAACCCTTAAGGTTCGAACTCTGGGGTGCGCATAAAGATCTACTTCCTACCGATCCACGTCCCAACGCCTCACCGTGAATCTAAGCTACACGATGCACAACACGAGGAACACAAGGTTTATACTAGTTCGGCCCACCGTTGTGGTGTAATACCCTACTCTAGTGTGTGTGGTGGTGGATTGCCTCTGGGGCTGATGATGAACAGTACAGAGGAAGAACAGCCTCGTGAGGGGTGTTCTTGAGCTGGTGCGGTGTTCTACTTGGGATGGATCTGATCGTCCCCTTTCTATGGTGGTGGCTATCTCTATATATAAAGGTCCTGGTCCTCTTCCCAAATATTGAGCGGGAAGGGAGCCAACAACGGCCATTTTGAAGGGGGACAGCTAGTACAAGCTGTCCTGACTAAAGTTGGTCTTCGACTGCCAAAGGCACTGGCGATGAGGCCGTCTTGGGCTCCACGTGACCTCTGTCCTGCCACTCTGCTGGTCTTGGTCTCATTACACCGATATAGCAACCTTTGCTTGATGCCTCGGTACTCCGCGCCTGCGCTTGCCCCCTTTGCACCAAAGAGGAAATGAGGACGCTGCACCGGCTGGCGCCTGCCTGGCGCCTGCCTGGTCTCGATCGTCATGGCTTGCTTCATGAGCACCTCGCGAGGTAGCCCTGCCTTGATCTCTCCGCCTCCTCGTGAGCCTGCCTGGTGAGACCGCCCTTGAGGAAGCCTTGCATCGTCCGTCCCACGAGTCTTGGCCCCTCGCGAGGGTCTTGAGCTTGGGTTGATGAAGACGGACCGTACTGGGCCACTGCTTGAGCCACGCCGTAGGCTGCAGGTAGGCAAGTCTGGGGACCCCCGTTCCTAGAACACCGACAGCAGCGGGTTCTACTGGCCCACGGCACTCAACGACGCGGCCGAGCTGGTGAAATCTTGCGAGGTGTGCCAATTCCACGCCAAGCAGATCCATCAGCCAGCTCAGGGCCTCCAGACCATCTCGCTCCCGTGGCCATTTGCAGTCTGGGGGCTTGATATCTTAGGCCTATTCCCTCAAGTGCCCGGGGGCTACCGCTACCTCTACATCGCCATCGACAAGTTCACCAAATGGGCGGAAGTGGAAGCTGTCCGCACCATCCCAGCCGGGTCAGCAGTTAAGTTCATCAAGGGCCTCGTAAGCCGCTTTGGGGTCCCCAACCGCATCATCACCGACAACGGCTCACAGTTCACTAGCAATCTCTTCAAAACGTATTGTGCTAACCTTGGAACACAGATCTGCTACGCTTCCGTGGCACACCCCAGGAGCAATTGCCAAGCCGAACGTGCCAACGCGGAAGTCCTGAGGGGCCTCAAGACCAGGACCTTCAAGAAGAAGCTCGAGGCCTGCGGCAGGGGCTGGCACGATGAGCTCCAGTCCGTGATGTGGTCCATCCGCACCACTACCACAAAGCCGACAGGCGAGACACCGTTCTTCCTTGTTTACGGAGCAGAAGCGGTTCTCCCACACGAGGTCAGGCATCGCTTCACGCAGGTCCTGGCGTTCGATAAAACGCAGTAGGACGCCATGCGGGGGATGGATCTCGTGCTGGGGGAGGAACGCCACCGTGAAGCCTCGCTCCGAGCTGCGAGGTACCAGCAGGCGCTAAGGCGGTACCACTGTCGCAGCGTCCGCTCCAGGACGCTCGAGGTGGGTGATCTCGTCCTGAGGCGGGTGCTCTCCAGGGAAGGGCTGCACAAGCTCTCACCCATGTGGGATGGCCCATTTTCAGTCGCCCATGTCTCCAGGCCTGGCGCTGCTCGCCTGGAGATGCAGGACGGGATCCCCATCTAGAATGCCTGGAACATCCAGCACCTCCAGAAGTTCTACCCATGAAGAAAGGCCCAACGCCTGTGAAGCAAGGCCCAGTGCCTGTGAAGGTCTCCGCTCGTGACACTCTCACATAATAATGAGTGGGGTTGTACATGCCCCGGAGTCTCAGGAGTGCCGCCCTCGGGCCTTGGGGGCTCCCTCCCACGTCCATGTGGCAGCACTTAGCTCCACGCTGGTGAGAAGACAAGAAGACTAGACTAGGTGTCGGACACGGCTTTTCATTTGCTTTCCGCAGTTGGCTTGCCCCTCTTTAATGAAAATTTGATTTCTAGTGTTCCTGGTTGGCTTGGTTCCATCACCTTTTGCCTCTTTTTCTTCCCTTGGTTCCTCGTTTGGCCCGTACTCTCCCTCGCATGCCTCGCGAGGGGCTGGACGGGTGCCTTCCTGAGCGTTTTTCCTGTTCTTCACGAGGCACCCTCACTCGAGCTCGTAGGCTGGCGCACCTCTCTCGATCCGTGCTCCTTAGGTACCGCGATGCGAAGCGGTGGGTTGTGGCCAGCCGCGCCTGCAACCAGGGCTCGGCAGGGCTCAGAGAATAAGAATTTCCTAATGAATTTTTGCAGCTCCCAGAGGCCTCTCAAGTCGTGGAAACCTCGCCAAGTACTGGGAAACACGCGCCTCACGAGGCAGAAACTAGTGCTTCGAGTGCCTTAAGCTAAGTTATTCCTACGCGCCTACATTCTACAGATGCTGCAACATGACACAGGAACAATAAACATAGCATAGGGACTTGGAGATCACGGTTCGTTTCATGCCCCTGCAGGGCCCCATACTTGTCTTTTTAAAAAAAAGTGCAGGACGGAAGAAAAGGACAAAGAAAAGCGGCACACGCACCCGCAGCGGCTCACGAGGATGGGCCCATAGCACTCTACCGGACTCAGCCAGACTCCCCCTCGCGCTTCACTGGGGCGAGGCGACGAGACGACCCGCTGCCACCCTCCAAGAGGTCGCGGCGGCATGGCGGCTGGTCGTAGCCGCCACTGCTGGAGCTGCTGCCGGAGGAAGAGCCGCCGTAGCTAGACAAGCTGCGGCGGGCACCAAGGGCGAGTTCGCCCTCATCCTCGTCACGGCCGTCACCAAGGCCGAGCACCCCGTCGCCGTCGTTGTCCTCGGGGCAGCACCCGACGCGGTGACCGTCCTCCCCGAACACCCTCACGAAGAGGGTCGCGTCACCATCGTACTTGAGGTGGAGGGTGCACCGCCTGCTCAGACTACGAGCACGGGCGAACGTCTGCCAACCACGGGCCAGGGCCATGTTCCCCGCGGTGGAGACCTCCATCGCGACCCACGAAGCCTTGCTGCAGCAGCCGTCCACCTGCAGCCAGAGCTCGCTTGGACCCCTGGCTGGCAGCTCGCTAGCAAAGAAGCGCGGAAGCTGAAGCCAGGTGCCGGCTAGGTTCTCCGCCCACATGATGAAGTCCGGCAGCACCTCCGACGAGTGGAAGCACGGTCGGGGAGGCCGCGTGACCACGGCGTGCCTTCCTTCATCGACGGGGCGGCCACGACACGGGCAAGTCCCGCCATGCGCAGAGGCGCCGCCGCGACCGCGACGGGCCACGACAGGGGTCGTGGCGTGCTTGCGGGGGATACCACGCCCCCTCTTGGGCGGCGGTGAGCCGCGCCCCTCCTGGCAGGCCTTCCCCTTCTCTGTGTCCGAGAACCTCTTTGTGGGCGCCATGGGTATTGCTGCTAGCATGAAGCAAGGAAGGACAAGCGAGCGGAACGGGAAGAGATGGGCGACGGGGGCTCTGCCCCCCTCCTCATTTATAGCGAAGGAAGGCCAACCGGCGACCCCCACGATCACAGGTAATGATGATTTTTCTCTGCATGCAGCAGGGACCCGTCAAGTTGGGTGGTTGCCGAGGCAACGTGGGGAAGCGGAGACGCCCATGTCCTGTCAGTCACCACGCGTCAAGCAGGCCGCAGGCTGTTGGGGCCCGCGGTGCTCCACACTTGCCCCTTGGCTTCGCCTCGAAGCCAAGCCCGAGCGTGCCTTGGGCCCGGGGGCTACCGTCGGCGTTCTGGGAATGGTGGTCCCCAGACTTGCCTGCCTGCGGCCCACAGCATGGCTCCACCAGCGGGCCCGTACGGCCCATCTTCACCGGCAAATACTCAAGACCCTCGCAAGGGGCCAAGCCTCGCGGGGCGGACGACACAAGACCTCCTCAGGGGCGGCCTCACCAGGCTGGCTCGCGAGGAGCGGAGAGATCAAGGCAAGGGGTACCTCGCGAGGTCCTTGTGACGCAAGCCATGACGACCGCGACCAGGCGTGGAGTCCTGAGGCATCACGCAAAGGTTTCCATATCGGTGCAACGAGACCAAGACCAGCAGGACGGCAGGACAGAGGTCACTGTGGAGCCTAAGACGGCGTCACCACCAGAGCCTTTGGCAGGCGAAGACTGCCTTTAGTCGGGATAAGCTGTACTAGTTGTCTCCCTTCGAAATTGGCCGTTGTGGGATCCCTTCCCACTCAGTATTTGGGAAGAGGACCAAGGCCTCTATAAATAGGACTAGCCACCACCGTAGGGAAGGGGGATCTCATCTCGTCTTGGATCAGATCCATTCCATCCTCACACAACACCTCTCCTTAGGAGCTTGTTCTTCCCTTGTAACTGTTCATCCCCAGCCCAAGAGGCAATCCACCACACCACACTGGAGTAGGGTATTACACCACAACGGTGGCCCGAACCAGTATAAACCTTGTGTCTCTTGTTCTGTTCTTTGGGTGCGTCGAGCTAGTCCATGAGATCATGGAGTGTGAGAGCTTGGGAGAGGAGAGATCTTCGTGTGCACCCTAGTGTTTGAACCTTGAGAGTTTTGCCGGAACCTGTGATCCGACAGCGGGGGCACGACCGTCCCAGCGTCCTCCACTTCGGCCCCCTCCGCGGCTGTAGCCTCGATCATTGTGCTCGGGGCGACGACCGAGGCGCCCGTCGCGAACGGCCCCGAGCTCCTGACAGTCGTTGGTGTTGTGGATGTGCACGTTGTGGATGACCTAGAACGGGCGGCTGCCCTTGGATGACTCTGGGTGGTTGTAGCCGCGCTTCATCTCTGGTTCGGCCGCGAGCACGGCCAGTCCCTTGCGATTCACATCCTTGGCCTTGGCTTTCTTGTCTTCTGGGTCAGCCCCCGGTAGTTCCGGGATGGAGAGGCGACCTACCTCGGCTCTTGCGCACCGGGTTGCCATGTTGAACGTCTCCAGAGCAGTGCACAGGTCCTCGTGTATGGCGAGCTCCTCCTTCATCTTGACATCGCGGACGCCATCAGTGAACGCCGAGGTGATGGCTTCATCTGACACCTTGGGGATCTTGAGACGAACACTGTTGAAACGATGGATGTACTTCTACAAGGTCTCTCCTGGCTGCTGCTTGATGCCCCGCAGGCACCCGCAGGCGGCGGGCAGTCGCGAGTGCCCTAGAAGTTGGTGACGAAATGCTCCCGCATCTCGTCCCAGGAGGAGATCGATCCCACGGGGAGGTTCAAGAGCCACGAGCGCGCGCCGTCCTTGAGGGCCATGGGAAACCAGTTCGCCATAACCTTCTCGTCGCCGTTGGCCGCCTCGATGCTCAGCTCATAGAGCTGCAGGAACTCAGCAGGGTCGAGGGTGCCGTCGTAGCGTGGAGGCAGGTCCCACTTGAACTTCCCTGGCCAGACGACGCTACGCAGCTCAGGAGTGAACGCACGACATCCTGCCATGGTCACGGGGGCCCATCGCAGAGGTGCAGCCTGGTCTTGGCGCTCGCACACCACCACCACAGGCGGCGTGCGGTCTTGACGGGGCGGTGTTGGGAGCGCACGCGCATCTTCTTGCGGCCGCCGCACCACCTGCCAGCTTGCCTCGTCGCGCGCAGGCTCCCTGCGCTGCGGTCGCGGCGAGGAGCCTCCCGCCTTGGCTCGATGATGACGTCCTGCCTGGGAGGTGGAGGAGGTGCACCGTGGGCCATGTCACCCACTGCAGGCAGTGGGTCAGGCAGCGAGTGAGCTGGTGCAGGAGACTCTCCGGCGGTGCTGACGAGCTCGGTGATGCGGTCCAGCCAGTCCTCGTAGAGGTCGTCGACCGGGCGGTAGCGCAGAAGCTCGCGGGCCATGAGCAGCACAGCCTGCGCATTCGCCGGACAATGATGAGCATGGGAAGACGAAGCAGCCGGAGTCAGCGACGGGGTGGTGGTGCGGCCTTCCCGTCGCACAAAAGGATGCAGCAACAAAGCCTGCTGCTCATGTCCTGCGGGGCCAGTGGCGGCGTTCGCCACTGGCGACGGGGGATGGCGAGGTCAGCCGTCGCCCGCCGGCGCTGTCTGAGCGACACGGGCAGCGAGGGCGGTCCGACGTTCAGCACGAGCTCGACGAGCGTCAGCCATGGGAACGGCGAAGTGGTGGCGAATTGACCGGCGGAAGAGAGGCTCCGATGCACCCCTACCCGGCGCGCCAAATGTCGGATTTCGGGCTCCGCAAACCCTTGATAGATTTGAACTCTCGGGTGCGTGCGAAGAACTCAACCTCCCCAGCCTGCCTGCTCGCCAATCTTACGGCCTAGCTCAATGAACTGAAAGTAAAGGGGACAAGGCAGTTTACCCAGGTTCGGGTCACCTTGCGATGTAAAACCCTACTCCTGCTTTGTGGTGGATTGGCCTTGAGGGGCTGAGGATGATCTAGTAGAGTGGGAGAACAACCTCAGGAGGAGGTGTGTTCTTGTGCTCGAGTGAGCTGGTGTGTGTGTGTGGATGGAATGGATCCGATCCCGGGGGTCCGTCCTTTTCTACAGTGGTAGTGCTGCTCTACTTATAGTGGCCTTGATCCTCTTCCCAAATGAAGGCGGGAAGGGATCCCACAACGGCCAAATTCGAAGGGAGACAACTAGTACATGCTATCCTGACAAAAGTAGTCTTCGCCTGCAAAAGCCTCTGGTCGTGACGCTGCGGTGGGCTCGGTGATGACCTCTGTCCTGCCGTCCTGGTGGTCTTCGTCTTGTTACACGGGAATGGAAACCTTTGGCTAATTCCTCGGGACTCCGCGCCTGTGCTTGCCTCTTTAGCACCAAAGAGGAAAATGATACACTGCACCCGCTAGCACCCGTCTGGCCTTGGTTGTCACGGCTCACGTCATTCGAAGCTCGTGAGGTGAGGCTTGCATAGAAATCTCCGTTCCTCAGGAGCCAGCCTGAGGAGGCCGCTCCTCGTGGAGGACTTGGTGTTGTCCGCCTCGTGAGGCTTAGCCCCTCGCGAGGGTCTTGAATTGTTAATGCTGGAGCTGGGCCGTACCAGGCCGTCGATGAAGCTACGTCGTGGGCCGCATACAGGCAAGTCTGGATACCCCGTTCCCAGAACGCCGACAAAACTTAATAGATGTTCGTGCACTTCTTAGTAGAATCGAAGCTAATGATGTGGCTGCATGTGCAATTAAAGAAGAAAGGAGAGGGGAAGCAACGACTACTTCTTTAGAACCAAAAAAGAAGAAATGCAAAATCAAGAATCCATAGATCAACAACGAATGCATGGAGAAGATATTGGTCCAACTAGTGGTAGCAGGTATGGAAATTGGATATCTTCTAAAATGCATAACTATCGTTCTTGTTTTCTTTGGTCTTGCTATTCTAGCAAAGATTTGGTGAAGTCCTATGTATCTAATGCCGTGGAAAAACCAAAGAAATGTATTTTCTTGTGTGAAATGGAATTGCAAATTTTGGATTTGAGGGCCGGCTGGAGCAGTGCCCGAGCAGACCCCGTAAAGTGGACCCGTAAAAGAGTATATTCCGCAAATATCCTTTTATACGGGTCCGTTTTGTGGAGTAGTCTGCGGCCGCCCGCGCCGGTCAACAAAGCCGTTTTTCCGCGAACTGCAAATGCGTTTTGCGGGTCGGCGTTATACGGGGTCTGCTAGAGATGCTCTAAGTCGATGGCCTTCACATACATCACCCGGCACGTCCTCCAACCACAGGCGGTGGGGATCATTGCCATTAGCTCCAATTGCAGCAAGAGCATGAGCTACAGAGTTACAGCTACCAGGAGCGAACGATACAGAGTTCTGCAGCAATTCACCTTCACCCACTTTTGTTCAATTCTAGCCAAGATTTCTATTCCGCTGTGGGCACAGCTGAGATACTCGTGCTGTAGAATGTAGATTGGGTTGGTGTATTCATGCATAGCTTTATTTTGATGTTAGCAATTGCTCATGAGAATTTGATTGTCATTGTAGTATTCTGTGATGAAAGTATGAAACTGATCTGTGAAATATTAGTTTAAGCTATCCATTGCCTACTTGTGGCCTTGATGTTTGCTGCATTGGTTGCGTCCTTCCCTGCAACTACACTGCAGTCTTTTAGTTTGATCTTGGTGCAGTGGTAGAACTGTAAAATGCTTTGGAGAATTTGTGAATGGTAGAATGGTGAAACACTCGTGTTTAAATTCAAAGGAAACTTGTTGAGTACATTAGATAGCCATATGTTAAGATTAGCCGCTGACTGTTTCGGAGCTGCACTTGAGGGATTAAAGAACACCTCTAGTCACTCCTAATAAGTTGAACCATTTCACGGCTGGCACTGCAAATACCTGCACCCATATTGTTTCAAAACTTTTTATTCCTTCTACAAAATGTGTGGGAAATATGGTTGAGAGCACTGAGTTGATGATTGAAGATATTAAGTTTCATGCGCCAATCAGTAGAACCAAAAGTCCAAACTGACGCAGAGGGTTGAGCAAATACACGTACACTTCAACAGAAGAACGTAAAGCCTGTTTTGTTCATAGAGAGTTAAGATAAAAGTGCCGATGAAATTTTCTATATTTTATCACTATTAATTGAAAATTGAACATGATAAATGTGATTGTCAATTCGGGCATTTTTATCCGTGGAGAGTAAGTATTTGAAAAGAGGAAAGATATTTGTAAACTATTGTGATGTGTATATTCTAGCATCTGAGTTAGGTTTTGTTGTCTCCGTAGAGTCTTCTTGTTTTACATTCACGCGTAGACCAACATAAAAAATTACCACGCTTTTCAGTTGTATGTTAATACCGTTCCTTTTTGTTATAAGAGTTGCATACAATTGTTTTGCTAAATGGTGCTGAGTTTCTTGATATTGGATCACTAATACGTAGCCAGCTGCTGCGATAACCAGTTTAATATCAAATGTTTGATTACTTTTGTTGACTATGGTTAAGAGCTGATGCGACTTGACGAGGAATTGTTTCATGCTGATTTTTAGAAAATTCAGACAAGAAGCTAACAGGAAGATTGTGGCTTGGTGTTTCACAGAGTGTTACGTTCCTTTCTTCATCTAAGTTTAGAGCATATTGGTCTTTACATATAAAAGTTACACCTTCCGTTCACAAATGTATGACATTTTGGCAATTTAAATTAAACAGCCAAACCGTCTTAAATTTGTGAACAGAGGGAATACATTAGAAGATAGACATGATTACTACAGGAATGCTATTTGAAGACTCTGGTTATTCAGAGTGTTGCACACTTTCAGACATAGCCCAATCTGACCCGTCTCCCATCCCCCCGCGTCGCCTCCACTGAGGCGACTCGGGGGCCAACCCTAGCGCCGCCGCCGCGTTTTCCCCCTCTCATCCCCTCCCTCCGCCGCCTCCTGAGGGCCTCCGAGGCGCGGGTGCTCGGCCCCAATGATGGTGGCGGCGGGATCTGGCGCCTCCTCTCCTTTGGAGGGCCTTGGTTCCCCGGGGCGGCGGCCCCGGCCGGTGGGCGCGGTGCAGCCGGCGGGCTGCGCCGGCGGGCTCTGGTGGGCAGCCTCCCACGGCCGTGCGGGCGGCGTGGGGGCTGTGGACGCTGGCGCACTGGCGGCTCCTCGCAATCCGTCATGGCTCCATGTAGAAGATCCGCCCATGCTCCGATCTGTCCCGATCTGTGCTGGCACCGGTCCTTGGCGGCTGCTTTCGGCGTCACCTATTGCCGGCCTGGCGGATCTGGCGTGCGGGTGAGGGTCCGGGGAAAACCCCTGGCTGGCGCGGCGGCCTCCCCAAAGTCGACGCCTTTGGCGCCGATCCCCTTCCTGGAGGCTTTGGGGTGGATCCTCTCCCTTCCGCCTCCTCCTCGAGCTATGGCGAAAGTTTTTGTTCCCCTGTTCTGGGCGTCGACGGCACCCAGGTGTCGTGTTCCTTCTTGAAGGCGGCGGCTGGGAACAGATCTTGGTGGCGGGGCTGCTGGTGGTGTGGTGGCGGTGCGACTTCGGCCTTCTACTTGGTGTTGTGCCTTGCTTCGCGGGACCAGCGGACGGTTTCTTTGGTGGAGCGGTGCTTCATCCATACATTGATGGCGACGGATCTTGACGGCGTGGCGCAGTGCAGATTCGGAGTTCGATGTGGGAGGATGGACTCGTGCAAGAGGACGACGCTGTCTGGCATCGCGGTGGCGTCGATGGCAGAGAGACCTGGCAAGGTAGATGCAACAATACAGCTCTGAAGATGGACTCGTGGCAGGTGGCTGTGGCGGCCTCATACGCGGCAGGCGTCCTGGTTGAGGAGTGTGTTGGCCTGGTAGGTGCCCCATACCAGGCAGTCGTCCTGGTTGGGACCTCAGGTCTTAAATGTTTAGGTTTGCCTGCGATGTCTGCTTGGTATTAGACCCAGGCTATCAGCGCCCCTTCATCAATTGGATAGGTATAGCGACAGTTGTTGCTTAGACAGTGGCTTTAGTCTTGTTGTTGTATGACTTTGTAAGTTCTTGTGAGAATAATTAATAAAATGACCGTATACATCGCCCAGATGCAGAGGTCGGGAGTCATCCTCCTTTTCTAAAAGAACTTGCAAAAGTAATACTCCCGTCTTATATGACATTCTGACGAAGATAGCTGTTTTCTGCATAAACGATATAGACTAGTTTTACTTTTGCTAAAATGCTAAGATGGTTCCACCCCTAAACCATCTGAGATTCTAGAACACAATTAGGCTAGTTTGGGATCTGTTTTTTTCCTTTTTTGTTTTATATGCTAACG
This sequence comes from Triticum dicoccoides, assembly GCF_002162155.2. Taxonomy (NCBI): domain Eukaryota; kingdom Viridiplantae; phylum Streptophyta; class Magnoliopsida; order Poales; family Poaceae; genus Triticum; species Triticum dicoccoides. The sequence continues at coordinate 354,660,694 of NC_041381.1, read as the reverse complement.
TGAACATGGCTGTTTAATATTGGTTAACAGGAACAGTAAATCAGAAGGGACCTCTTAAGGAATAATCTTTGGAACTTTGAAAGAAGCAACCTCAGTCCGCAAAACCCCTCATCTAATTGATTGCCAGTCTCTTGTGAATAGGATTAATGCTAGCACGTTTGATCGTTCCATCATTGGTACTGTGGTACATGATATATATCAAGGTTGCTTCGAGGATCTTTGACTCTGTGGAGTTCAAGTATGTTCATCGGCAAGTTAATGTAGTTGCTCATATTTTAGCTAAGTCTTGTAAGTATTTACCTAGTCTTGTTGTTTTTCATTCTGCTTCAGAATGTATCCGGAAGACTCTTTGTAACTTTGTTCTAAGTAATCAATAAAGCCGACATTTCTCTCAAAAAAAAAACTCATCTAATTCCAATTTAGAATGTTGTACGTCCAGTGAAATGGCATATTCTCTTCTTTGGGCAGATCTCAACACGTTTAGCTTGCAACCCCAAATACACAATAATGTACGCACTGTATATTAACCTGCCCCTGTGTAAAGTTAAGGATCTTGTCATAAGATGTAAATACACATGTACTAGCATAAAGAGAACGCTTGTCCTCTGGAATAATCAGTGTACAATTTGCTCGACAAAGTTTTCCTTATTAAGTTGATATCTAATCACTGACTCATAACGTCACTTCCAAATATGAAAATTGCTTTTGTCTGATGGGATTATGCCCCTCATTGTTTCTACTGATCATCCATTCGATCGTTGGGTGATCCCCTCGAGGAGAGAGGGTGAGGATCTAACCTAACCTGGCATGAAGGACTCATAAACCATGACCAAACCATTTGCCAATTTCTTTTGTGTATCGAAGTTGCTTTCTACGATTGTAATCCATATTTAAACAGGACTAGCCTGTTCATCCTTAGTCCTTGTACAATGCAAGGTGCTTAGGAGAAGTGCTTAGAGAAATAAATCAGACTTTTTTTAAACACCGATGCTTATTTGTACAGGGTAGGCGCTTAATTATGCATCTCACCTGTAGAAATAGGCACTGGTGCTTCAGAAAAATTCGATTTATCTTTTTAAACACCTACCTAAACATCTAGCATTGTACAGGCCTATATACGTACGAGAGACAAAGGAAAAATGGATGGTAGTATATCACTCCATAGGCGGCAGCAACTGCTGCACAGAGATCGACACCACCCACGCGGAAGGCCAGCATGTATCCCACCTACTCCAAGGATATATGGTCCCTCTGGAATCGCATGCGGCCGACCCATCGGGAGAACAAGCCTGCATGTTTGAACTATGGCTGCAAGGAGGCCGTGAACGGGTCTAACAGAGGGCCTCCTGGAGCACCTCCTCTACCTCCGGCGCTTACAGTTTGGAGCGGCGTCCGGAGCGACAATAGCAAGATGGAGACGAAGCTCTCGATTGATAGGGAGAGAACATAAATGACAGTAACGGGCGGCAGGATTATGGAAGATGTGTGGCGTGGATTTCTTTTTCGAAAATGTTAACGCCCATACGTGTGGGCGTTTGCACATCGCCCACACGTCTTCATCACCACTCATTTTGCCACGTATGAATAGATGACATTAGCAGAATTTTTTTTGTTTTCGGCTTAAAAATGTTGTATCTCCTAAATAAAAAAGCGAACTAAAAATCCGTTTTCACCATTAAATCCGTCTCGACGAGATCTTCAAAACTAGACCCCATGTTGATATGTTTCGACGAAATTTTTTTTTGCCTGAAGTTGCCACAATGTTTACACTGCAGTTGCCATATGGCTTAAACTAAAGTTGCCATGTGGCAATTTTAGTTTGTAGATCATGGCAATTTTAGTATTTTGATGATGGCAACTCCAGTACTTTGACCATGAAAATTATTTTTTGTATGAACCATGTCAATTTTACGTGCATGTATCATGGCAATTTTAGTTTATGGTTTATGGCAAGTCTAGTTTCTTAATTCTCCGTTTTATAAATGTCAAAATTTACTTTTAAATGTAGAAGAAAATAGCCGAAACATATCATGACAACTTCATTGTAAACATTATGGTAATTCATATGCAATAGACATGACAACTTTTAATCTAAAATTTTTTTCATCAAAACATATCAACATGGGATCTAGTTTCGAAGATCTCATCGTGAGGGATTTAATGGTGAAAACGGATTTTCAATCGGATTTTTTGTTTAAGAGATAAAACATTTTAAAAACTGAAAATCCAAAAAGATTCCTGCATGCATGCATGCGATGAGATGGCAATCTGTTTACATTAGAGACGTGTGGTGCGTTTCCCTTCGCACCACACGTGTGGCAGTTAGCGTGACCCTTCTTTTTTATTTTTTACACGAGAGAATTATGTGCGTGGAAATAGCGAGCAGTGTGGGACGAGAGGCCGAAGCTAACTGCCGTGCGGTGTAACAAAAAATCAACGCCCCTGGTAACTGGAAAGAATCAGAGGATGGAATTAGCCCTATGCGTTCGGTTTATTCGGTTTTGCAGCGTTCGGTTTATTCGGTTTTTCGGTATGTACGGTATTAATACTTCGGTAAATACCGTATGAAATTAAAATACGGTTCGGTTTCGGTATATACCAAATTATTTCGGTATGGTTTTGGTATATACCATAAAAACCAAAGTTGACGCGAATTTGAAAATGACGTAATAATAATTTGCAAATTTATGACTCAAAATACATTCTATTTTACACAAATAGTATATGACTATATATATAAGTATATATGCATGCATTGATTCATCTGTTGATGGTTATGGACGTGCTTAGCATTTTAAAAAGAGAAAAATTACAATGTTACAAGAAAAATGTAGGTGCTTAGTAGTGAATTTGACTCATGTACAAGAAAAATGACAACTTGTACGGTTGTTCATCTCAAGAATATAAATTTATCTTTTACTTCGGTTTATTCGGTTAACCATTCGGTTTTTCGGTATATACCATAAAAACTAAAGTTCAAATCGGTTTGAAAAGTTCATACCATACCGAAACTAGAAACCATAAAAACAAAAAAATCGGTTCGGTTCGGTTTATTTTCGGTATGGTTTTTCGGTTCGGTTTTAAAATGCACAGAGTGAGATGGAATAAAGGTGTTTCTCCTTTAGGTAGCACACATTCAAACATAAATATGAAGTTTTGGGTCCATCTACTATTACATACTTCGCTTGTCTTGCTTGCTGTCTCTAGCTAGCCCGCTCCTCCCTCCCCCCCGGGCCGCGGCGGCCACCCACCAGCCTTAATGGCGACGTCTCCTCCGACTTCGCCAGCTGCGAGCGCAAGCTCCGGACCGGATCCACCAGCATGGGATTCTCATGTTTCCCCTGGTCCGTCCGAGGTGCCGGAAACACAGCTCAAGGCTTCCCCAGATCCGGCCGACCGGCCGTAGATCCCGCAGCACGCCTCGCTGCTGCCGGCCGTGGCGCCTTCAAGCGAGGCCGAGCTACCGCCGCCCCCTACCCAGCGTCTTAAATCCATCATCATCGCCCCCCCAGCTGCCCAGATTTCTGTTTCGGGGATAGACGATGGGGGGACCGAGGTCAACCACCAGAAGAAGAAACGCCCTGCCTCCGGCCCGCCGGGCTCCAGGGCGCGCCCCGGGGTGCAGCGGCCGGACCGGTGCAGTGGCTTCAATGCGGCCGCCGCCCGCGCGGCCTTCTTAAGCCGGTTCCGCGGTCGCTGCTTCCGCTGCCTCAGCAAGAAGCATCGCCGCGCCGATTGCCCAGATCCCATACATCGCGTCCACTGCGAGCTGCCTGACCACATAGAGAAGCACTGCCCACAAAATCGGCGCTCCGGCGGTGTTTGTAGCAGGCCTAGGCAAGCCGCTCTGCCGGCGCCAATACACTTGCGCCTCTGCTTCCCGCTGCCTGCTGCATCCACCATGCCCTCCACCACCCCAGCCATGCAGCGCCACATCGACCCCTCGCGCCGCCCCAGAGAGAGCTACTCGCTGACCATGTCTTCCCTGGCGACGGAGTAGGCCATCTTCTTCCTGCTCAACCACGCCGTCACCATGACTGCGGCAGACAGTGTAAACGCCACGTCCCCCATGGCGGTGGACCGCGCGCTGGAGGCGCAGCTTGCCGTCCTGGTGAGCCAGCTGCGCGTCACGGCTCACCACCCGGAGCACTAACTCGTCATCTTCAGCCAGCCCACACACCACATCAACGCCGTCCGTCGTGGCTCAATCAGGGTTGACAGCGCCATCTTCAACATCGCACCGTGGCATGAGCACGACCACACCTCCTTCGACACGCTTCAGCTACATGTTCGAGTCATCATCGAGAAGGTTCCTATGCAGTATTGGTCCTTGGAAGGGATTGAGGAGATCCTCGGGAAGAAGGTGCGCATCGACCGCCTCGACAGCAGGACGCAAGAGCGCGGCCACACGAAGACATTTGCCTGCTGGGTCTGGACGAACGACGTCGCCCACATCCCCACCAAGCACATGCTCGGGGTCCTGCCGCGTGGCGCGGGACGCGTCTAGGAGATGTAGGGCTACTCGCCGCCCGACCGGCGCGTCGCCCCACCACCGGGCACCGCGAACTACACCATGCTCATCCACGTCGACAGAGTGGAAGACTGGACGCCCCCATCGCCGTGCTCTTCGCACTCCGCCCAAAGCGGGCTACTCTCGCCCGATTTCGACACTGACGATCGGCCCCGCTTCACCGTGATCCCTGCCACCTGGACCATGGAGGTCGTGGACGTGCAGAGGGGTGATCACCTCCAACGCATTGGGCGCGCCCCGGTGGCCGACCTGGGCTGCCGCGGCATGCCACACGGCGGCGCGACCACGACGACGCTGGCGGAGCTGGAGGTGGTGGTCGCAGATCCTGGAAGGACGCCCTGCTACGCCAGGGACGTGCACCGACCCAGCCGGCGCCGGCGCCCGCCCCGCGTCATCGCAGTCGCTTCCCCCCAGCCAGGCGCCACCACAAGAGTGCGCACAGCCGCCGCACGGGCGGCAGAAGGCCGTCTGCGGGAGGCGATCAGCAACGCCACCGACAGCCGTCCACCCCTCGCTCGCCACGGACGGAGTCGGGCTCGGGGGCAGCAGAAGGCGCCTGCGGCAACAACAAAGGGAAGGACCCGGCGACGATTTCTTCAAACAAGCAAAGCGGCCCATCCTCGCGTCGGTGGTCATCAAAAACTCCGCAGTGGACGTCCAGGCCGCTGCAGACGCCGTGGTTGCAGCTCCCCTGGACTTCGACAACGACAAGCAGAAGGCAGACGCTGAGATGGAGGCGCAGTTGGACGCTTTTTGCCCCACGCTCGCCACCACCCCCCAGGCCACCGGGCAGTTCAACAGATGCGCCCCCACGCCCGCTCATACAATGGAGATGCAGCTCGGCACGGTCACCACTCGCATCTGCCAGCTCGAGATCGCCAACAACGATGAAGAAATCGCCCCCCGGCCCCTCGCCGCCTGTTCACGGACGCCCCTGCGCCGATCATCGCCAAGGCCCCTCTGCGCCGCCCGTCCGCACCACCCAAGGCACATGTGGCTGCGGTCCCTACCAGGCACAATGCTCGCCAGGCCGCCAGCACCTCCAAGACGCCGGTCTCGCAGCGCGCCTCCCTCCACATCGTTAAGGAGCTCGGACTGCTTGGGCCGAGAAGATGACCAAGGAAGTAGCAGACGCCCTCATCCACCGCTTCGATGAGCCACTCACCGACAACGATATCGCCGTCATCGCCAAGCTGACGCGCCTCGACAAGGACTCCCTCCTCGTCTCTGCAAGCCTTGCAGGGCCTGAGGGAGCAGCCGTTGCGGCCTCTGTTTAGCCATGTTAGTACACCTAAGTCATAGTCTCCGGTGGCGTACGGCATTCCGCCGGATAGAGCTAGGTTTCCTTTCCTCTGTTTTAGTAGCGTGTTCTGCTTCTCGCCGGCGTGGTTTGGGTGCTATTGGTGGACGCCGGCGTGCCCCTGCTAGTTTGGTGGTGTCTGTACTGGGCCTGAGGCCATTTAGAATCTTTCAGTCACCGGAGCAACTCTCGTTTCCAAATGAATGAAAGCTTCTGCCCGATCATGTCGTGGAACGTCCGCAACCTAAACTAGCCGGCGAAACGGGCGGCGATCTGCGAGGTTGCCATAGCGCATAAAGCAGCAATCATGTGCTTGTAGGAAACTAAGATAGATGTCTGGACACCCACCATCGTCAGGGAAATTGGTGGCGCCGCCCTGACTGATTGTGTTGTCCTCCCTGCGATCGGCTCCCGCGGCGGAGCAGCAATCTTCTGGAACAATGAGCTAGTTAGCATCGCATCTCACACAATAGGCAAATTCGCGATCACCGCCAAAGTGACACTTCTCCGACAATCCAATAGCTTCTGGCTCACGACAGTTTACGGCCCAGTAGACAACGCTAGAAAAGCAGCATTCCTCGATGAACTGGCTAGAACAGCTCCCTCGTCATCTGATCCTTGGCTCATGAACGGAGATTTTAACCTCATTTACGAGGCGAGAGACAAAAACAACCATCAGCTCAACCGCAGGGTCATGGGCATGTTCAGGCGGGCCATCAACGCCGCCGGCCTCAAAGAGATTAAGTGCAAAAATCGTCGCTTCACCTGGAGTAACGAGCGTGAGAACCCGACGCTCGTCAGCATCGACAAATTTTTCTACAATAATAGCTGGGAAGACCTTTTCCCCGCAAGCACACTGATGACGGCGTCCACCGCATGCTCGGACCACTGCCCTCTGCTCCTCGCGGATGCAGTTGCTCCTCGCCGTCGCACCAAGTTCAAATTCGAAAGCTTCTGGCCGTTGTTCCCGTGCTTCCATGACACGGTCGACCACGCTTGGAGCAGGCCAGTCCATAGCTCATGTGCTTTCAAGCGTCTGTCCATCAAGATGGCGCGCACTACAAAAGACCTGAAGATCTGGAGCTCCTCCCTTTTCAGCGATGCTAAGATACAATTCCACATAGCAACAGAGATCATCCTACGCCTCGACATAGCCTAGGAATCCCGCAGCCTCTCCACGCCGGAATTCAACCTCCGGCGACTCCTCAAGTAGAGATTGCTAGGCCTCGCCGTGATCGAGCAAGCACGCAAGCGTCAAGCCTCTCGGCTGACTTGGCTCAAGCTGGGCGAAGCGGGAACCAAGTATTTTCATGCAAAGTTCCATTCACGATGAAGGAAAAACTCCATTCACAGCCTGTAGATGAACAACGGGATTGCCACGTCGCACGAAGACAAGGAAGCAGTCATCCTCGACCACTTCAACTCCATCCTCGGTTGCAAAGGGGCTCGCCCAATAGCCATCAACTGGAGCCAAATCCAGCTGCCCACAATCAGAGGAGGTGGCCTAGACAACCCTTTCTTAGAGGACAAGGTTTGGGAAACGATCAAGGCCTCACCGGCGGAAAAGGCTCCGGGACCTGACGGCTTCATTGGACTTTTCTTCCGTAGCTGCTAGCAAACCATCAAACACGACATCATGAGGGCTTTCTATCAGTTCTATTGTATAGCTGACGACGATCTTGCTGCACTCAACTCCACCCTGGTGGTTCTGATCCCAAAGAAGGACGGCGCAACAACAGTTTCTGATTTCAGGCCCATTAGTCTAGTCCACTCTGTAGCTAAGTTGATCACCAAGGTCCTCTCCATGCAGCTCTCCAACGTCATCGACTCCATCATCTCGCCAGCACAATCTACCTTCCTGGCAAAGAAAAGCACGCACGATAGTTTTCTCTACGTCCAAAGTGCAGTTAGAGCGCTACACAGGAAGAAGACACCTACACTGCTTATCAAACTAGACATCGCAAAAGCATTTGATAATGTTTCCTGGGAATACTTACTCGAACTACTCCAAGCCCTAGGCTTCTCAGCTAGATGGCGTGACTGGATCACTATGTAACTATCGACATCGACCTCCTCTTTCTTGCTTAACTGCGTGGAGGGCAAGAAAATTTTGCACTGCAGAGGACTCAGGCAAGACGACCCCCTGTCCCCACTCCTCTTTATCATCACCATAGATCCTCTGCACAGGCTCATACAACGGGCCATGGAGCTAGGCGAGCTTGACTAGCTACGAGGCAGGGATCTCTCGCTGTGGGTGAGCCTCTATGCAGACGACACCATCATTTTTGCCAACCCAGTGAAAGAGGAGATTGATACTCTCATGAGCATCATCCGCGACTTCGGACATGCTTCAGGGCTGAAAGTGAATATGCTGAAATCTTTTGTCATTGCTATAAGGTGTGACCACATTGACCTGCAGTAGGTGCTTTAGAACTTTGGAGGACAGCAAGCTCACTTCCCCCTGCGCTACCTTGGGCTGGCAGTCACCATCTCTAGGCTACAGATAGTACATCTGCAATTCATCTTGGACCGAATCAGAGCTTGACTAGCAGGCTGGAAAGGACGTCTCTTGTCCATTGCAGGGAGGCGAGTTCTTGTCAGAAGCGTGTTGAGCGCACTACCAACTTTTGCTCTGACTGTACTGAAGGTGCCAAAGAAGATTTTGGCCGAAGTGGACAAGATCAGACGTCGCTTCCTATGGGCTTAAGATGAAGAGATCAGCGGCGGGAAGTGCAAAGTAAGCTAGCCGGTGGTGTGCACTCCGATCGACAATGGTGGCCTTGGCATCTCAAACCTGCATCGGTTCAGTCGTGCACTCAGACTCAGGTGGCTCTGGTTCTCTTGGATCACACCCAACATACCCTGGGTTGGCATGCAGCTACCATGCGACCAAGGAGACAAAGACCTCTTCAATGCTTCAAGAACGGTGACACTGGGAGATGGGAAGACGGTGAGCTTCTGGGATAGCTCCAGGACTGGTGCAGGAGCACTAAAATTGGAATTCCCTGAGCTCCACAGGCACTCAAGGAGAAAGAATAGGATAGTCAATGCGGCAATCCTCAATGACAATTGGATCTTGGACCTTTCCCATTGAAACATGCAACATCTATGGCCGGAAGTGATCCGTCTGAACAGATGGCTCGTCTCGAAAAACCTCAGTCTAAATGAACAGCTGCGAGACACCATTTAGTGGAAGCATGCGGCCTCGGGTTCCTTCTCCACCAGTTCGACATACAACTGCCAATTCCAAGGAATGATCAGGACTAGTTTCAGAAAGATGCCATGGCAAGCATGGGCACCGGTCGGGCTCAAGTTTATGGCCTGGCTACTCCTCAAAAACAGGCTTTGGTGCAATGATCGGCTACAGAGAAGAGGATGGCCAAATGAGTACTTCTGCCAATTCTGCCTCAGAAATTTGGAAACCTCACACCATTTGTTTTGGAAGTGCCCTTTCTCACTAGCAATCTGGGAAAACCTGCTCAAGGACACGGATGCAACTCCCTGCACCCCACAGTTTAGCAGCACAAGAACAAGGCCGTGGAGATCATAGCCGAGATGATCAACGGAGCTAGACCTGAGCACAAGAAGGGCATCAAGACAACGATCATTCTGTTGCTGGGAAACATTTGGCAGCAGCACAATGAGTGCACTTAAAGTCATGAGATAGCAAATCATGCAGAAACACTAGCGAGCATCAGAAGAAACGTCGATCTATGGCGCCAGGCAGGGGTGACACACCTAGAGCACCCTTTCTGGGATCCTCCCTGAGAGATTTTCTACCAGCATAGCCACGGGCTAATTGTGTTTTCTTTTCAGTTCTTCTTTTTCGCTCCTTGATCCCTCGACCAAACACCATCTTGAATGTTTTCCCGTCTGCTTCCTTCTATGAGATTAATATATGCCAGCCAGCAGCTGGTCCATTCAAAAAATAACAATCAAACATAAATACTCCAATATTCAAAGATAAAATGATAATCTCCTAGCAAAATACAGGCACAAAGGCCATCTAAAATTCATCCAACACATGAGCTCCACTGTTCTTTCATAGATGCATCACAACACCGTCTTCAAGGCCTCCCCGACGCCTCCTCTTGTTTCCAGCGGCCCTTTGCGGTGTACGCCCTCGCCGGTGCGGCTGCGAAGAAAGGCTGCGGGGGGCAGGGCCGTGGGCTTGTGATACGTCTCCAACGTATCTATAATTTGTGAAGCATTCATGCTATTTTATTATCTGTTTTGAATGATTACGGGCTTTATTATACACTTTTATATTACTTTTGGGACTAACGTATTAACCGGAGGCCCAGCCCATATTGTTGTTTTATTGCTTGTTTCAGTATTTCAAAGAAAAGGAATATCAAACGGAGTCCAAATGGAATGAAACCTTCGGGAACGTGATTTTTGGAACGAACATGATCCGGGAGACTTGGAGTACAAGCCTGGAAGCTTCGAGGAGGCCAGGAGATAGGAGGGCGCGCCCACCCCCCTGGGCGCGCCCCGTATCTCGTGGGCCCCTCGAGCCTCCCCCGACCGACTTCTTTCGCCTATATATTCCCTTATACCCTAAAACCATTGAGTACGAAGATAGATCGGGAGTTCCACCGCCGCAAGCCTCTGTAGCCACCAAAAACCTCTCGGGAGCCTGTTCCGGCACCCTGCCGGAGGGGGGATCCCTCACCGGTGGCCATCTTCATCATCCCGGTGCTCTCCATGATGAGGAGGGAGTAGTTCACCCTCGGGGCTGAGGGTATGTACCAGTAGCTATGTGTTTGATCTCTCTCTCTCTCTCGTGTTCTCTCTATGGCACGATCTTGATGTATCGCGAGCTTTGCTATTATAGTTGGATCTTATGATGTTTCTCCCCCTCTACTCTCTTGTGATGAATTGAGTTTTCCTCTTGAAGTTATCTTATCGGATTGAGTCTTTAAGGATTTGAGAACACTTGATGTATGTATTGCCGTGCTTATCTGTGGTGACAATGGGATATCACGTGATCCACTTGATGTATGTTTTGGTGATCAACTTGCGGGTTCCGCCCATGAACCTATGCATAGGGGTTGGCACATGTTTTCGTCTTGACTCTCCGGTAGAAAATTTGGGGCACTCTTTGAAGTACTTTGTGTTGGTTGAATAGATGAATCTGAGATTGTGTGATGCATATCGTATAATCATGCCCACAGATACTTGAGGTGACAATGGAGTATCTAGGTCACATTAGGGTTTTGGTTGATTTGTGTCTTAAGGTGTTATTCTCGTATGAACTCTATGATAGATCGAACGGAAAGAATAGCTTCATGTTATTTTACTACGGACTCTTGAATAGATAGAACAGAAAGGATAACTTTGTGGTGGTTTCGTACCCTACCATAATCTCTTCGTTTGTTCTCCGCTATTAGTGGCTTTGGAGTGACTCTTTGTTGCATGTTGAGGGATAGTTATATGATCCAAGTATGTTATTACTGTTGAGAGAACTTGCACTAGTGAAAGTATGAACCCCATGCCTTGTTTCCTACCATTGCAATACCGTTTACGCTCACTTTTATCATTAGTTACCTTGCTGTTTTTATAATTTCAGATTACAAATATCCATATCTACCATCCATATTGCACTTGTATCACCATCTCTTCGCCGAACTAGTTCACCTATACAATTTACCATTGTATTGGGTGTGTTGGGGACACAAGAGACTCTTTGTTATTTGGTTGCAGGGTCGCTTGAGAGAGACCATCTTCATCCTATGCCTCCCACGGATTGATAAACCTTAGGTCATCCACTTGTGGGAAATTTGCTACTGTCCTACAAACCTCTGCACTTGGAGGCCCAACAACGTCTACAAGAAGAAGGTTGCATAGTAGACATCAAGCTTGTAGTGCCTTGCGCCCCTCTTTGAAGAACGCCAGGAGGCTCTCCTGCCAACCCCTGCTCCAGGTCTACCCAGGGCGCCGGTGGCCCGTCGGAAGACCATGGCTGGAATCAACATTACCAAGACCAACGGTGGGTTTTCCATCAGCAAGCCATCGGCTGGAGCATGCTCCAAGCTAGCTCCAGCAGCCAGGGCTGCCGAGCTCCTTGTGTGCCGCAGCTTGGGCATTGTCAAAGACGGGGAAGACATCATTGTTGCTACGTTGGATGCATTTGTGGATCACTTCAAGGATCAGATGTCGCCGAACGTGATCGTGGCCATGCGTGGGCTGTTCAAGCTTGATGACAGCAGCGCAACAGATGTCGAGAATGTTGGGGAATGTAGCATGCAATTTCAAAAAACATCCTATGATCACGCAAGATCTTTCTAGGAGATGCATAGCAACGAGAGGGGAGAGTGTGTCCACGTACCCTCGTAGACCGAAAGCGGAAGCGTTATGTTAACGCAGTTGATGTAGTCGAACGTCTTCACGATCCAACTGATCCAAGTACCAAACGTACGGCACCTTCGTGCTCAGCACACGTTCAGCTTGATGACGTCCCTCGAACTCTTGATCCAGTAGAGGGTAGAGGGATAGTTCCGTCAGCACGATGGCGTGGTGACGGTGTTGGTGATGTGATCCGCGCAGGGCTTCGCCTAAGCACTACGACGCTATGACCGGAGGAGTAAACTATGGAGGGGGGCACTGCACATGGCTAAGAGAACAATTGATGTGCCTTTGGGGTGCCCCCCGCCCCCGTATATAAAGGAGGGAGGAGGAGGTCGGCGGCCAGGAGGGGCGCGCCATGGGGGGAGTCCTACTAGGACTCCCAGTCCTAGTAGGATTAGCCCCCACCCCTTTTTCCTCTCTCCATCGGGGGGAAGGAAGGAGAGGGAGAGGGAGAGGGAAAGGGGGGGCGCCGCCCCCTCCCCCTAGTCCAATTCGGACTGCCATGGGGTAGGGCGCGCGGCCACCCCTTGCGGCCCTCCTATCTCTCCACTAAGGCCCACCAAGGCCCAACATTCCCCTAGGGGGTTCCGGTAGCCCCTCGGTACTCCGGTAAAATACCCGAATCACTCGGAACCATTCTGATGTTCGAATATAACCTTCCAATATATGAATCTTTACCTCTCGACCATTTCAAGACTCCTCATAATTTCCGTGATCTCATCTAGAAATCCGAACATACTTCGGTCACCAAAATACACAACTCATAATACAAATCGTCATCAAACGTTAAGCGTGCGGACCCTACGGGTTCGAGAACTATGTAGACATGACCGAGATATATCTCCGGTCAATAACCAATAACAGAACCTGGATGCTCATATTGGTTCCTACATATTCTACGAAGATCTTTATCGGTCAAACCGCACAACAACATACATCATTCCCTATGTCATCGGTGTGTTACTTGCCCGAGATTCGATCATCAGTATCATCATACCTAGTTCAATCTCGTTACCCGCAAGTATCTTTACTCATTCCGTAAGGCATCATCCCGCAACTAACTCATTAGTCACATTGCTTGCAAGGCTTATAGTGATGTGCATTACTGAGAGGGCCCAGAGATACCTCTCCGATACACAGAGTGACAAATCCTAATCTTGATATATGCCAACCCAACAAACACCTTCGGAGACACCCATAGAGCATCTTTATAATCACCCAGTTACGTTGTGATGTTTGATAGCACACAAGGTGTTCCTCCGGTATTCGGGAGTTGCATAATCTCATAGTCATAGGAATATGTATAAGTCATGAAGAAAGCTATAGCAATAAAACTAAACGATCATAATGCTAAGCTAACGGATGGGTCTTGTCCATCACATCATTCTCTAATGATGTGATCCCATTCATCAAATGACAACACATGTCTATGGTCAGGAAACTTAACCATCTTTGATTAACGAGCTAGTCAACTAGAGGCATACTAGGGACACTCTGTTTTGTCTATGTATTCACACATGTACTAAGTTTCCGGTTAATACAATTCTAGCATGAATAATAAACATTTATCATGATATAAGGAAATATAAATAACAACTTTATTATTGCCTCTAGGGCATATTTCCTTCAGTCTCCCACTTGCACTAGAGTCAATAATCTAGATTACATAGTAATGATTCTAACACCCATGGAGTCTTGGTGCTAATCATGTTTTGCTCGTGGAAGAGGCTTAGTCAATGGGTCTGCAACATTCAGATCCGTATGTATTTTGCAAATCTCTATGTCTCCCTCCTTGACTTGATCGCGGATGGAATTGAAGCGTCTCTTGATGTTACTTGCCCGAGATTCTATCGTCGGTATGTTACTTGCCCAAGATTTGATCGTAGGTATCATCATACCTAGTTCAATCACGTTACTGACAAGTATCTTTACTCGTTCTGTAATGCATCATCCTGCAACTAACTCATTAGTCACATTTCTTGCAAGGCTTATAGTGATGTGCATTACCGAGAGGGGCCATAGATACCTCTCCGATACACGAAGTGACAAATCCTAATCTCGATCTATGCCAACTCAACAAACACCATCGGAGACACCTATAGAGCATCTTTATAATCACCTAGTTACGTTGTGACTTTGATAGCACACTAAGTGTTCCTCCGGTATTCGGGAGTTGCATAATCTCATAGTCAGAGGAACATGTATAAGTCATGAAGGAAGCAATAGTAATAAAACTTAATGATCATTATGCTAAGCCAACGGAAGGGTCGTGTCCATCACATCATCCTCTAATGATGTGATCCCGTTCATCAAATGACAACCCATGTCTATGGCTAGGAAACTTAGCCATCTTTGATTAACGAGCTAGTCAAGTAGAGGCATACTAGGGACACTCGATTTTCTCTATGTATTCACACATGTACTAAGTTTCCGGTTAATAAAATTCTAGCATGAGTAATAAACATTTATCATGGTATAAGGGAATATAAATAAAACTTTATTATTGCCTCTAGGGCATATTTCCTTCAGTTTCCCACTTGCACTAGAGTCAATAATCTAGTTCACATCGCCATGTGATTTAACACCAATAGTTCACATCGTCATGTGATTTAACACTCTATAGTTCACATCTCCATGTGACCAATATCCAAAGGGTTTACTAAAGTCAATAATCTAGTTCACATCACCATGTGATTAACACTCAAACAGTACTAAGGTGTGATCATGTTTTCCTTGTGAGAGAGGTTTAGTCAATGGGTCTGCCACATTCAGATCCGTATGTATTTTGCAAATTTCTATGTCTACAATGCTCTGCACGGAGCTACTCTAGCTAAATGCTCCCACTTTCAATATGTATCCAGATTGAGACTCTGAGTCATCTAGATCAGTGTCAAAGCTTGCATCGAGGTAAGTCTTTATGAAGAACTCTATATCACCTCCATAACCGAGAAATATTTCCTTAGTCCTCTAAGGATAATTTAGACCAATGTCCAGTGATCTACTCCTAGATCACTATTGTACTCCCTTGCCAAACTCAGGGCAGGGTATACAATAGGTCTGGTACATAGCATGGCATACTTTATAGAACCTATGGCTGAGGCATAGGGAATGACTTTCATTCTCTCTCTCTCTATCTTCTGCCGTGGTCGGGCTTTGAGTCTTACTCAACTTCATACCTTGCGACACAGGCAAGAACTCCTTCTTTGACTGTTCCATTTTGAACTACTACAAAAACTTGTCAAGGTATGTACTCATTGAAAAAACTTGTCAAGCGTCTTGATCTATCTCTATAGATCTTGATGATCGATATGTAAGCAGCTTCACCGAGGTCATTTGAAAAACTCCTTTCAAACACTCCTTTATGCTTTCCAGAAAATTCTACATCATTTCTGATCAACAATATGTCATTCACATATACTTATCAGAAAGGCTATAGTGCTCCCACTCACTTTCTTGTAAATACAGGCTTCACCGCAAGTCTGTATAAAACTATATGCTTTGATCAACTCATCAAAGCGTATATTCCAACTCCGAGATGCTTGCACCAGTCCATAGATGGATCGTTGGATCTTTGTACACTTTGTTAGCACCTTTAAGATTGACAAAACTTCCTGGTTGCATCATATACAACTCTTCTTTAAGAAATCCATTAAGGAATGCAGTTTTGACATCCATTTGCCAAATTTCATAAAATATGGCAATTGCTAACATGATTCGGATAGACTTAAGCATCGCTATGAGTGAGAAAATCTCATCGTAATCAACACCTTGAACTTTTTGAAAACCTTTTGCAACAAGTCGAGCTTTGTAAATAGTAACACTACCATCAGTGTCTGTCTTCCTCTTGAAGATCCATTTATTCTTAATATCTTGCCGATCATCAGGCAAGTCCACCAAAGTCCACACTTTGTTCTTATACATGGATCCCATCTAAGATTTCATGGCCTCAAGCCATTTCGCGGAATCTGGGCTCATCATAGCTTCCTCATAGTTCGTAGGTTCGTCATGGTCTAGTAACATGACTTCCAGAACCGGATTACCACACCACTCTGGTGCAGAACGTGCTCCAGGTGACCTACAAGGTTCGATACTAACTTGATCTGAAGTTTCATGATCATTATCATTAGCTTCCTCTCTAGTTGGTGTAGGCATCACTGGAACTGATTTCTTTGATGAACCATTTTCCAATTTGAGAGAAGGTACAATTACCTCATCAAGTTCTACTTTCCTCCCACTCACTTCTTTCGAGAGAAACTCCTTCTCTAGAAAGGATCCATTCATAGCAACTAATATCTTGCCTTCGGATCTGTGATAGAAGGTGTACCCAACAATTTCTTTTGGGTATCCAATGAAGACGCACTTCTCCATTTTGGGTTTGAGCTTATCAGTTTGAATCTTTTTCACATAAGCATCGCAACCCCAAACTTTAAGAAACAACAGCTTTGGTTTCTTGCCAAACCATAATTCATACGGTGTCATCTCAACGGATTCAGATGGTGCCCTATTTAACGTGAATGCGGCTGTCTCTAATGCATAACCCCAAAATGATGGTGGTAAATCGGTAAGAGACATCATAGATCACACCATATCTAATAAAGTCCGGTTACGATGTTCAGACACACCATTACGCTGTGGTGTTCCAGGTGGCATGAGTTTGTGAAACTATTCCACATTATTTTAATTGAAGGCCAAACTCATAAATCAAATATTTGCCTCCGCCATCAGATTGTAGAAACTTTATATTCTTTTTAGTATGATTCTCCACTTCACTCTGAAATTCTTTGAACTTTTCAAATATTTCAGACTTGTGTTTCATGAAGCAGATACACCCATATCTGCTTAAATCATCTGTGAAGGTCAAAAAATAACAATACCTTCCGCGAGCCTCATCACTCGTCGGACCGCACACATCAGTATGTATTATTCCCAATAAGTCAGTTGCTCGCTCCATTGTTCCGGAGAACGGAGTCTTAGTCATCTTGCCCATGAGGCATGGTTCGCAAGCATCAAATGATTCATAATCAAGTGATTCCAAAAGTCCATCATCATGGAGTTTCTTCATGCGATTTACACCAATATGACCTAAACAGCAGTGCCACAAGTATGTTGCACTATCATTATCAACTTTGAATCTTTTGGCTTCAATATTATGAATATGTGTATCACTACGATCGAGATTCAATAAACCATTTATATTGAGTGTATGACCATAGAAGGTTTTATTCATGTAAATAGAACAAAAAATATTCTTTGACTTAAATTAATAACCATATTGCAATAAACATGATCTAATCATATTCATGCTCAACGCAAACACCAAATAACATTTTTTTAGGTTCAACACTAATCTCGAAGGTAAAGGGGTTGTGCGATGGTGATCTTATCAACCTTGGAATCACTTCCAACACACATCATCACCTCGCCCTTAACTACTCTTTGTTTATTTTGCAACTCCCGTTTTGAGTTACTACTTTTAGCAACAGAACTAGTATCAAATACCGAGGGGTTGCTATAAACACTAGTAAAGTACACATCAATAACATGTATATCAAATATACCTTTGTTCACTTTGCCATCCTTCTTATCCGCCAAGTATCTAGGGGCAGTTCCGCTTCCAGTGACCATTTCCTTTGCAGTATAAGCACTCAGTTTCAGGCTTGGGTCTAGCTTTGGACTTCTTCATGGGAGTGACAAATTGCCTGGCATTTTTTCTTGAAGTTCCCTTTCTATCCCTTTGCCCTTTTCTTGAAACTAGTGGTCTTGTTAACCATCAACACTTGATGCTCTTTCTTGATTTCTACCTTCGTCGATTTCAGCATCGCGAAGAGCTCGGGAATTACTTTCGTCATCCCTTGCATATTATAGTTCATCACAAAGTTCTAGTAACTTGGTGATAGTGACTAGAGATCTTTGTCAATTACTATCTTATCTGGAAGATTCACTCCCACTTGATTCAAGCAATTGTAGTACCCAGACAATTTGAGCACATGCTCACTAGTTGAGCTATTCTCCTCCATATTGTAGGCAAGGTACTGTCAGAGGTCTCATACCTCTCGACATGGGCATGAGTATGAAATACCAATTTCAACTCTTGGAACATCTTATATGCTCCGTGGCATTCAAAAGATTTTTGAAGTCCCGGTTCTAAGCCGTAAAGCATGGTGCACTAAACTATCAAGTAGTCATCATACCGAGCTTTGTCAAACGTTCATAAGGTCTGCATCTGCTCCTGTAATAGGTCTGTCACATAGCGGTGCATCAAGGACATAATTTTTCTGTGCAGCAATGAGGATAATCCTCAGATCATGGACCTAGTCCGCATCTTTGCTACTAAAATCTTCCAACTTAGTTTTCTCTAGCAACATATCAAAAATAAAACGGGGAACTACATCGCAAGCTATTGATCTACAACCTAATTTGCAAATACTATCAGGACTAAGTTCATGATAAATTAAAGTTCAATTAATCATATTACTTAAGAACTCCCACTTAGATAGACATCCCTCTAGTCATCTAAATGATCACGTGACCCAAATCAACTAAACCATGTCCAATCATCACGTGAGATGGAGTAGTTTTCAATAGTAAACATCAGTATGTTGATCATATCTAGTGTATGATTCACGTTCGATCTTTCGATCTCAGTGTTCTGAGGCCATATCTGCATATGCTAGGCTCGTCAAGTTTAACCCGAGTATTCCGTGTGTGCAAAACTGGCTTGCACCTGTTGTATGTGAACGTAGAGCTTATCACACCCGATCATCACGTGGTGTCTCAGCACGAAGAACTGTCGCAACGGTGCATACTCAGGGAGAACACTTATACCTTGAAATTTTACTAAGGGATCATCTTATAAAGCTACCGTCGAACTAAGCAAAATAAGATGTATAAAAGATAAACATCACAAACAATCAAAATATGTGACATGATATGGCCACCATCATCTTGCGCCTTTGATCTCCATCTCCAAAGTACCGCCATGATTTCTATCGTCACCGGCATGACACCATGATCTCTATCAACATGTCTTCATATGTTCGTCTCACCAACTATTGCTATCGCATAGCGATAAAGTAAAGCAATTACATGGCACTTGCATCTTATGCAATAAACAGACAACAATAAGTCTCCTACCAGTTGCCGATAATTTCAAAAAACATGATCATCTCATACAACAATTTATATATCATCATTTCTTGACCATATCAAATCACAACATGCCCTGCAAAAACAAGTTAGACGTCCTCTACTTTGTTGTTGCAAGTTTTACGTGGCTGCTACGGGCTTAGAAATAACCGTCCTTACCTACGCATCAAAACCACAACGATTTTTCGTCAAGTGTGTTGTTTTAACCTTTAACAAGGACCAGGCGTAGTCAAACTCGATTCAACTAAAGTTGGAGAAATAGACACCCACTAGCCACCTGTGTGCGAAGCACGGCGGTAGAACCAGTTTCATGAAGGCGGTCATGTAATGTCGGTCTGGGACGCTTCATCCAACAATACCGCCGAATCAAAGTATGACATGCTGGTAAGCAGTATGACTATTATCGCCCACAACTCTTTGAAGGAAATATGCCCTAGAGGCAATAATAAAGTTATTGTTTATTTCCTTATTTCATGATAAATGTTTATTATTCATGCTAGAATTGTATTAACCGAAAACATGATACATGTGTGAATACATAGACAAACATAGTGTCACTAGTATGCCTCTACTTGACTAGCTCGTTAATCAAAGATGGTTAAATTTCCTAACCATAGACATGAGTTGTCATTTGATTAACGGGATCGCATCATTAGGAGAATGATGTGGTTGACTTGACCCATTTCGTTAGCTTAGCACTTGATCGTTTAGTATGTTGCTATTGCTTTCTTCATGACTTATACATGTTCCTATGACTATGAGATTATGCAACTCCCGTTTACCGGAGGAACAATTTGTGTGCTACCAAACGTCACAACGCAACTGGGTGATTATAAAAGAGCTCTACAGGTGTCTCCGAAGGTACATGTTGAGTTGGCGTATTTCGAGATTAGGATTTGTCACTCCGATTGTCGGAGAGGTATCTCTGGGCCCTCTTGGTAATGCACATCACTATAAGCCTTGCAAGCAATGTAGCTAATGAGTTAGTTGCGGGATGATGCATTACATAACGAGTAAAGAGACTTGCCGGTAACGAGATTGAACTAGGTATTGAGATACCTACGATCGAATCTCGGGCAAGTAACATACCGATGACAAAGGGAACAATGTATGATGTTATGCGGTTTGACCGATAAAGATCTTATAGAATATGTGGGAGCCAATATGAGCATCCAGATTCCTCTATTGGTTATTGACCGGAGACGTGTCTCGGTCGTGTGTACATAGTTCCCGAACCCGTAGGGTCCGCACGCTTAAATTTCAATGCCGGTTATATTATGAGTTATGTGTTTTGATGTACCGAAGGTAGTTTGGAGTCCCGGATGAGATTGTGGACATGACGAGTGGTCTCTAAATGGTCGAGATGTAAAGATCGATATATTGGACGACTATATTCGGATATCGGAAAGGTTCCGAGTGATTCGGGTATTTACCGGAGTACCGAGGGGTTACCGGAACCCCCCGAGGGCTTAATGGGCCATAGTGGGCCTTAGTGGAGAAGAGGAGAGGTGGCCAGGGCAGGGCCGCGTGCCCCTCCCCCTAGTCCGAATAGGACAAGGAGAGGGGGGCGGCGCCCCCCTTTCCTTCCTCTCTCTCCCTCCTCTTTCCCCCTTTCTCCTAATCCAACAAGGAAGGGAGGGAGTCCTACTCCCGGTGGGAGTAGGACTCCTCCTGGCGCGCCTCCTCCTGGCCGACCGCACCTCCCCCCTCGCTCCTTTATATACGGGGGCAGGGGGCACCCTACACACAACAACAATTGATCCCTTGGATCTCTTAGCCGTGTGCGGTGCCCCCCTCCACCATAATCCACCTCGATAATATCGTAGCGGTGTTTAGGCGAAGCCATGCGTCGGTAGAACATCATCATCGTCACCATGCTGTCGTGCTGACGGAACTCACCCTCAAAGCTTAGCTGGATCGGAGTTCGAGGGACGTCATCAAGCTGAACGTGTTCTGAACTCGGAGGTGTCGTGCGTTCGGTACTTGATCGGTCGGATTGTGAAGACGTATGACTAGATCAACTGCGTTGTGCTAACGCTTCCGCTTTCGGTCTATGAGGGTACGTGGACACACTCTCCCCTCTCGTTTCTATTCATCACCATGATCTTGTGTGTGCGTTAGAATTTTTTTGAAATTACTACGTTCCCCAACACTCTTTGTATTCTACTCACGCATATAACATCTATGCATAGACCTGGCTCTGATGCCACTGTTGGGGAATGCAGTAATTTCAAAAAAAATCCTACGATCACTCAAGATCTATCTAGGAGATGCATAGCAACGAGCAGGGAGAGTGTGTCCATGTACCCGCGTAGACCGAAAGCAGAAGCGTTTTATCAACGCGGTTAATGTAGTTGAGGAAGTCCTAGAGTAGGGGGTATCGAGATAGCTGGACTGTACACTTTGTCCGGACTGTTGAAGCGTGAAGATACAAGACTCAAGACTTCGTCCCGTGTCTGGATGGGACTCTCCTTTGCGTGGAATACAAGCTTGGTGATCCGGATATTATATTTCCTTCCTTGTAACCGACTCCATGTAAACCCTAGCCCTCTCCGGTGTCTATATAAACCGGAGAGTTTAGTCCTTAGAGGGACGATCACAATCATAATTGTCATAGGCTAGCTCTAGGGTTTAGCCTCTATGATCTCGTGGTAGATCTACTCTTGTACTGCTCATATCATCAATATCAATCAAGCAGGAAGTAGGGTTTTACCTCCATCGAGAGGGCCCGAACCTGGGTAAACATTGTGTCCCTTGCCTCCTGTTACCATTAGCCTAAGACGCACAGATCGGGACCCCCTACCCGAGATCCGCCGGTTTCGACACCGACATTGGTGCTTTCATTGAGAGTTCCTCTGTGTCGTCGCTGCAAGGCTTGATGGCTCCTTCAATCGTCAACAACACGGTCCAGGGTGAGACTTTTCTCCCCGGACAGATCTTCGTGTTTGGCGGCTTCGCGCTGCGGGCCAATTCGCTTGGCCAACCGGAGCAGATCGACAGCTATGCCCCTGGCCACCAGGTCAGGTTCGGAAACCTGAACTATACGGCGGATATCCGCGGAGACTTGATCTTCAACAGATTCGGGCCTGTGCCAGGAGCGCCGGACAGTCACGATGAGCACGGCTTAGACCTACTGTCGGGTAATACTCGGGATATCACCCCCGTAGTAGCCCCGGACCTAAATCCGGAGCAGATTGCGTTGCCCAAGTACGGGTGGATGGATCCCGTCCCGCAGGCCATACACTCATCGGCGTTAGAGCCGAACACGGGCCTCACCCCTAGAGAAGCCTGTCCGGCTGTAGGTTCCAGTCCGCGTGCTCCTGAGCCCGCCGAACCTAGATGGGCTCCTGTAATGGAGTTCACCGCTGCGGATATCTTCCAGCACTCGCCCTTTGGCGACGTGCTGAACTCGTTAAAATCTCTCTCTTTGTCAGGAGACTCTTGGCCGAACTATGTCCGGCTCGAGTGGGAAGCAGGCGATGAAGGAATTCGTTGCCCACCCACCACCCACTTCATTGCCACTGTCGACGATGTATCAGACGTGCTTAACTTAGACTCCAAAGACATTGACGGTATGGACGACAATGCAGGAGAAGATTCAGAATCACTAGGGCACTGGACTACCACCTCGTCATACGATATATACATGGTGGATACGCCCAAGGAGGACGACGGCGACAATCTGGAAGATAAAACCCTTGGGCAAAAGCCAAAACAACGACGCAGACACTGCTCCAAGGCCAGCAATAGTAAAAATACCGACAAGAGCGCCAGAAAGATTGAGGCCCCAGTCAACTTCGAAGGCAACAACGACCATATGGACCCAGCAATGGAGCAGGATGAGCCAGGTCACGCCGAACAGAGCTCGAAGCAGACGCCCGATCTCAATGATCCTGAGGGACGAATTAATCAAACCGCCCCGGGACAAGAACACAGTCCGGATGACGATGCATTCATCATCCCGGAAACACGCTTGGAACGAGATAACCTCCACAGAAGGCTTATGGCCAATGCGAGAAGTCTAACGAAGCAGAAGCAACGGCTAAAGGCCACACAGGAAACGCTCAATCGCAGATGGAATAAAGTGCTAGACACTGAAGAAAAGTATGGTGATGATCGCCATACAAAGAGCTATCCAAAACGCAAGCTGCTGCCAGAATTTGACGACGAGGCTATTCCACCAAAGAACAACACGACCAGGAGGCCGGACAAACCACTTCATAACCGCAACAGAGAAGCTACCGACGCCACACACGATTTACGCGAGCTCCTGGATAAGAAAGCCGGCGCGGCTAGGTCCATCTACGGATCTAAAGGACACACCCCAGCGCAGGACTATGGTCACCAAAACGATCATACCAATCGGATACCAGTTCACAATCAACATCGGACACAACAACAGCCGACGGCATGCCACAGCACGTCCAGACACACAGGGGCTGCTCACCCCCTGTGCTTCACCGAAGAAGTACTGGACCACGAATTTCCACAGGGTTTTAAACCTGTGAACATAGAGGCATACGACGGAACGAGAGACCCAGGGGTCTGGATCAAGGATTTTATCCTGCATACACACATGGCTCGTGGGGACGACCTCCACGCCATCAAATACCTTCCCCTCGAGTTGAAGGGGCCAGCTCGACACTGGTTGAAAAGCCTCCCCAAAAATTCAATCGGAAGTTGGGAGGAACTCGAGGACGCTTTCAGGGCCAATTTTCAAGGGACTTATGTCCGGCCTCCGGATGCAGACGATATAAGTCACATAATCCAACAGCCCGAAGAGTCCGCCCGCAAGCTTTGGAACAGATTCCTCACTAAGAAGAATCAAATCGTCGATTGTCCAGATGTCGAAGCCTTAGCGGCCTTCAAACACAGCATCCGAGATGAGTGGCTCGCCAGACACCTCGGCCAAGAAAAGCCAAGGACAATGGCAGCCTTAACAAGCCTTATGACCCGCTTTTGCGCGGGTGAAGATAGCTGGTTGGCCCGTAAAGGCACCAGCGACCCAAGCACATCCGAAATAAGGGATGACAACGGGAAGCCACGGCGTAATAAAAACAAACGTCAAAACATGGAAGAGAGCCCGGACAACACAACGGTCAACGCCGGATTCAGGGGCTCTTGACCAAGTCAGCAAAAGAAGCCATTTAAAGGCAGTAAAGAGGGACCTTCTGGTCTGAACAGAGTCCTGGACAGACTGTGCCAAATTCATGGCACCCCCGACAAACCTGCGAACCACACTCACAGAGAATGCTGAGTCTTCAAGCAGGCCGGCAAATTAAATGCCGAACACAAGTGTCGGGGGGATGAACCTCGGGCAGGCAACGCAACCCGGATCCTTTTCAAAAACAGCAGGGCCCGCATCACCCCGCAAACCGGCACATTCCTGGCCGGGTCGCTTGACCCGGCAGGGCCCGCAACCCGGCCAAACTCCCCGACCCGGCAAGGTACGTCAACCCGGCCGCAGCAACTGGCGCAAGGCGACTCGACCCGGTGCAACCAAGGCTACCACGGCAAGCCAGCCCCACCCGTGGCGTCCACGGCAACCCAGCCACGGGTCAGCTCCCGTCCCATCCAGGCCGTACGATGGGACGAGACATAAACCACCGATGACCAAGACAACAGTGTTTTCACCCATGCCTGTGGTCAGCCAGGGCATGGCAACAGTGCCCCTCACCTGCCCGCTGACCAAGGCTGGCGTGGCAACAGTGCTCTCACCCTCAGCGCTGACGACAGCAAGCGGCAGCCTGACGGAGAGCACTATACAGGATCGTCGCGGCCACGCCCTGACGATCGACAAGACGGCGCACAGTCCCCCTAGGCATGCGGGGCCCGCGCCTAGGGGAACCCGGCGAACCACAAGCCCACAAGCGGCACCCAGCTTGGTGTCCCGGACACCGATAATACGGACACACAGACTCGGCATATTAGAATTGTAACCCTGGGTGGGTTGATCTATAAAACCCCCAGGAACCCACGCCTACAAGAGAGGCCAAAACGAAGGGACGAGAAATGAAAAACTAAGAAACAGAAGCACAAGCAAGCATAGAACTGGCCACCCAACAACAGTACTGGAGAGAAGGAGCAGCCCAAGCCTTGGCCAGCTTCCTTCCTCCTCCACACAGCTCCAGGAGCGACATTGTACTATCAATCATCCAACCAAACTCGGCAGGACTAGGGGTGTTATCTCTCCGGAGAGCCCCGAACCTGGGTATGTCCGGCGTCCCGCGCCCGCGCATGCCAACCTCGCCTCTGGAGCCCACCAGTGCCCTCGAGCTTCCTCCTCTCTTTAGCCATCCCTTGGCATCTGCCGTGCGCCCACTACGACAGTTGGAGCCCACCGTGGGGTAGCTCGAGGAGCTGGCCAGGAGCATGCTTCAGACGGGGCCCTTCTCCTACACCTACGAGTCCGCCGCGCTGGCGGACGACGTCGTCGACGCACTTGCCGCCTCCTTCGCCGCGCTCCGCATTTCCGATGCGCTCATGGCCGACGAGTACCCCAGCGAGGTGCTCAGCTACTCCGACTCTCCCCTTTCCCTCGGCGGTGGCATTGCCGTCGGGGGGTTGGAGGTCCATGTGGAGGTTTACGTCATGGGCGATGGTGCCTCTTCCTCTTCGAGCAAGACGAGGAAGGCCGCGGAGGCCAGGGGCACCGTGGAACAGACCGAGCCATCCAATTCGTTGCGTGCTGTGATGCAGAGCCTCCGCATCCCCATCGGCACCGATGTCGACGCCACCAACATCGTCGAAGCCCGAACCCAGCCCGAGGATAGGCGCCAGCAGATGCTGGACCTGTCCGAGACGCTGGCTGCCACCAGGCGCCGCCTGGAGGCCGCTCAGATGGAGCACGATGCCGCTCACGGAGTTACGCCTGCCACGGCCGAGCCAAGCCGGGTCGCCGACGCACGCGCCCGGGGAGGAGCGATCGGCCGAGCCTTCGACACCGTCCGGACCTTCTACGAAACCCCGGTGAAGAACATGCATGCTGTGGAGGCAGCCGCGGTCGGTCTCGACCAACTCACGGGCGAGGAGCTCAAGGAGCGCATCGGGCGGATGCGCGAGCTCCTCCGTGCCGCCAACACCCAGCAGGATTGCCTCAACCAGCTCGCCAAGCCGGTGGGATCCAGCTCCGCCCGTCTTGGCGGACCCGGCGAACTTCTGCACACGGCTTCCTCGCCACCCGGCGAGGCCCACTCCGGCCAAGCCCGGACTCGACGCAACCCGGCCGCCACTGCCGCCGACGCTCTGGGCAACGAGCCCGCCCCGGAGACCTAGCGTGGACCCGGCCAGCTTGGTCGGCGTCCGGCTCCAACCGACCCGGCCCCTCGGGGCCTGGCCGCCAGTCGACTCGGCCCGCGCGCCTTCGACTACACCGACGCGTGCCACCGCCTCGATCATCTCGCTCGCTCCCTGCAGGTGGAGGAGAGCGGCGCTATCGGGCCGGCGTGCTTCGGCCCACGCATCCGGGAGGAGCCCTTTTCGAAAGGGTTCGTGCTCCCCCGCGACACCCCCAAGTACAATGGGACCGTGAAGCCAGAAGACTGGCTCACCGACTACACCATGGCCATTGGCATCACCAGTGCCAATTGTCGTCTGGTCGTGCGCTACGCACCGCTCATGCTCCAGGGGTCGGCCCGCATGTGGTTGAACAGTCTGCCGATGGGCAGCATCAATGCGTGGGTTGACTTCGAGGAGGCCTTTGTCCGCAACTTCATGGGGACCTACAAGCGACCCGGTCGCCCTAGCCAGCTTGCCATGTGCGTGCAGGGGCCGACGGAGACGGGTCGCGAGTACCTCCCACGCTGGACCGAGCTCTGAAACAGCTGCGATGGCGTCCATGAAGTCCAGGCGATCCAGTACTTCGTCAGCGGGTGCCGAGAGGGCACCCTCCTAAAGCACAAGATCTTACGCTCCAAGCCGGCCACCATGGCCGCGCTCATGGTGATGGCGGACAAGTACGCCAACACCGACTCTGCCATGAAGATCCAGGTGGCGCTGGATGAAGCCGGCAAGGCAATGCCGGTTCCTCCCCCGAAGACGGCCGGCGAAAGCAGCCGATAGCAGCATCATCAGAACAACAAGCGCAAGGCCGACCAACCGGCAAAGCGTCACGACAACCGGCTCATCGCGGCCACCGATCCCGCGGCGGACCCGGCAGCGAAGCGCCGGCAGACCGGCAAGATGGCATGGCAGCCCGCCATGAGTTTTGAAGAGATGCTCGACGCCCCATGCAAGCACCACAGCGGCACAAGACCCTCCACGCACACGCTTCGGCAGTGCGCCATCACCAAGCGAATCATAAGGGGAGTCGTTCCGCCTGCTCCGGCTCCGGCTCCAGCTCCAGGCGCAGGGCAGCCGCCTCCGCCGGCAGCGCGATGCGGAACGACACCTACCCAGACCAGAACGCGGCCTACGTCGTCTTCACCAGCTTCGGCGACGACAAGCGCAACGAGTGCCTTCTTCGGCAGGAGGTGAACACCGTCATCCCGGCCAAGCCGGATTTCATGCACTGGTCGGATCACCCGATCACCTGGACCCGTGAGGATCACCCGACAGTCATGCCGAGTCTAGGTGGATACGCTCTCGTCCTCAACCCCACCATCTTCGCGCGGCGCACATGCAAGTTCTCTCGAGTCCTCATCGACGGCGGCAGCAGCATCAACATCCTCTACCGCGACACGATGACCAAGCTCGTCCTCAAGGCCAAAGACCTGGAGCCAACCCGGACAGTCTTCCATGGCATCGTGCCCGGCCTTTCCTGCTCGCCCATTGGCCGGGTCTGGCTCAACGTCCTATTCGGCGACAGCAACCACTTCCGACGCGAACTAATCTGGTTCGAGGTCGTGGACCTGTCCAGCGCATATCATGCATTGCTGGGCCGGCCCGTGCTCGCCAAGTTCATGGCGGTTCCCCACTACGCGTACCTGAAGATGAATATGCCGGGTCCCAAGGGCCTCATTACCGTAACCAGCGACTACCACAAGTCTCTGGAGTGCGCCCGAGATGACGCCAAGCTGGCCGAGTCGCTGGTCATTACCGAGGAGCGGCGCCTGCTCGACCGGATCAGCACCCTGTCAGGCAAGGCCTCCGATGCATCGATCCCGACCTCGGACCCGGCCGACGAGGCTGCCTTCAAACCTTCCAAGGAGACCAAGAAAGTGAAGCTCAACCCTGAAGACCCCAGCTGCAGCAAGTACGTTGTCGTAGGCGCCCGCCTCGACAGCAAATAGGAAGGCGAGCTCATCGACTTCCTCCGTGAGAATCGGGATATCTTCGCGTGGACCCCCAAGGACATGCCAGGTATCCCGAGGAAGTACGCCGAGCACAAACTTCACGTCCGCAAGAACGCCAAGCCTGTTCGTCAACCCCTCCGACGATTTTCTGAAGAGAAGAGAAGAACCATTGGTGAAGAGGTCGCTAAGCTTTTGGCGGCCGGCTTCATAATGGAAGTGTTTCACCCCGAGTGGCTGGCCAATCCAGTCCTCGTCCTGAAGAAGAACAAGACCTGGCGCATGTGTATCGACTACACCAGCCTCAACAAGGCCTATCCCAAGGATCCGTTCGCTCTCCCGCGGATCGACCAAGTCATCGACTCGACCGCCGGGTGCGAGCTCCTGTCCTTCCTGGACGCTTACTCCGGCTATCACCAGATTAAGCTGGACCCGGCCGATGCCCTGAAGACGTCCTTCATCACGCCCTTTGGGGCGTACTGCTACATCACCATGTTGTTCGGATTGAAGAACGCCGGTGCCACCTTCCAACGCTGCATGCAGAAATGCATGCTGCCGCAACTCGGCCGCAACATCCACGTGTACATGGACGACATTGTGGTGAAGACCAAGCAGCACCTCACGCTCCTCGACGATTTGAAGGAAACATTCGCCAACCTCCGCGAATACAAGGTCAAGCTCAACCCAGAAAAGTGCGTCTTCGGCGTCCCGGCTAGAAAGCTACTCGGCTTCCTCATCTCGGAACGCGGCATTGAGGCGAACCCGGAGAAGATCAAGGCCATTGAGCGCATGCGCAAGCCGGCTCGGCTACGCGACGTCCAGAAGTTCACCGGGTGCTTGGCCTCGGTCAGCCGGTTCCTAAGCCGGCTGGGCGAGAGGGCGCTCCCCCTGTACCAGCTGATGAAGAAGAGAAGCCCGTTCGAGTGGAACGGCAAGGCAGACAAGGCTTTCCAAGACCGATAAGGAGCCGCTGTTGCTCTACATAGCCGCGACCTTGCGGGCGGTCAGCTTGGTGCTGGTGGTCGAGCGACCAGAGAAGGGCAAGATCCAAGCCGTCCAGCGACCAGTCTACTACTTGAGCGAGGTGCTCTCCATTTCCAAGCAGAACTACCCGCATTACCAGAAGATGTGTTACGGAGTGTACCTCACCGCCAAGAAGGTGAAGCAGTACTTCCAAGAGCATGTTATCACCATCGTCAGCACGGCGCCTATCGGAGAAATCATCGGGTGCCGGGACGCCTCCGCCGGGTCGCCAAGTGGGCGATCCAGCTAGCCGGCCACACCATCCTCTACGAGCCCCGCATCACGATCATGTCTCAGGCCCTAGCCGATTTCCTCGTCGACTGGACCGAGACCCAGTACTTGTCGCCGCCTCCAGACTCGACGCACTGGCGCATGCACTTCGACGGGTCCAAGATGCGACTCGGCTTGGGGCCGACATTGTACTGTCATCTCCGAAGGGCGACCGGCTCCGCTACGCGCTCCAGATCCACTTCGCCACCTCCAACAATGTCGCCAAGTATGAAGCCCTTGTGCATGGCCTCCGGCTGGCCAAGGAACTCGGCATCCGGCGCATCTTGTGCTACGACGACTCGGACCTGGTGGTGCAGCAGTGCTTCGTCGAATGGGACGCTCGCGACTCCAACATGGCAAGCTACCGCTTCCTTGTCCAGAAGCTATCCGGATCCTTCGAGGGCTGCGAGTTCCTCCACGTCCCGCGCGCGGAGAATGAAGCAGCCAACACGCTCGCCAAGATCGCCTCGTCACGACAAGCCATCCCTTCTGGCGTCTCCCTCGAGCATCTGCGCAAGCCGTCCGTCAAGCCATCGTTGAACTCCGAGTCTATTCATATTCCAGATGACTCGGCCACACCCCAAATCGGCCCAGGGAATGCTGAACCCGGCCCGAGGGCTGCTCAGCTCAACCCGGCCACCATCAACCCGGACCCGGCCGTCGCCATACCCGACCCGGGGGCTGCTCAACCCGGCTCGGGGGCTGCCGACCCAGAACCCACCCTGGTGGCCGTCTTCGCAGTGGTTGCAGCTCCATCTTGGGCTCTCCCAATATCAGAGTTTCTGGAGAACGGGGTTCTCCCCATGGACGAGACCGAAGCTCGGCAGATTCAGTGCCGGGCAACTGCCTACAACATCATCAACAACGAGCTCGTCAAACGCAGCTCTACCGGTGTGTTCCAGCGCTGCGTCGAGCAGGATCGCGGCATCGACATCCTCCTCGACATTCACCAGGGCAAGTGCGGGCACCACGCTGCATCGCGATCCTTGGTAGCCAAGGCATACCGCCATGGTTTCTATTGGCCCACGGCCCTCGAAGACACCGAGTCGCTTGTTCTTAAATGTGAAGGGTGCCAACGCTTCAGCAAACGCAGCCACCAGCCGGCGTCAGCACTCTGCACCATACCGATCGCCTGGCCCTTCGCGGTCTGGGGACTCGACATGGTGGGACCCTTCAAAACCGCTCGAGGCGGCATGACGCACTTACTGGTGGTAGTGGACAAATTTACCAAATGGATCGAGGCAAGACCTATCAACAAATTGGACGGGCCAACAGCCGTCCGGTTCATCAAGGATATAGCGGTGCGCTACGGCATGCCAAACAGCATCATCACCGACAACGGCACCAACTTCGCCAAGGGCGCGCTTGAGCAATACTACTCCGTCTCCGGCATCCGCCTCGACCTGGCCTCCGTGGCACATCCGCGGTCCAACGGGCAGGTCGAGCAGGCCAACAGACTCATCCTGTTCGGCATCAAGCCGGGACTCGTCGAGCCAATTATCCGCTCACCCCGCAGCTGGCTTGACGAGTTGCCAGCAGTACTCTGGAGTCTGCGCACCACGCCAAATCGGTCGACCGGGTTCACCCCGTTCTTCCTCGTTTATGGAGCTGAAGCCGTCATCCCGACCGACGTCAAGTTCGACTCGCCGCGCATCGCGATGTACACCAAAGCCGAGGACAGAGAGGCACGCGAAGACGGCGTCGACCTGCTTGAAGAAGCGCGCCTTCTGGCACTTAGCCGTTCGGCTATCTACCAGCAAGTCCTAAGGCACTACCACAGCAAGAAGATCAAGCCCCTCGCGTTCCGCGAGGGCGACCTCGTCCTCCGACTCGTCCAAGCAGGCAGGCCAGCACAAGCTGTCCCCTCCCTGGGAGGGCCCGTTCATCGTGAGCAGGGCCTTGCACGATCGCAACGCCTACTACCTCATCGATGTGCGCAAGTCAAAGAAGCGCAAGAAGGACACCACCGGTGAAGAAACGACCCGGCCGTGGAACGCGGAACTCCTCCGCCCATTTTACAGTTAGCCGCACAAGTGTATGTATCGTCGCCTTTTGTAAACGCATGAAACTACGGGGTCCCCGAACGAGACTCGAGGGCTGCCTTTTGCCGACCAATTTATTGCATGCTTATTCTTTCTGCATCACTTTACCACTGAACCCGGCCACCGGCTCGACTCGCTCGACCTGGGGGCTCGGGGGCAGGCCAGCTCGGTCGCCACCCCGCCGCCTTACTTGGTGATTCCTGATAAAGTTGGGACGCCGCGGTCCCCCACTTTGCCCTAAAACTACAGATCCAGCTTTGGTTGTCGGTGGGCAGGCACAACGGGCCAAAGCTCCTTTACGATTCATACGCTAAGTCAAAGGCCGCCGGGTCGACCGACCCGGCCTGTCACTCATCAAATAAGTAGCCGCACGACCGGCTGCTCACCAACCGGCCAAGCCGGATTGCCGCCAGCCGGCCCTGTGGGTGTTTTGCTCTTGCTCAACGCTTCTAAGGACCCAAGTCCTACGCGCCCCTCTCGAAGAATAAAACTCCTTGTCACGGACCGGAGCCTCGGCCGTCTGACTT
>NC_041381.1:354585214-354628140 GCF_002162155.2 Triticum dicoccoides | reverse complement strand
CGAAAAAGCGGAAGGCAAAGGGCAAAAAAGCACTCACGATATTCACACATAAATGTTTAAAGCAAAGGCCAATGGCCCGAGTTCATTACACCCCAAACAACCCCCAGTGGGTGGGTCGACCTGCTACTTAACAGATTCTACGTAAAAGTATCTCAGGCATCTCCAGTGCCGCGTCGCGACATCAACGTCCCTCCCCTGGCAGCCTCCGGGTCCGGCGTGACACCGGTGTCCTCCTCAGCATCCGTGTCGCCGTAGACGCCCGTCTCCTCCGAGCTCCCCTCCGGGTCATGGAGAAGCAAGCCGTAGTCATTGCCATCCACGGCCCTGCCGTCTTCCGTCCGCTCTGGATGGAACTCGGCGTGGAAGGCGAACTCGGCGATGTAGCTGGCCCGGGAGGCGATCCGGCTGGCTTGCTCCTGCAGCAACTGCTCCGAACCAGCGCGCTGGCCCATCAGCGCGTCCAGCTGAAGATCAAGATGCCAAGACAGCGCAAACCGAAGCGCCATCTCGGCACCGGCATGAGCGGCGGAAACACGCCACTCGCCAAGGCGGTCCGGGCCCATGTCCAACCAACGCGCCAGGCGCGAGAAGCTGCGCGGATGGACAGAGTCCGGCCACATGGCCGTCATCATCGTGGTGCCAACCTGGGACAACCGCTCCATCTGTGTCCCCAGGGCCCGCACGCGGGCCTCTACAGCAGCGATGATCTCCAGGAAGGTCCAGGCCACCCGCAGATCCGTCCCAGACCCAACAACGCTGGTCGGTAAATGCTGGTAGCAGACGGCTTCCTCCACCAGCCGTTGCATCTCCGGGAAGGCCCCAGTCGTAAAAGAAGAAGCAAGATTAGAAGAACAACAAGGAAGAGAAGCCGGGCACCGACCCGGCAAATTACAAGAAGCAGCACTTACTGGAGAAGGACTCTTCCAGGTGCTGCACCTCGAGCAACGTACCATGCCGCTCCCGCTCCACGACGCGGTCGCGCTCCACGAGTGCCCTTTCCAGATCGGCCGCCTTAGCAAGGGCCGCCTTCAGCTCGGCGTCCTTGTCTTCGGCCGCCTTCTCGGCCGCCTCGCAGCGACGAGTCTCGTCCTGACGAGCCTCCTCCGCTGCGGCGGCCTGCTCCCGCAGGCGATCCACCTCGGCCTGGAGTCGGCCCTTGTCGTCGGCCAGCTGGCCGCGCTGCTGGTCCGCCTCGACCAGGGCCCATTGCGTCTCCATCACCTTGTCGGCCTCCGCCTTAAGGAGCTCCACCTCGGCCTCAAGGCGGCTCTTGTGACCCGCCAGTTGCTCGTGCAGCCGGTTGGCCTCATCAAGAGACCGTTGGGCCGCGGCCGCCTCCACCCTCGCCTGCGCTGTCTCGACGCCAAGGCGGCCGGCATGAGCAACAAGCCGGTCGTAATGATGACCGGCCCGGAGCAGCCGGGTCCGCCAAGACAGCACCTCAGCTGCAAAAAGAAAAAAGTTCAACAAAAGAAAAAAGGCAAGACTTAAGATTTGGCCCAACTACTATGTAGTTGGCCCGAATCTCGGGGGCTACACCCAGTGGGTGCGCTAGCGCGGCCCCACTAGAAAAGAGCACGAACGTACCTGCGGCGACGCGAATCTCCTCCTCTTGGCAGCAAGCTACTCCTTGAGCTCCTGATGCTTGCCCAGGAGACGGTTGAAGGCGACAACCCGGAAGGCATCAAGATGCTGAAAAAAGACAGAAGTCAGAACAAGGCCCGGCGATCTAAAGATTCGACCCATAGTTGGCCCGAACCTCGGGGGCTACACCCAGTGGGTGCGCTGGCGCGCCCCCACAAAGAAGAAACTACAAGGAAACAAAAGAAGAAAGACGTACCAGGACGGTGCGCTCCAGGTCGCGCTTCCGCTCCGTCTCGGCCTGGGCGAAGGCCTCAAGCCGCTCTGTCCGGCCTCACAGGCGGCGGCTGACGGCATCCAGCGCCGCCTCCTCCTGGGTCTGAGGCCCAAAGATGGCCGCGTCCCCGCTCCGCGCGGGCTGCGGCACGATAGCCCGGCGGCCACCCTGCCGAGGCGCCAAGGCGAGTTTCCCGTTGGCCGCTCGCGACGCGGCCAGCACCTCCTCCGACGCCCCTCCCGGCGCCGACGCGACCCGGACGCCGGGACGCCCTGTGTCGCCATCTCAGGCACCGCCGCCCGCTGTGCCTCCTCCATAGCCAACGGTGCCTCCGGTGTCGCCGCCTGCGGCATCTCCTCCAGGATGCCACCGCCTCCACCACCATCAGCCCCCGCGCGCTCGACCACGTCGTCTCGCAACGGGGTGTCGCCCCCCACCTCCACGACCTCCCGGTCGAGGATCACCACCTCAGCCCGGCCCCCACGGCCGCGCTCCCTCACCGACGACGGCTCAAAAACCGTTGTCACCACCACCGTGCCCTCCAGCATCTCGCGCTGGGCCGACTCCATGTCGGATCGCGCCCATGCCGCCGCCGCGTCGGTCCAAGCCTGGACCGACGCCGCCTCCAGCCAGGCTAAGGCCTTGGCGTCGTTCGGGTCCAGGCCGAGGTCCGAGTCGCCCTGTCCCTCCTCCCCGGCCAGGCCGGTGAGGTCGGACCGGCTCCTGCGCAACGCGGCCCCTTCGGCGGCCGTAGCCTCCGCCGCTGCCCTCGCCAACGCGATGGGTGACCTGAAGAAGAATGCATAATAAGAAAAAGGGACAACACTGGCTCAAGAATTCTAGGCGCAAGCAGGAAATAAAACTTACCCCATCAAGACCGGGACCGGGGTCGGCCTCCCGCGCTTCTTCTTGGCCCGCCTCCCAGGCTCGGCCGGGTCCGCCGCGCGCTTCGATCCCCGGGGTCGCGGCGCAACGCTGTCCTTTCCATGTGGGCGGCTTGGCGCCGCCCCATGCGAGGACCCGGCTCCGCCCGCGTCGCCGCCTCCCACGCCCAATGCCGCTACACCAGCAACCGGCGTCAGCGTTGCCTTCGCCGCGACACGATCAACAATTCAAGACAAAATGAAGAAGGAAACATGCAAGACTTACCAGCACGGCGCCCAGCGCTAGCGTCAGACTCGGCCACCTCCTCGCCGCCTTGGGCCGCGGGCTCCTCTGGTGCCACCGACGCCACCTGTGATGGAGCCCGGGCGTAAGGATGCTAGATTGCATTCAAGAGAATCTCCCGCGCCGCGTAAGGACGAACAAGAAGATGCATGGCAGCGAAGTAAGAAGACCAGACACTCACCTGCGGCGCCGGGTTCGATTTGCTATACGGCGCCTTGCCGAATCGCCAATCCTCTCCAAGGTTGGCCTTGGAGATGTCGTTGACGCCGCGCGCGACCTGCTCCACAGACAGCCGCGTCGACCCCATTTGGTTGGGGTCCTGCAGGCCAATCATCTCGCCGATGAGGCAGGAGCGCCTCTGAAGTGGAAGGACCCGGCGGGTGATGAACGTGGCGAGGAGGTCCGTGCCGGTGAGCCCCTCCTGCGTCCTCATCACCGTCACCCGCTCGCAGAGATTGACGATCTCCTGCGATGGGCGCCGGAGCGAGTAGCCCCAGTTCGTCTTCGCCCGTGGTGGCGCGATGATGAAGGGCGAAAGATTAATATGGTCCGCGCCATGGTTGCGGACGTAGAAGAAGGAATTCTGCCATTTCTTGGCAGAATCCTCAAGCGGGATCTTGGGGAAATCCGCCCCAGACCGCTTCGAGATGACGGCGGTGCCGCAGTCGGCGAATTCCCCGGCCGACGGGCCCTGCTGCTTCAAGGAGAAGAAGCACGCCCAGAGGTCGATCGTCGGCTCGACCCCCAGGTACCCATCTCACAGGGTCACGAAACCAGAGAGCTGGACGATGGCGTCGGCGCCAAGATGGTGCGGTTTAAGCCTGAAGAACTCCAAGAATGCGCGGAAGAAGGTGCTCACCGGCAGCCCGAACCCGCGCTCAAAATGCGTGAGGAAGATGATGCGCTCCTGCCCCTCGGGCCGGGGCCTTTGCTAGCTGTGCGGCAGGCGGACGCCGACGTCCATCTCCCGCGGCAAGCGCCGCGAAGCTCGAAGCTGCATGATGTCCTCGCTGGTGATGTTAGAGCCCATCCAGGAGCCTGACGGCAGCGCCATGGATGGAAGCGGGAAGAAGAAGATGAACGACGGAGGAAGCTCTGCTCAGGGTTGCGGGCGTAGCTGTGCATCGGTGGCAAAGAGCAGAGTAGGAGCAGGGGGACAGGAGGGTGCGAGCGAGAATGGTGTCCGCCGCCCCCCTACCCCCCTCAATTTATAAGCCCCAATTCAAATGTGGGGAAGTGGGATCGCCTGCACCCGCCCGTTCCACTACCCCGCAATAAGTGCGCACGTACGCACGCACTAACTGCTCAGGGAAGTGCAACCGGCCCCCAGACGCCGCAATAAATCCGCGCACGTGGCCCAAGGGCGCGCGGCGGTGGCCCCCGGCCCGTCACCCGGTCCAGTCACGCGCGTGGCCTGTCAGGCCCCTCCGACTTCCGGGCGTCACGTGGCGCCTGCGCGAAGCCCAAGGGATCGCCTCAAGATTCGACGGACTCCTCGGTTCCCGCCACGGACGGGATGTCGAAATCCGGTTTCTGGGAAAACCGGCACACAGTGGGTGTTGCCGGACCCGGCGCTCGCAGAATCCGCCTTGCTCAGGGGGGAAACTGCGAAGGCCCACCCATCAGAAGACGGTGGACCTTCACAGCTTCGAGACTACTGTCGGGGGGATGAACCTCGGGCAGGCAACGGAACCCGGATCATTGTCAAAAACAGCAGGGCCCGCATCGCCCCGCAAACCGGCACGCGCCTGGCCGGGTCGCTCAACCCGGCAGGGCCCGCAACCCGGCAAAACGCCCCGACCTGGCAAGGTACGTCAACCCGGCCGCAGCAACTGGCGCAAGGCGACTTGACCCGGCGCAACCAAGGCTTCCACGGCAAGCCAGCCCCACCCGTGGCGTCCACGGCAACCCAGCCACGGGTCAGCTCCCGTCCCATCCAGGTCGCGATGGGACGAGACCTAAACCACCGATGACCAAGGCAACAGTGTTTTCACCCATGCCTGTGGTCAGCCGGGGCATGGCAACACTGCCCCTCACCTGCCCGCTGACCAAGGCTGGCGTGGCAACAGTGCTCTCACCCTCACCGCTGACGACAGCAAGCGGCAGCTTGATGGAGAGCACTGTACATGACTCGACTCGGCCACGCCCTGACGATCGACAAGACGGCGCACAGTCCCCCTAGGCACGCGGGGCCCGCGCCTAGGGGAACCCGGCAAACCACAAGCCCACAAGAGGGACCCATCTTGGTGTCCCAGACACCGACAATACGGACCCACCGACTCGGCATATGACCATTGTAACCTTAGGTGGGTTGATCTATAAAACCCCCCAGGAACCCACGCCTACAAGAGAGGCCAAAAAGAAGGGACGAGAAATGAAAAAGTAAGAAACAGAAGCACAAGCAAGCATAGAACTAGCCACCCAA
Organism: Triticum dicoccoides; assembly: GCF_002162155.2. NCBI lineage: Eukaryota > Viridiplantae > Streptophyta > Magnoliopsida > Poales > Poaceae > Triticum > Triticum dicoccoides. Next base: position 354,622,690 of record NC_041381.1, on the reverse strand, counting down.
CAGCAGTACCGGAGAGAAGGAGCAGCCCAATCCTTGGCCAGCTTCCTTCCTTATCCACACAGCTCCAGGAGCGACATTGTACTATCAATCATCCAACCAAACTCGGCAGGACTAGGGGTGTTATCTCTCTGGAGAGCCCCGAACCTGGGTATGTTTGGCGTCCCGCGCCCGCGCATGCTAACCTCGCCTCTGGAGCCCACCAGCGACCTCGAGCCTCCTACTCTCTTTAGCCATCCCTTGGCATCTGTCGTGCGCCCACCACGACAACAAGGGTAGGGAAACACCAAGTGAAGACGAGGATGAACCTCGCCAGCCGAACACTGGGGGACAGAAAAAAATTCTCACCAGAGGTAAAAAACAGTAAACATGATCCACGCGACTCACACATCCACGAGAAGGCACGAATGCGCGCTCAAAGACGTATACGCTGTAGAGCCCGTCGTACCCACACCTAACCACTGGTCGGCTTGTCCGATCACCTTTGATCACACGGACTGCTTGACTAGTATTCGGCGCGGAGGATCAGATGCCTTGGTGCTTGACCCAATAATCGACGGATACCATCTTACTCGCGTCCTCATGGACGACGGCAATAGTCTCAATTTAATATACCAGCACACTGTCCGCAGGATGGGGATAGACTCATCCAGAATCAACCAAAGCAACACCACCTTTGAAGGGGTGATACCAGGCGTTGAAGCCTACGGCAGGGGCTCCGTCGTACTAGAGGTAACATTCGGCTCCCCAGGCAACTCCAGAAGCGAAGAACTACTCTTCACCATCGCACCCTTCCAGAGCAGCTATCACGCATTGCTTGGGAGAATGGCCTTCGCCCGCTTCAACGCAGTACCGCATTACGCCTACCTCACACTCAGGATGCCCGGTCCACGAGGCGTCATCACCGTTAACGGAAACACAGAGCGCTCCACATGAGCGGAGGAATACGCGACAGCTCTTGCAGCCGGATTCTAAGCGGCCTCTAACACCAGAAAGCATGGCTGGTCGTTAGGACCACGGACTCGGTTAGACGAGTCCGGCAGCCCGGATAAAACTAGCCCAGGGCGCCATGTACGTAATCCCATAGAGGACACCAGGGGCTTTATATATTTAATACAGCCCCACTCTTGGCTTGACCTTATTAGCAGGCCAATGTCTTACACTTTTACTATCCGCCGCATGCTTACGTTATACTCTCACGAGTTTTTCTTTTTTATAGACACAATTCATGCGATACCCTTCCAGGAAACGGCACAATGGAGACAAAGGCGCAGACGTGCAGCAGGGCCCCACTCACAGGTTTCTCTTTAGATTAAGCCCCTGTGTAAACCTTTTTATTGTCTCTTGTTGTTTTCACATCCCATGGGTACTATACCCATAGAGGTTACTGCCGTTATTGGCATTTCGCCACGACAGATTAATGCATGTACCTGGAACTATAGGGTTCATAAAGAAAGGGCACTCTTCAGCCCATTTTATGTTGCAAAGTCCGAATACCTTCGGGAGTGTTCGGCGTCACGAGTTTGGCCTTATATGCATCAGCTCTGAATCATGTCTTTGGTCAAATGTTGGGTTTGCCCGGCTCCTGGGTTTGCCACCTTACGTTCCGTTCTTATCGGCTAAGGCGGCCAAAGGAGAACTACTGTGATTGTGCCCTGGTTATTCCGGATGAGCACCTCAGTAGTGAAAGCCGAAAACTGACTGTCATGATACAGCGAGAGACTGTTCAACCACTCGAAGACTTACCGGATCTTTAGGATTACTCCGCATTAACGAAGCACCGTTTCCCGGTCATGTACACACGCGCCCGTATTCGGATGCACGCGAAGGTATCAGGGGCTACATAGTAGCCCCACCGTTAAACTCCCATGGCTAAGCGAAAGTGTTATAGCTATATAGTCCGGTTGCCTAGTTCGACGTGCGATCACCTCCTTAATGGACCAAGACATTGGATCAAGTGTGAGTACGCATATTTTTCGCGAACACCCCCGCATTGTATGCGTGGGGGCTGAAGCCAACGACTGCTAACTTTCAGATTACACATATACATAAAAATGGCCGCACGGGAGACACAATAATACTTTCGGGCAAAAAGTATAAATATAGGCTTGTAATCGAAATAACATTGTTTTTACAATGACATGATTTGTCACTCGAACAAGACATTCTTTGAGCACTGCGCCTCTATTAAGAGGGCACCTTCTGTTACCTGCTCCAAGTAGTGCTCGGCCGGATCCTGGCCTCCCGCCGGATTCTAGGTCGCAATGATGGTGGCCTCCATATTCGTCCAATATGCTTTAACACGGGCAAGTGCCATCCATGCACCCTCTATACACGCTGACCTCCTCATAGCATCGATCTAAGATACGGCACCGAGGAATTGTTGCACCAAACCAAAGTAACTGTCCGGCTTAGGCCCCTTCGGCCAAAGATGGTCTATTACAGACCGCATTGCAAGCCCAGACAGCCTATGAAGCTCCGCCACAGCAGCCATCTTCTCACTCAACGGCAACGGGCGCGTGGGAGCATTGAATTGCGACCAGAACAGCTTCTCCACTTCTTTATCACCTTGATCCTCGAAAAACTTGGCCGCATCAGCCGTACTCTTCGCCAAGTCCGCATACGCGTCTGCAGGACTCCAGCATCGATCCAGGGGAGCATACTTCGGATCCAAAAACTTCATCCGCAATAGGTAGGGGTTTCCAGCCGCGATTTTTCCGGCCTGTCGAAGCTCCTCCCGCACATCCTTGATTTTGGTCCGCATCTCCTTGGTCGCGTTAAGTGCCTTGTTCAGGTCAGCCGAATTAAGCTGATTCTCCTTTTCCAGTAGCTCATACCAGTCGGCGGCATTTTTCAGCTCCACAGCCATTTCGGCTATCTTGTCTTCGCTTCGGCGATGAGCAGCCTGTTCGGCTCTCAAATCTTCGGCCGCCTTTAGGATAGCCGCATTGCTAGCCCGAGCTTGTTCCTTGGCCTGGGAAAGTTCCGCCCTTAGGGCTTCCACGGTAGCAGCAGCGTCTGCAGTCCAAGCATGTCGCATTAATATTATGCTCCTCTCAAATTTTCCTATACAACATAATAAGGAAAGCAGAGCACATACCTTGTGACTCGTTCAGTTGCTCGTTCACCAGCGTGATATCGGCATCAATTGCTCCAATCTGCCTCCTTAGTTCGGCAACTTCAACGGACTGGTCGGCTGCCGGATCCTTAGACACCTGCGCATATATATAGCACAATCACTACTTACACAATATGATCCTCCGTTTGCCGCCTAGGGCGGGCAACCAGAGTCTCAGGGGCTACTATCCATATGGAGCACACCTAGTGCGTGCCTCATAGACAAAAATTATGTATTTTTCATTACATACCTCAAAGCCTCTAAGCAGGCTCGTAAACGCTTCATTCAAACCGCTTGTGGCGGATGAAATCTTCTTGAGCACCGTGCTCATTAATGAGCGGTGCTCCTCCGAGAGTGCAGCTTGCTCCAGAAGGCCCGTCAGTATGTCCGGCCGAACACCGAACTATGCCGGACCCTTCCCATCGCCCCCCGTGGGAGCCGAACGCTCCGGGCTCAGGTCAGTTGAAGGATTAGCTTCTGGCTTCGGCAGGCCCGTACTCCTCCGTGATGACACCTCGGGGTCACCCGCCTCATGAGGTGGAGAAGTTGGTGGGGTCTCACTCTCCATCATCTCTAGAGGGAGATCCCCAGAAGAGCTGCTAGCCGGACTGCAAAAAATGAATCCTGGTTATTGTTCTCGGAGAAATGCAGTACCTACGAATTAACGATTAACTCACAGCTCGGTTGAGGGCTGGCCCGTCGGCGGGCATGATGTGGTAAGGGCGCCCTTCGGGGCAGGGCCCCCTGGTGACGTTTTCTTCCCCTGCTTGGGCACCTCCGTCTCCAAGTCTTCAGAGGCGGCCCTCTTCTTCCCGCGCGGGGAGGAGGCTTTAGACTCCCCTCCCCGACTATCCTCCTTAGGGGAGGTAGCAATTCCCCCGGTTCGGATGCGCAGTGTGTGAAGTGCGGCTTCTCTGTTCTTCCCTTCGTCTTTCCCTGAGGGCATTTTGCTAAGCACCTGGCCAAGCATCTTGTCTATGGTAGGACTAGGCGAGCCTTCGGGAAGTGGCACCGGACACCTGATTCTCTCCGCTTTGCTGAGCCATTCCTGGCCACGGAGGATTTTCAGAATGATGATTATGATAAATATAAACGAAGTGTCTGGTTTCGGGGTTACTTACTTGGGTATCTAGGCGATTGCAGCTTAGGCCCGCATCCTCGGTGGTGTCCGGACACCTTACTTGTGGTCCAAAGAAATATACACATCCCTTCGAGCTTCAGGCCGAAGAAGTGCTTAATAGTTCGCGGACCCTCTGGATTAAACTCCCACATCCGGAGAGGACGGCGTATGCACGACAACATCCATCGGATTAGCTTTACCTAAATTATGCTGACAAGGTTAATGTCCCTTTCAAGAAGCTCCCGGATACGGCTCTGCAGTGTTGGTACATCACTAGCAGACCCCCAATCCCGTCCCACGTTGGTCCATGACGCCAGTTGTGATGGAGGGCCCGAGCGGAAGTCGGGGGTAGCCACCCACTTTGTGCCTCTGGGAGCTGTGACGTAAAACCACCTCCGCTGCCATAAATCAGATACCTTTGGGAAAGAACCCTCTGGCCATGGGGCATCGGCGTTCCTGCTTATTATGGCGCCTCCGCACTCTGCATGTCGCCCCACGATCATCTTCGGCTTCACATTGAAGGTCTTGAGCCATAAGCCGAAGTGTGGAGTGACGTGGAGAAAGCCCTCGCACACAATGATGAATGACGAGATATGGAGGATAGCGTCCGGAGCTAGATTGTGAAAATCTAACCCGTAATAGAACATGATCCCCCTCACAAAGGGATCAAGGGTGAGGCCCAAGCCGTGGAGAAAATGAGGAACAAATATGATGCTCTCATTAGGCTCGAGAGTAGGGATGACCTGCCCTGGAGCAGGAAGCCTGTGCTGGATGTCGGTAGTCAGATATCCGACCTCCCTAAGCCTCGCAATGTCCTCCTCTTTGATCGAGGAAGCCACCCACCGGCCTTGAAGGTTGGATCCGGACATATTGGAGGATTTGGGGTGTTTGAGTTTGACTCTCGGGTGTTAGAACTCGAGATGCGAAAGGGCGCAAGGGTGGTGAAAAAGAGGTATAGGCCTCAGCCCTTTTTAAAGGGGGTGAATATCAAGAGTCCTCAGCGTGACCACTTGAGACTTATCTGAAAACACGGAGTCATACCAACAGTCGTCGTGGGGTGGCGCACGCCCGTATTGATGGAAGATCCCATAATAAGGGGAACACGATCTCTGCTTTGGCAGGGCATGCCAATAAAACCGCCTCGCAACGTGTATCGAGGTGGGCTAAGAAAAGTCGGTTCGTGTTGGGCCGGGCCACGATACAAGGGCACGACGCACAAAGATTTCTAGCAGATTAGATTTATGCTATGCCCCCTACGGTGGTATGTGAAGATCATCTTGCAGATCCGGACACGGTTCAAGTGTTCGATGATTACTTTGGAGTATTCGGAGATGGAACCCGCCTTGCAATGCCGAAGACAAGACTATGCACATGACTCATCGTCGTTGAAGCCCGGTTCAGGGGCTACTGAGGGAGTCCTGGATTAGGGGGTATCCGGACAGCCGGACTGTACACTTTGTCGGGACTATTGAAGCGTGAAGATACAAGACTCAAGACTCCGTCCCGTGTCCGGATGGGACTCTCCTTTGCGTGGAAGACAAGCTTGGCGATCCGGATATAATATTTCCTTCCTTGTAACCGACTCCATGTAAACCCTAGCCCTCTCTGGTGTCTATATAAACCGAAGAGTTTAGTCCTTAGAGGGACGATCACAATCATAATCATCATAGGCTAGCTTCTAGGGTTTAGGCTCTACGATCTCATGGTAGATCTACTCTTGTACTACTCATATCATCAATATCAATCAAGCAGGAAGTAGGGTTTTACCTCCATCGAGAGGGCCCAAACCTGGGTAAACATTGTGTCCCTTGCCTCCTGTTACCATTAGCCTAAGACGCACAGATCGGGACCCCCTACCCGAGATCCGCCGGTTTTGACACCGACAGTAGTCGTACGTCTTCACGATCCGACTGATCCTAGCACCAAACGTATGGCACCTCCATGTTCAGCACACGTTCAGCTCGACGACATCCCTCGTACTCTTGATCCAGTTGAGGGCGAGGGAGAGTTCCGTCAGCACGACGGCGTGGTGACGGTGATGATGAAGTTACCGGTGCAGGGCTTGGCCTAAGCACTATGACGATATGACTGAGGTGTGTAACTATGGAGGGTGGCACTGCACATGGCTAAGGGAAACTTTGGTGTGCCTTTGGGGTGCCTGTCGGTGTCAAAACAGGCGGATCTCAGGTAGGGGGTCCCGAACTGTGCGTCTAAGGTCGATGGTAATAGGAGATGGGGGACATGATGTTTACCCAGGTTCAGGCCCTCTTGATGGAGGTAATACCCTACTTCCTGCTTGATTGATCTTGATGAATATGAGGATTATAAGAGTTGATCTACCACGAGATCGTAATGGCTAAACCCTAGATGTCTAGCCTATATGATTATGATTTCCTCTACGGACTAAACCCTCCGGTTTATATAGACACGGGAGGGGCCTAGGGTTGTAAGAGTCTGTTTACAGAGGAAGGAATCTTCATATCCGAACGCCAAGCTTGCCATCCACACAAAGGAGAGTCCCATCCGAACACGGGAGGAAGTCTTCTATCTTGTATTTTCATGGCCCATCAGTCCAGCCCACGTCACACAGGCCGGACGCCTGAGGACCCCTTAATCCAGGAATCCCTCAGTAGCCCTCAAACCAGGCTTCAATGATGACGTGTCTGGCGTGCTGGTAGTCTTCGGCATTGCAAGGCGGATTCTTCCTCCGAATACTTCAAAGCATTTGATCTGAAGAGTCATACTCGGCTTCCCCTTTAATGTCATACCCATTGGCTTCTGCGCTTCCATTGCTTCGGCTTCCACGTGTCAAGCGAACACGAAAGGTCAAATTTTTTTGCACATAACACCCTGGCCATGTAAGAAAGGCGCATATTTAAGTGGATTGGATCTCAGATGCCATCTCGCACCAGGAAGAAAATCCTTAGAGCTTGCTAGGAGAAACCATTCCAGCATGGCTAGCGTTCCCAGTTCATCCTCCCACCCCCATGGCTCCGAAAAAGGCGATTGGCAGAAATGTTCAGTATCCCATGACCAGCCGAGTAAGCTTCAAGCGCAGGGATTCCTTCCCCCCGCGGATCTAGTCCCCATCCGGGCAGGATTAACCTCCTTTACAAGCGAAGCCCTGACAGAAAATGTCCCTAATCCAACCAGGGGGAGCGAGTGTGCTTCATATCCTTCTTAATAAGAGGCGTCGGGTTTCCAATCCACCCTTTCCTCCGAGGTTTCTTGTTGTACTATGGCCTCCAACTGCACAACTTCACTCCAGCCTCCATCCTGCATATCGCGGGTTTTGTCGCTCTTTGTGTGCTATTCCTGGGCTGCGAGGCCCACTTTGATTTATGGAGGAAACTTTTCTGCCTCATCCCTCGCACCCAAAAGGGATCTGTATTCGAGGTGGGTGGCGCCGAGATATGGCGCATAGCTAGGACCAGATACTTATCCAGCACGCCGAAGAAGGAATCTGAAGAGTAGCCCTCGGAATGGTTTTATATTGAAGATGTCGCTCTCCCCAACCCAGCCCGAATGGGCCTTCCCGAACTTTCCAGCGCTCCATTGAGGAAATGCCACAGCTGGCATCCTCGAAGCCTCGAGGAGGAAGATAGCGTAGAAGTCCGGCAATGGATGGGCAAGATAAGGATTCTTTCCCAGTCTGGATTATTAATAATCGAGATAATGGCAACTTCCATAGCGCGAGGTGTTCAGCCGCTCCAATTCAGGGGGCTCCCTATGCGGCACTACAATGGGGAAGATGACGCCTCACGCTGCGGACGAAAGGGTCCGGATTCCCTCACTGCCCTGGCCACAATATTGGCCGATCTGTATAAAGGGGATAAAGAGGAATTCACTCGTCTTACGCGCAGAGAGGGATTTCCATGTAAAATCCTCCTAGCTAGGTGAGTTTTAATCCCATCACTTTATTCAATCCTCTCCCCGAGTCATGTTTAACCGACATTAACTCGTCCGTCAATAGGAATGGCAGAGGGTTACCGCGGGGATCCATAGCCTCGCTCCACAGCCGGAGGACCATAACCGGGACCTTGATCCCGGATTCGAAGAAGATCCGGACATATTTGTAGAGCTCAAACAGGGAGTCTTCTACCAGGCGAGCTATGATGGCACGGAAGTGGCCATCACGGCCGATTATCTCGGCCTCCTTCCTGCCTCATCTGTAAGTAGTCAGGAGACATTTCTTCCGAAGGAGCTTTCTCATTATGCCTCACCCGCCGCACTGTCTTGCGCTCCAAAGGGGAGGCGCTCGACACGTCATATTGCACCAGAGGCGTCTCAGAAGAGAGCGGCGCCTGCGCCGGGCGGGTCTTCAAAGAGAAAGGCAAATGACAACACGGCCGATCCTTCATCAAAGAGGTATGGCTTTAAACATGCCCTATGGCAGTCACATCGAACCATGACATTGTCGGCTGTGTTTTATCAGGAAGAGCGTTCGTCGGACCATGTCCGAGGGGCCTGCTAGTCGCACCCCCACCAATCAGGTTCCAGACCCTGCTTCTAGGGCGAGGGCAGACACGGGAATAACGCCGAATTGTCCTCCTTCAGAGGATTCGGATAATGTATCCGTCACGAACTCTAAAGTAGAGAGTGCCATGCATCATCGGCGCCGGAGGGCCGCTCTTCGCGACCCCGGCTTTACTAAAGAGGCGTTCGATGCCTTCAGCTCGGTTGATGCGTACATCCAAGCTGCTCGGGATGGGCTTACCAGAGCCACTGACCAGTATTTGAAAGATATACAGGTAAGTACGCATTGTACAGATCTAGTAATCATGTACTAGTAGCCCCTGAGACTTGAAACAGTTGAAACAACTAATTTAAGGATCATTGTATAATCAAGTACTCACAGAGAAGAGCAACATGTTGTCTCATGGGCTGGAAAAGTGCCAGACTCAGCTAGCTGTTGTTACCGCCGAACTGGAGAGGTCCAAGAAGGCACCGCCTGGTAATGTTCTGCTCCATCCATAAAAAGTATAATCATGTACCAGTAATGTTAATACTGTTACATTTCTGATGACAGGATCAGTCAATCAACTGAAAGAGGAACTGAAGGTCGCATAGGCGGGTAAACAACAGGCCGAAAGGCAACTTGCCATAGGCGAACGTGTGTTGACACGGGTCAGGGATGATAAGAACAAGCTGCAGGATTCCAACACCCTACTAGGCGAAGAGCTAAATGATGTACGAGCCCAGCTAGCGGACGCCGTAAAGGAAAACAGGAGGCTACGAGGCGGCATATTCAGTATGCTTTTGAACTTACCTCTATGTAATTCGGCAAAGGAATGAGCTGACAGATTTATGTCTGCAGGTATGCTGACTGGCCGCCCCGAAGAGGAAGTGTCCAGATCTCAAGGCGATCTGCTGCAAGAGCTGTCCCAAGTGCACGAGCGAGCTCGGCAAGCAATGCGGAGTGTTTCCAAGGCCTTGTGGCCATCTCTCAGATGTTGGGTTCCGGTAGACCCTTAAGGTTCGAACTCTTGGGTGCGCGCGAAGATCTTCCCCCTACCAAACCACGTCCGATCGCCTCACGAGAATCTAAGCTAAAACGATGAACAACATGAGGGACACAAGATTTATACTGGTTCGGGCCACCGTTATGGTGTAATACCCTACTCCACTGTGTGGTGTGGTGGATTGCCTCAGGGGCTGATGATGAACAGTACAAGGGATGAACAGCCTCGCGAGAGGTGTTCTTGAGCTGGTGCGATGAACTACTTGGGTGAGTTCGGTCGCCTATTGATCTGATGAGGACTCGATGAGATGCCCCCTCTTCTGTGGTGGCTAGTCCTATTTATAGAGGCACTGATCCTCTTCCCAAATATTGAGCGGGAAGGGCGCCAACAACGGCCATTTCAAAGGGGAACATCTAGTACAGGTTATCCTGACTAAAGTTGGTCTTCGGCTGCCAAAGGTACTGGTGATGACGCCGTCTTGGGATCCACGGTGACCTCCATCCTGCCGCTCTACTGGTCTTGGTCTCGTTGCACTGAAATGGCGACCTTTGCCTGATGCCTCGGTACTCCACGCCTGTGATTGCCCCCTTTGCACCAAATAGGAAACAAGAACACTACGCGGGCCGACGCCCGCCTGGTCTCAATCGTCATGGCTTGCGTCACGAGCACCTCGCGAGGTACCCCTGCCTTGACCTCTCCGCCTCCTCGTGAGCCTGCCTGGCAAGGCCGCTCCTGAGGAAGCCTCGTATTGTCCGCCCCGCGAGGCTTGGCCCCTCGCGACGGTCTTTAGCCTTGCATTGATGAAGATGGGCCGTACTGGGCCACTAGTCGAGCCACGCCGCAGGCTGCAGGCAGGCAAGTCTGGGGACCCCCATTCCCAGGACGCTGACACCATCCGCCTCCCCTCCAGGAAGTATGGGGGAGCTTGTGAAGCTATTCCAGGGAACTCGGCGCCGCTTTCGATTATGGAAGATATCAGCCTACCGAGAAGGTGCACGAGAGACCTCAGCCATGGTGAAAACGCGGCACACCAAGCTTGACCCGAATCATATGGCCCGAGTCGGACCTCGGGGGTCAGATGGACAAGAAATTCCAGTGAGTATGGTATATGACCAAGTAAAGACAACCGCCAAGTTTTCCCAACAGGATTGTAAGCTAGACAGCCTGTAGAGGAACAAGTTTTTGAGTCCAGGTGACTATGTACTTCAATTGATAAATTTGTCCCTAGCCTGATTGTAAAATGATTTTCATGGCAGACCTTTTCGCTTCGACCTCTGGACACGATGGTGCGGAGTGTTACCGAATACCGGAGCGGCAATATAGACCGGGGTATGCATGAAAACCAGGTGTAGGGGTCATAGTTGCTTGAACAGACAAGTTGTATCCGGCTAGCTATGTTATATTACTTGTTATTTGTAAGAAACATCTTCCAAGGAGAATAGCTCCATTAAGGGTTCCTTTCCCTGGGTGAACATGCGTTAGTATGCATGCCTGAACTGTGATTGAAAAACCGCAGTATACGTAACATCTGGGAGTTACTAGTGTAATGAGGGTAAAACATCTTTTGTCCGCCGACCGAATATTCCCTTAAGAACGCTAGCTTTCGGCTTCACCCAGTCTGAGGTACAAGTCCGGATGACCCGGCTATAACAATCGCAGAGGTGCTCCATTTATGCCCTAGCCGAACAGACGAGAACGTACGGCATAAGCATAGGAGCCAGGCAACCCAGCTTGGCAAAAACGTAAGTCATAACGGTGCATATAATGGCGAAGAAAAGGTACATATGCGGAAAGGACACATATGTGGTGAGCTTGATGCTCGGAAAATAATAATAATAATAAGCTTATGTAAAAGAAGCCCCTAGGTATTATGGGCGTATACATTTAAGGATGTGTATGTCATAGGTGTGTGATCTGGACGCACCAAAAAGCTATAGAGCTAAAGAAAAAGATAAAGAGAGAAAAATGGAAAAAAAGGAGAAGAAGGCGAACAAAGAGTCCGGCTCTAGGCGTAGAATCTTCGGAGTCTGGCGGCTTTCCACAGGTTCGGCTCTAAGCGATTGTCCGATGCATCACGCAGGCGGTATGCTCCTCCAGTGAGAACTTCATCTATAATGAAGGGACCCTCCCAGTTGGGCTTGAGTTTGTCCTTTTTCTTTTCTGTCAAGCGTGGAACGAGTTCGCCAACATTATAAGTCTTGGCCCACACTTCTCTGCTTTGGTATCTGTGATCCTGTTGTTGATAGAATGCAGAACGGGCTTTTGCAACATCCCGCTCCTCCTACAGGGCATCTAGACTGTCCTGCCGATCAAGCTTGGCCTCTCTCTCTCTCTCTTCATACATGCGCACTCGAGGTGAGTCATGAATGATGTCGCAGAGCAAAACGGCCTCTGGACCGTACACCATGAAGAATGGTGTGTATCCGGTAGTGAGATTGGGCGTGGTCCGCAGCCCCCAGAGTACGGAGCCGAGCTCCTTGACCCAGTGCTTGTCTGATTCTTTCAAAGACCACACTAGTCTAGGCTTAATGTCGCTCATGATAAGACCATTAGCTCGTTCAACTTGACCGTTTGTTTGTGGGTGATAGACAAAGGCGTAATCGAGCTTAATGCCAAGGTTAGCACACCAGGTTTTCACTTCATCGGTTGTAAAACTGGAGCTGTTATCGGTGATGATGCTGTGTGGGACACCATAATGGTGCACGACACCAGATATAAAGTCTATCGCTGGTCTAGCTTCGTCCGTTTTAACTGGCTTGGCCTCTATCCACTTGGTGAATTTGTCTACCATGACCAGCAGATATTTTTTCTTATGGCTTACTCCTTTAAGGGGACCGACCATATCAAGCCCCCAGACCGCGAAACGCCAAGTAATGGGGATTGTTTGTAGAGCGGTAGGCGGCATATGGCTTTGGTTGGCGAAAAGCTGGCATCCGACACAGCGTTGCACAAGGTCATGTGCATCTGCTCGGGCCGTCGGCCAAAAGAAACCTGTACGAAAGGCTTTACTTACAAGTGCCTGAGCCGCGGCATGGTGACCGCCGAGACCAGCATGGATTTCGGCCAGAAGCTGCAGTCCCTCTTCTTCGGAGATACATCTTTGAAGGACTCTGGTAGTGCTTTTCTTGTAGAGCTCTCCGTCATTGACCTTGTAGACTTTTAAGCGCTGAACAATGCAACGAGCCTCATTCTGATCCTCAGGGAGCACTCACCTATTAAGGTAGGCCAAGAAGGGTTCAGTCCATGGGGCAATTACTGCCATTATTAGATGGGCTGATGGTGTTATTTCGGTGGCTGAGCTCCCGATGATATCGGTATTGTGTTTGGAATCTGGGGGTGTAATCGGATCCGGACTGGTGTTGCTACTCTCATCCTACCACACCACGGATGGCTTGAAAAGCCTTTGTAGAAAGATGTTAGGAGGGATGGGGTCATGCTTGGTGCCCATGCGAGCAAGGACATCCGCCGCTTGATTACTTTCTCGAGCCACATGATGAAACTCGAGTCCCTCGAACCGGGTTGATATTTTGAGTATGGCATCACGATAGGCTGCCATCTTTGGATCTTTGGCGTCGAAGTCTCTGTTTATTTGGGATATTGCAAGATTTGAATCCCCGCGCACCTCTAGGCGTTGTATGCCCATGGAGGCAGCCATCCGAAGACCATGCAAAAAGGCCTCGTATTCGGCTGCATTGTTGGAGTATGTGTATAATATTTGGAGTATGTACTAGACTGTGTCTCTAGTGGGGGACGTTAAGACAACGCCCGCTCCTAAGCCGGCCAGCGTTTTAGAGCCATCAAAGTGCATGACCTAGTTGGAATATATACCGTACTCTTTAGGGAGTTCGGCCTCTATCCATTCGGCGACGAAGTCGGCCAATACCTGGGATTTAATGTCTTGGCGTGGTTTGTATGTTATGTCAAATGGCAGGAGCTCAATGGCCCACTTGGCAATCTGGCCTGTAGCGTCGCGGTTGTTTATTATGTCATTGAGTGGGACTTCGGAAGCCACTGTGATCGAGCACTCTTGAAAGTAGTGTCGTAGCTTCAGGGATGCCATGAAGACCGCATATGCTATATTTTGGTAATGAGGGTACCGGGATTTGCATGGTGTGAGGACAGTGGATACATAGTATACCGGTTTCTGAAGTGGGAATTTGTGTCCGTCCTCCTCTCGCTCAATGACGAGCACCGCGCTCACCACCTGGTGTGTTGCCGAGATGTATAATAACATGGGTTTGCTGATGTTCGGCGCGGCCAGGATTGGGTTGCTTGCTAAAAGAGCCTTTATTTCTTCCAGTCCGGTCGTTGCCGCATCCGTCCACTCGAAGTAGTCGGTGTGTCGGAGAAGGCGATAAAGTGGCAATGCTTTTTCTCCTAGTCTGGAGATAAAGCGGCTTAAAGCTGCCACGCATCCGGCTAGTTTTTGGACCTGTTTAAGATCTGTTGGTGTAGCCAATTGTGACAAAGCTCGGATTTTGGCTGGATTTTCCTCAATTCCTCTATTGGAAACGATGAAGCCCAGCAGTTTTCCGGGGAGAACGCCGAAAACACACTTTTCCGGATTGAGCTTGATGTCATATGTACGGAGGTTGTCAAATGTGAGACGCAGGTCGTCTATTAATGACTCGACGTGTTTGATCTTGATGACAACGTCATCCACATATGCTTCAACTATCTTGCCGATTTGTTTCCCCAGGCATGTTTGAATCCTGCGTTGGTAGGTGGCGCCGGCATTTTTAAGCCCAAAGGGCATAGTGTTGAAGCAGAAAGGCCCGTATGGGGTAATGAAGGTCATTGCGGCTTGATTGGATTCCTTCATTTTGACTTGATGGTACCCGGAGTATGCATCGAGGAAACATAGTGAGTCATGTCCAGCAGTAGCATCAATAATCTGATCGATGCGAGGGAGGGGGAAGGGATCCTTAGGTCAGGCCTTGTTGAGGTCTTTGAAATCGTTTCACATGCGCCAGGATTTGTCCTTCTTTGGCACCATCACCAGGTTTGCTAGCCAGTCCGGATGTTTTATTTCTCTGATGAATCCGGCCTCGATTAACTTGGCTAGCTCCTCCCCCATAGCTTGTTGTTTGGGTTCAAAACAGCGCCGCAATGTTTGCTTGAATAGCTTATATCCCTTCAATATATTGATGTTGTGTTCGGACAACCTGCGTGAAATTCCTGGCATATCAGAACAGTGCAAGGCGAATATGTCCCAGTTCTCGCGCAGGAACACTCATAGTGCGGCGTCGATCGTTGGGTCTAGTTGTGCCCTGATGGAAGCTGTCTTCTTGGGGTCCATCGGGTGGACCTGGAATTTGACTATTTCGTCTGCTGGTTTGAAGGAGGTGGATTTGGGCCGCTTATCAAGGATTACGTCGTCCCTATCCACCGTGGAGCGTAGTGCGGTTAACTCTTCGGCCGCGAGGGACTCAGATAGTGCCTCAAGGGACAGGGATGCGGTTTTGTTTTCGGCGCGGAGTGATATGTCCAGATCACTGGCGAGAGTGATAATATCGTTGGGCTCGAGCATCTTGAGTTTCATATACCCGTAATGAGGTATAGCTTGAAAGCGCATGAATGCGTCTCGCCCCAACAGGGCATGATATC
This sequence comes from Triticum dicoccoides, assembly GCF_002162155.2. NCBI lineage: Eukaryota > Viridiplantae > Streptophyta > Magnoliopsida > Poales > Poaceae > Triticum > Triticum dicoccoides. The sequence goes on along the minus strand of NC_041381.1, from coordinate 354,607,386 downwards.
CACTGTTGAAAGGGGTCACCTGGAAGCTGTTGGGTAACGTAGTAATTTCAAAAAAAATCCTACGCACACGCAAGATCATGGTGATGCATGGCAACGAGAGGGGAGAGTGTTGTCTACGTACCCGCGTAGACCGTAAGCGGGAAGCGTTATATCAACGCGGTTGATGTAGTCGTACGTCTTCACGATCCGACCGATCCAAGTACCGAACGCACGGCACCTCCGAGTTCTGCACACGTTCAGCTCGATGACATCCCTCGTGCTCTTGATCCAGTTGAGGACGAGGGAGAGTTTCGTCAGCACGACGGTGTGATGACGGTGATGATGAAGTTACCGATGCAGGGCTTTGCTTAACCACCGCTACGATATGACTGAGGTGGAATATGGTGGAGGGGGGCACCGCACATGGCTTGGAACATGAACTTGTGTCTCCTGAAGGAAATATGCCCTAGAGGCAATAATAAAGTTGTTATTTATATTTCCTTATATCATGATAAATGTTTATTATTCATGCTAGAACTGTATTACCCGGAAACTTAGTACATGTGTGAATATATAGACAAACTAAGTGTCACTAGTATGCCTCCACTTGACTAGCTCGTTGAATCAAAGACGGTTAAGTTTCCTAGCCATAGACATGAGTTGTCATTTGATTAACGGGATCACATCATTAGAGAATGATGTGATTGACTTGACCCATTCCGTTAGCTTAGCATTTGATCGTTTAGTATATTGCTATTGCTTTCTTCATGACTTATACATGTTCCTATGACTATGAGATTATGCAACTCGCGAATACCGTAGGAACACTTTGTGTGCTACCAAACGTCACATCATTATAAGCGTTGCAAGCAATGTGACTCCGATTGAGATTAGGATTTGTCACTCCGATTGTCGGAGAGGTATCTCTGGGCCCTCTCGGTAATGCACATCACTATAAGCCTTGCAAGAAATGTGATTAATGAGTTAGTTGCGGGATGATGCATTACGGAAGGAGTAAATAGACTTGCCAGTAACGAGATTGAACTAGGTATAGAGATACCGAGGATCGAATCTCGGGTAAGTAACATACCAATGATAAAGGGAACAACATATGTTGTTATGCGGTTTGACCGATAAAGATCTTCATAGAATATGTGGGAGCCAATATGAGCATCCAAGTTCCGCTATTGGTTATTAACCGGAGACGTGTCTCGGTCATGTCTACATTATTCTCGAACCCGTAGGGTCCGCACACTTAACGTTTAGTGACGATCGGTATTATGAGTTTATGTGTTTTGATGTGCCGAAGATAGTTCGGAGTCCCAGATGTGATCACGGACATGACGAGGAGTCTTGAAATAGTCAAGACGTAAAGATTGATATATTGGACGGCTATATTCGGACATCAGAAGTGTTCCGGAGAAGTTTCAGAGAAAACCGGAGTGCCGGAGGGGTTACCGGAAGCCCCCAGGGAAGTATTGGGCCTTAGTGGGCCTGAGGGGAGAGAGAGGGCAGAAGCCAAGGAGGTGGCGCGCCCCCTCCCATGGGGAGTCCGAATTGGACTAGGGAAGGGGGGCGCGACCCCTCTTTCCCTCTCCCTCTCCCTCTCCTTCCTTCTCCCTTCCCCCTTCCTAGTGGGAATAGGAAAGGATGAATCCTCCTCCTAGTAGGAGGAGGATTCCTCCTCTCCTTGGGGCACACCAAGGGCCGGCCGGCCTCCCCCTTGCTCCTTTATATACGGGGGCGGGGGCACGCTAGACACACAAGTTGATTGTTCCAAGCCGTGTGCGGTGCCCCCTCCACCATATTCCACCTCGGTCATATTGTAGTGGTGCTTAGGCAAAGCCCTGCATCAGTAACTTCATCATCACCGTCATCACGCCGTCGTGCTGATGAAACTCTCCCTTGGCCTCAACTGGATCAAGAGTACGAGGGACGTCATCGAGCTGAACGTGTGCTGAACTCGGAGGTGCCGTGCGTTCGGTACTTGGATCAGTCAGATCGTGAAGACGTACGACTACATCAACCGCGTTGATATAACGCTTCCGCTTTCGGCCTACGAGGGTACGTGGAAACACTCTCCCCGCTCAATGCTATGCATAACCATGATCTTGCGTGTGCATAGGAAATTTTTGAAATTACTACGTTCCCCAACAGTGGTATCCGAGCCAGGTTTATGCGTAGATGTTATATGCACAAGTAGACACAAGTGAGTTGTGGACGATACAAGACATACTGCTTACCAACATGTCGTACTTTGGTTCGGCGGTATTGTTGGATGAAGTGGCCCGGACTGACATTACGTGTACGCTTACGCGAGACTGGTTCTACCAACGTGCTTCGCACACAGGTGGCTGGCGGGTGTCAGTTTCTCCAACTTTAGTTGAACCGACTGTGACTACGCCCAGTCCTTGTTGAAGGTTAAAACAACACTAACTTGACGAAATATCGTTGTGGTTTTGATGCGTAGGTAAGAACGGTTCTTGCTTAGCCCGTAGCAGCCACGTAAAACTTGCAACAACAAAGTAGAGAACGTCTAACTTGGTTTTGCAGGGCATGTTGTGATGTGATATGGTCAAGACGTGATGAGATACAAATTGTTGTATGAGATGATCATATTTTGTTAAAGTTCTCGGCAACTGTCAGTAGCCTTATGGTTGTCTCTTTATTGCATAAGATGCAAGTGCCATGTAATTGCTTTACTTTATCGCTATGCGATAGCAATAGTTGCAAAAGCAATAACTGGTGAGACGACCATGTGACGACACATTGATAAAAGATCAAGATGATGGAGATCATGGTGTCATGCCGATAACAATGGAGATCATGACAGTACTTTGGAGATGGAGATCAAAAGCACAAGATGATGATGGCCATATCATGTCACATATTTTGATTGCATGTGATGTTTATCTTTTATACATCTTATTTTGCTTAGTTCGGCAGTAGCTTTATAAGATGACCCCTTACTAAAATTTCAAGGTACAAGTGTTTTCCCTGAGTATGCACTGTTGCCAAAGTTCGTCGTGCTGGGACACCACGTGATGATCGGGTGTGATAAGCTCTACGTTCATATACAACGGGTGCAAGCCAGTTTTGCACACGCAGAAATACTTGGGTTAAACTTGATGAGCCTAGCATATGCAGATATGACCTCGGAACACTGAGACCGAAAGGTCGAGCATGAATCACATGGTAGATATGATCAACATAGTGATGTTCACCATTGAAAACTACTCCATCTCACATGATGATCGGACATGGTTTAGTTGATATGGATCACATGATCACTTAGATGATTAGAGGGATGTCTATCTAAGTGGAAGTTCTTAAGTAATATGATTAATTGAACTTCAATTTATCATGAACTTAGTCCTGATATTATTGGCATAACTATGTTGTAGATCAATAGCTCGCGATGTTGCTCCCCATTTATTTTGATATGTTTCTAGAGAAAAACTATGTTGAAAAATGTTAGTAGCAATGATGTGGACTAGCTCCGTGATATGAGGATTATCCTCATTGCTGCACAGAAGTATTATGTCCTTGATGCACCGCTAGGTGATGGACCTATTGCAGGAGCATATGCAGACATTATGAACGTTTGGCAAAGCTCAGTGTGATGACTACTTGATAGTTTAGTGCACCATGCTTTACGGCTTAGAAGCAGGACTTCAAAAATGTTTTGAACGCTATGGAGCATATAAGATGTTCCAAGAGTTGAAATTGGTATTTCATACTCATTCCCGTGTCGAGAGGTATGAGACCTCTGACAGTACTTTGCCTACAAGATGGAGGAGACTAGCTCAACCAGTGAGCATGTGCTCAGATTGTCTGGGTACTACAATTGCTTGAATCAAGTGGGAGTTAATCTTCCAGATAACATAGTAATTTACAAAGTTATCTAGTCACTATCATCAAGTTACTAGAACTTCATGATGAACTATAATATGCAAGGGATGACGAAAGTAATTCCCGAGCTCTTCGCGATGCTGAAATCGGCAAGGTGGAAATCAAGAAAGATCATCAAGTGTTGATGGTTAACAAGACCACTACTTTCAAGAAAAGGGCAAAGGGATGGAAGGGGAACTTCAATAAGAATGACAAGCAAGTTGCCACTCCCATGAAGAAGCCCAAAGCTAGACCCATGCCTGAAACTGAGTGCTTCTACTGCAAAGGAAATGGTCACTAGAAGTGGAACTGCCCTAGATACATGGCGGATAAGAAGGATGGCAAAGTAAACAAAGGTATATTGGATATACATGTTATTGATGTGTACTTTACTAGTGTTTATAGCAACCCCTCGGTATTTGATACTGGTTCAGTTGCTAAGAGTAGTAACTCAAAGCGGGAGTTCTAGAATAAACATAGGCTAGTTAAGGGTGAAGTGACGATGTATGTTGGAAGTGGTTCCAAGATTGATATGATCATCATCGCACACTCCCTATACTTTCGGGATTAGTGTTGAACCAAAATAAATGTTATTTGGTGTTTGCGTTGAGCATGAATATGATTTGATCATGTTTATTGCAATACGGTTATTCATTTAAAGTCAGAGAATAATTTTCGTTCTATTTACATGAATAAAACCTTCGATGGTCATACACCCAATGAAAATAGTTTGTTGGATCTCGATCGTAGTGATACACGTATTCATATTATTGAAGCCAAAAGATGCAAAGTTAATAATGATAGTGCAACTTATTTGTGGCACTACCGTTTAGGTCATATTGGTGTAAAGCGCATGAAGAAACTCCATGCTGATGGGCTTTTGGAATCACTTGATGTTTGCGAACCATGCCTCATGGGAAAGATGACTAAGACTCCGTTCTTCGGAACAATGGAGCGAGCCACTGACTTATTGGAAATAATACATACTGATGTATGCGATCCGATGAGTGTTGAGGCTCGCGGCAGATATCGTTATTTTCTGAACTTCATAGATGATTTGAGCAAATATGGGTATATCTACTTGATGAAACATGAGTCTGAAACATTTGAAAAGTTCAAAAGAATTTCAGAGTGAAGTGTAAAATCATCGTAACAAGAAAATAAAGTTTCTATGGACTGATCGCGGAGACGAATATTTGAGTTACGAGTTTGGTCTTCATTTGAAACAATGTGAAATAGTTTCGCAACTCATGCCACCTGGAACACCACAGCATAATGGTGTGTCCGAACATCGTATCGTACTTTACTAGATATGAAGCGATCTATGATGTCTCTTACCGATTTATCACTATTGTTTTGGGGTTATGCTTTAGAGATGGCTGCATTCACGTTAAATAGGGCACCATCGAAAGCCGTTGAGACGACGCCTTATGAACTGTGGTTTGGCAAGAAACCAAAGTTGTCGTTTCTTAAAGTTTGGGCTGCGATGCTTATGTGAAAAAAGCTTCAACCTGATAAGCTCGAACCCAAATGGGAGAAATGTGTCTTCATAGGATACCCAAAGGAGACAGTTCGGTACACCTTCTATCACAGATCCGAAGGCAATATATTCGTTGCTAAGAATGGATCCTTTCTAGAGAAGGAGTCTCTCTCGAAAGAAGTGAGTGTGAGGAAAGTAGAACTTGATAAGGTAATTGTACCTTCTCCAGAATTGGAAAATAGTTCATCACAGAAATCAGTTCCAGTGATGCCTACACCGATTAGTGAGGAAGTTAATGATGATGATCATGAAACTTAGGATCAAGTTACTATCGAACCTCGTAGGTCAACCAGAGTAAGATCCGCACCAGAGTGGTATGATAATCCTGTTCTGGAGGTCATGTTACTTGATCATGACGAACCTACGAACTATGAGGAAGCAATGATGAACCCAGATTCTGCGAAATGGCTTGAGGCCATGAAATCTGAGATGGGATCCATATATGAGAACAAAGAATGGACGTTGGTTGACTTGCTCGATGATCGGCAAGCCATCGAGAATAAATGGATCTTCAAGAGGAAGACGGACGATGATAGTAGTGTTACTATCTACAAAGCTCGAATTGTCGCAAAATGTTTTCGACAAGTTCAAGGTGTTGGCTGCGATGAGATTTTCTCACTCGTATCGATGCATAAAATTCTGTCCGAATCATGTTAGCAATTGCCGCATTTTATGAAATCTGGCAAATGGATGTCAAAACTACATTCCTTAATGGAATTATTAAAGAAGAGTTGTATATGATGCAACCAGAAGGTTTTGTCGATCCTAAAGGTGCTAACAAAATGTGCAAGCTCCAGTGATCCATCTATGGACTGGTACAAGCATCTCGGATTTGTAATATACGCTTTGATAAGTTGATCAAAGCATATAGTTTTATACAGACTTGCGGTGAAGCTTGTATTTACAAGAAAGCGAGTGGGAGCACTACAACATTTTTGATAAGTATATGTGAATGACATATTGTTGGTTGGAAATAATGTAGAATTTTCTGGAAAGCATAAAGGAGTTTTTCAAAGGAGTTTTTCAAAGAAAGACCTCGGTGAAGCTGCTTACATATTAAGCATCAAGATCTATAGAGATAGATCAAGACGCTTGATTTCAATGAGTACATACCTTGATAAGATTTTGAAGTGGTTCAAAATGGAACAGTCAAAGAAGGAGTTCTTGCATGTGTTGCAAGGTGTGATGTTGAGTAAAGACTCAAAAACCGACCACGATAGAAAATAGAACGAGAATGAAAAGTCATTCCCTATGCCTCAGCCATAGGTTCTATAAAGTATGCCATGCTGTGTACCAGACCTGTTGTATACCTTGCCCTGAGTTTGGCAAGGGAGTACAATAGTGATCTAGGAGTAGAACACTGGATGGCGGTCAAAATTATCCTTAGTGGAATAAGGATATGTTTCTAGATTATGGAGGTGACAAAAGGTTCGTCGTAAAGGGTTACGTCGATGCAAGTTTTGACACTAATCTAGATGACTCTAAGTCTCAATCTGGATACATATTGAAAGTGGGAGCAATTAGCTAGAGTAGTTCCGTGCAGAGCATTGTAGACATAGAAATTTTCAAAATACTTATGGATCCGAATATGGCAGACCTGTTGACTATACTTCTCTCACAAGCAAAAACATGATCACACCTAAGTACTCTTTGGGTGTTAATCACATAGCGATGTGAACTAGACTATTGACTCTAGTAAATCCTTTGGGTATTGGTCACATGACGATGTGAACTTTGGGTGTTAAACACATGGTGATGTGAACTGTTGGTGTTAATCACATGGTGATGTGATCTAGATTATTGACTCTAGTGCAAGTGGGAGACTGAAGGAAATATGCCCTAGAGGCAATAATAAAGTTGTTATTTGTATTTCCTTATATCATGATAAATGTTTATTATTCATGCTAGGATTGCATTAACCGGAAACTTAGTACATGTGTGAATATATAGACAAACTAAGTGTCACTCGTATGCCTCTACTTAACTAGCTCGTTGAATCAAAGATGGTTAAGTTTCCTAGCCATAGACATGAGGTGTCATTTGATTAACGGGGTCACATCATTAGAGAATGATGTGATTGATTTGACCCATTCTGTTAGCTTAGCATTTGATCGTTTAGTATATTGCTATTGCTTTCTTCATGACTTATACATGTTCCTCTGATTATGAGATTATGCAACTCCCGAATACCGGAGGAACACTTAGTGTGCTATCAAACGTCACAACGTAACTAGGTGATTATAAAGATCATCTACAGGTGTCTTCGATGGTGTTTGTTGAGCTGGCATAGATCGAGATCACGATTTGTCACTCCGTGTATCGGAGAGGTATCTCTGGGCCCTCTCGGTAATGCACATCACTATAAGCCATGCAAGCAATGTGACTAATGAGTTAGTTGCGGGATGATGCATTACAGAACGAGTAAAGAGACTTGCCGGTAACGAGATTAAACTAGGTATAGAAATACTGACGATCGAATCTCGGGCAAGTAACACACCGATGACAAAGGGAACAACGTATGTTGTTATGTGGTTTGACCAATAAAGATCTTCGTAGAATATGTGGGAGCCAATATGAGCATCCAGGTTCTGCTATTGGTTATTGACCGGAGACGTGTATCGGTCATGTCTACATAGTTCTCAAACACGTAGGGTCCGCACGCTTAACGTTCGGTGACGATCGATATTATGAGTTTATGTGTTTTGATGTGCCGAAGATAGTTCGGAGTACCGGATGTGATCACGGACATGACGAGGAGTCTCGCAATGGTTGAGACGTGAAGATTGATATATGGGATGTCCGTATTCAGACATCAGAAGTGTTCCGGGGAAGTTTCGGAGAGAACCAGAGTGCCGGAAGGGTTACCGGAACCCCCCGGGGAAGTATTGGGCCTTAGTGGGCCTGAGGGGAGAAAGAGGGCAGCAGCCCAGGAGGTGGCGCACCCCCTCCAATGGGGAGTCCTAATTGGACTAGGGGAGGGGGGCGCGGCCCCTCTTTCCCTCTCCCTCTCCCTCTCCTTCCTTCCCCCTTCCCCCTTCCTAGTGGGACTAGGAAAGGATGAATCCTCCTCCTAGTAGGAGGAGGATTCCTCCTCTCCTTTGGGAGCAGCAAGGGCCGGCCGGCCTCCCCCTTTCTCCTTTATATACGGGGGCGGGGGGCACCCTAGACGCACAAGTTGATTGTTCCAAGCCGTGTGCGGTGCCCCCCTCCACCATATTCCACCTTTGTCATATCGTTGCGGTGCTTAGGCGAAGCCCTGCGTCGGTAACTTCATCATCACCGTCATCACGCCGTCGTGCTGACGAAACTCTCCCTCGGCCTCAACTGGATCAAGAGTACGAGGGACATCATCGAGATGAACGTGTGCTGAACTCGGAGGTGTCGTGCGTTTGGTACTTGGATCGGTCGGATCGTGAAGACGTACGACTACATCAACCGCGTTAATATAACGCTTCCAGTTTCGGTCTACGAGGGTACGTGGACACACTCTCCCTGCTCGTTGCTATGCATCACCATGATCTTGCGTGTGCGTATGAATTTTTTTGAAATTACTACGTTCCCCAACATCTCCTAGGGTGCCCCACTCCCCCGTATATAAAGGATCAAGGGAGAGAATGGCCGACATTGGTGCGCCCCAAGGAGAGGAGGAATCCTCCTCCTACTAGGAGGAGGATTCATCCTTTCCTAGTCTCACTAGGAAGGGGGAAGGGGGAAGGAAGTAGAGGAAGAGGGAGAGGGAAATAGGGGCCGCGCCCCCCTCCCCTAGTCCAATTCAGACTCCCCATGGGAGGGGGTGCGCCACCTCCTGTGCTGCTGCCCTCTCTCTCCCCTCAGGCCCACTAAGGCCCAATACATCCCCCGGGGATTCCGGAACCCCTCCGGCACTCCGATTTTCTCCAAAACTTCTCCGGAACACTTCCGATGTCTGAATATAGCCGTCCAATATATCAATCTTTACATCTCGACCATTTCGAGACTCCTCGTCATGTTCGTGATCACATCCGGGACTCTGAACTATCTTCGGGACATCAAAACAGATAAACTCATAATATCGATCGTCACCGAACGTTAAGCGTGCGGACCCTACGGGTTCGAGAACTATGTAGACATGACTGAGACGCGTCTCTGGTCAATAACCAATAGCGGAACCTGGATGCTCATATTGGCTCCCACATGTTCTATGAAGATCTTTATCGGTCAAACCGCATAACATCATACGTTGTTCCCTTTGTCATCGGTATGTTACTTGCCCGAGATTCGATCATCGGTATCCAATACCTAGTTCAATCTCGTTACCGGCAAGTCTATTTACTCGTTTCGTAATGCATCATCCCGCAACTAACTCATTAGTCACATTGCTTGCAAGGCTTATAGTGATGTGCATTACCGAGAGGGCCCAGAGATACCTTTCCGACAATCGGAGTGACAAATCCTAATTTCGATCTATGCCAACTCAACAAGTACCATTGGAGACACCTGTAGAGCACCTTTATAATCACCCAGTTATGTTGTGATGTTTGGTAGCACACAAAGTGTTGCTCCGGTATTCGGGAGTTGCATAATCTCATAGTCATAGGAACATGTATAAGTCATGAAGAAAGCAATAGCAATATACTAAACGATCAAATGCTAAGCTAACGGAATGGGTCAAGTCAATCACATCATTCTCTAATGATGTGATCCTGTTAATCAAATGATAACTCATGTCCATGGCTAGGAAACATAACCATCTTTTATTCAACGAGCTAGTCAAGTAGAGGCATACTAGTGACCTATGTTTGTCTATGTATTCACACATGTACTAAGTTTCCGGTTAATACAATTCTAGCATGAATAATAAACATTTATCATGATATAAGGAAATATAAATAACATCTTTATTATTGCCTCTAGGGCATATTTCCTTCAGTCTCCCACTTGCACTAGAGTCAATAATCTTGCTCACATCGTCATGTGACTTAACACCAATAGTTCACAACGCCATGTGACCAACACTCAAAGGGTTTACCAGATTCTATAATCTAGTTCACATCACCATGTGATTTAACACCAATAGTTCACATCGCCGTGTGATCAATACTCAAAGGGTTTACCAGATTCAATAATCTAGTTCACATCGCTTTATGCGATTGACACCCAAGAGTAATAAGGTGTGATTATGTTTTGCTTGTGAGAGAAGTTTTAGTCTACGGGTCTGCCACATTCAGATTCGTAACTATTTTGCAAATTTCTGTGTCTACAATGCTCTGCATGGATCTACTCTAGCTAATTGCTCCCACTTTCAATATGTATCCAGATTGAGACACAGAGTCATCTGGATTGGTGTAAAAGCTTGCATCGACGTAACTCTTTACGATGAACTCTTTATCACCTCCATAACCGAGAAATATATCCTTATTCCACTAAGGATAATTTTGACCGTTGTCCAGTGATCTACTCCTAGATCACTATTGTACCCTCTTGCCAAACTCATCGTGAGGTACACAATAGGTCTGGTACACAACATAGCATACTTTATAGAACCTATGGCTGATGCATAGGGAATGACTTTCCATTCTCTTTCTATTTTCTGCAGTTGTCGGGTTTTGAGTCTTCACTCAACTTCACACCTTGTAACACAGGCAAGAACTCCTTCTTTGACTGTTCCATTTTGAACTACTTCAAAATCTTGTCAAGGTTTTTACTTGCTGAAAAATCTTATCAAGCGTCTTGATCTATCTCTATAGATCTTGATGCTTAATATGTAAGCAACTTTACCGAGGTCTTTCTTTGAAAAACTCCTTTCAAATACTTCATTATGCTTTACAGAAAATTCTACATTATTTCCGATCAACAATATGTCATTCACATATACTTATCAGAAATGTTGTAGTGCTCCCACTCACTTTCTTGTAAATATAGGCTTCATCACAAGTCTGTATAGAACTATATGCTTTGATCAACTCATCAAAGCGTATATTCCAACTCTGAGATGCTTTGCACCAGTCCATGGATGGACCGCTGGAGCTTGCACATTTTTTTAGCACCTTTAGGATCGACAAAAAAACTTCTGGTTGCCTCATATACAACCTTTCTTTAAGAAATCCATTAAGGAATGTAGTTTTGACATCCATTTGCCAGATTTCATAAAATGTGGCAATTTTGCTAACATGATCCGGACAGACTTTTAAGCATCGATACGAGTGAGAAAATCTCATCGTAGTCAACACCTTGAACTTCTCAAAAACATTTTGCGACAATTCGAGCTTTGTAGATAGTAACACTACTATCATCGTCCGTCTTCCTCTTGAAGATCCATTTATTCTCGATGGCTTGCTAATTATTGGGCAAGTCAACCAAAGTCCATACTTTGTTGTCATATATGGATCCCATCTCAGATTTCATGGCCTCAAGCCATTTTGCGGAATCTGGGCATCAGTTTGTAGGTTCGTCATGGTCAAGTAACATGACCTCCAGAACAGGATTACCGTACCACTCAGGTGTGGACCTTACTCTGGCTGACCTACGAGGTTCGGTAGTAACTTGATGTGAAGTTTCATGATCATCATCATTAACTTCCTCACTAATCGGTGTAGGCATCACTGGAACTGATTTCTGTGATGAACTACTTTCCAATTCGGGAGAAGGTACAATTACCTTATCAAGTTCTACTTTCCTCCCACTCACTTCTTTCGAGAGAAACTCCTTCTCTAGAAAGGATCCATTCTTAGCAACGAATATCTTGCCTTCGGATCTATGATAGAAGGTGTACCCAACAGTTTCCTTTGGGTATTATATGAAGGCGTATTTCTCCGATTTGGATTTGAGCTTATCAGGTTGTAACTTTTCACATAAGCATCACAACCCCAAACTTTAAGAAATGACAGCTTAGGTTTCTTGCTAAACCACAGTTCATATGGTGTCGTCTCAACGGATTTAGATGGTGCCCCTTTTAACGTGAATGCAGCTATATCTAATGCATAACCCCAAAACGATAGTGGTAAATCGGTAAGAGACATCATAGATCGCACCATATCTATTAAAGTGCGGTTACAACGTTCGGACACACCATTACGCTGTGGTGTTCCAGGTGGCATGAGTTGCAAAACTATTCTGCATTGTTTCAAATGAAGACCAAACTCGTAACTCAAATATTCTCCTCCACGATCAGATCGTAGAAACTTTATTTTCTTGTTACGATGATTTTCCACTTCACTCTGAAATTCTTTGAACTTTTCAAACGTTTCAGACTTATGTTTCATCAAGTAGATATACCCATATCTGCTCAAATCATATGTGAAGGTTAGAAAATAACGATACCCGCCGCGAGCCTCAACACTCATCAGATCGCATACATCAGTATGTATTATTTATAATAAGTCAGTTGCTCGCTCCATTGTTCCGGAGAACGGAGTCTTAGTCATGTTGCCCATAAGGCATGGTTCGCAAGCATCAAGTGATTCCAAAATCCCATCAGCATGGAGTTTCTTCATGCGCTTTACACCAATATGACCGAAACGGCAATGCCACAAATAAGTTGCACTGTCATTATTAACTTTGCATCTTTTGGCTTCAATATTATGAATATGTGTATCACTATGATCGAGATCCAACAAACCATTTTCATTGGGTGTACGACCATAGAAGGTTTTATTCATGTAAACAGAACAACAATTATTCTCTAACTTAAATGAATAACCGTATTGCAATAAACATGATCAAATCATATTCATGCTCAACGCAGTCACCAAATAACACTTATTTAGGTTCAACACTAATCCCGAAAGTATAGGGAGTGTACGATGATGATTATATCAATCTTGGAACCACTTCCAACACACATCGTTACTTCACCCATAACTAGTCTATGTTCATTCTGCAACTCCCGTTTCGAGTTACTACTCTTAGCAACTGGACTAGTATCAAATACCGAGGGGTTACTATGAACACTAGTAAAGTACACATCAATAATCTGTATATCAAATATACCTTTGTTTACCTTGCCATCCTTCTTACCCGCCAAATGTTTGGGGTAATTCCGCTTCTAGTGACCATTTCCTTTGCAGTAGAAGCACTCAGTTCTGGGCTTGGATCTAGCTTTGTGTTTCTTCATTGGAGCAGCAACTTGCTTGCTATTCTTCTTGAAGTTCCCTTTCTTTCCCTTTGCCCTTTTACTTGAAACTAGTAGTCTTATCAACCATCAACACTTGATGCTTTTCTTGATTTCTACCTTCGCCGATTTCAGCATCGCGAAGAGCTTGGGAATTTTTTCGGTATCCCTCGCATATTATAGTTCATCACGAAGTTCTAGTAACTTGGTGATAGTGACTAGAGATCTATGTCAATCACTATCTTATCTGGAAGATTAACTCCCACTTGATTCAAGCGATTGTAGTACCCAGACAATCTGAGCATATGCTCACTGGTTGAGCTATTCTCCTCCATCTTGTAGGCAAAGTACCATCAGAGGTCTCATACCTCTCGACACGGGCATGAGTATGAAATACCAATTTCAACTCTTGGAATATCTTACATGCTCCATGGCGTTCAAAACATTTTTGAAGTCCCAGTTCTAAGCCATAAAGCATGGTGCACTAAACTATCAAGTAGTCATCATACCAAGCTTTGTCAAAACGTTCATAACGTATGCATCTGCTCCTGCAATAGGTCTTTCACCTAGCGGTGCATCAAGGACATAATTCTTTTGTGCAGCAATGAGGATAATCCTCAGATCACGAACCAAGTCCGCATCATTGCTACTAACATCTTTCAACATAGTTTTCTCTAGGAAAATACCAAAATAAATAGGGAGCAACATCACGAGCTATTGATCTACAACATAGTTATGCAAATACTATCAGGACTAAGTTCATGATAAATAAAGTTCAATTTAATCATATTACTTAAGAACTCCAACTTAGATAGACATCCCTCTAGTCATCTAAATGATCACGTGATCCAAATCAACTAAACATGTACGATCATCACGTGAGATGGAGTAGTTTTCAATGGTGAGCATCACTATGTTGATCATATCTACTATATGATTCACGCTCGATCTTTCAGTCTCCAGTGTTCTGAGGCCATATCTACATATGCTAGGCTCGTCAAGTTTAACCCGAGTATTTCTGCGTGTGCAAAACTGGCTTGCACCCGTTGTATATGAACGTAGAGCTTATCACACCCGATCATCACGTGGTGTCTCGGCACAACGAACTTTGGCAACGGTGCATACTTAGGGAGAAAACTTGTAGCTTGAAATTTATTGAGAGATCATCTAATAATACTACTGTCAATCTAAGCAAAATAAGATGCATAAAAGATAAACATCATATGCAATCAAAACATGTGACATGATATGGCCATGATCATGTTGCGCCTTTAATCTCCATCTTCCAAAGTACTGTCATGATCTCTATCGTCATCGGCATGACACCATGATCTCCATCATCTTGATCTCTATCAACGTGTCGTCACATGGTCGTCTCGCCAACCATTGCTCTTGCAACTATTGCTATCGCATAGCGATAAAGTAAAGCAATTATTTGGCGCTTGCATGTTATGCAATAAAGAGACAACCATAAAGCCTCTGCCAGTTGCCGATAACTTCAACAAAACATGATCATCTCATACAACAACTTATATTTCATCACGTCTTGACCATATCACATCACAACATGCCCTGCAAAAACAAGTTAGACATCCTCTACTTTGTTGTTGCAAGTTTTACGTGGCTACTATGGGCTGAGCCAGAACCGTTCTTACCTACGCATTAAAACCACAACGATATTTCGTCAAATTAGTGTTGTTTTAACCTTCAACAAGGACCGGGCGTAGTCACACTCGTTTCAACTAAAGTTGGAGAAACTGACACCCACCAGCCATCTATGTGCGAAGCACGTCGGTAGAACCAGTCTCGCGTAAGCGTACGCGTAATGTCGGTCCGGGCAGCTTCATCCAACAATACCGCCGAACCAAAGTATGACATGCTGGTAAGCAGTATGACTTGTATTGCCCACAACTCACTTGTGTTCTACTCGTGCATACAAAATCTACGCATAAACCTGGCTCGGATGCCATTGTTGGGTGACGTAGTAATTTCAAAAAAAATCCTACGCACACGCAAGATCATGATGATGCATAGCAATGAGAGGGGAGAGTGTTGTCTACGTACCCTCATAGACCGTAAGCGGAAGAGTTATATCAACGCGGTTGATGTAGTCGTATGTCTTCACGATTAGACCGATCCAAGTACCGAACGCACGGCACCTCCGAGTTCTGCAGTCGTTCAGCTCGATGACGTCCCTCGTACTCTTGATCCAGTTGAAGCCAAGGGAGAGTTTCGTCAGCACGATGGCGTGATGACGGTGATGATGAAGTTAACAACGCAGGGCTTCGCCTAAGCACCGCAATGATATGACTGAGGTGGAATATGGTGGAGGGGGGCACCGCACACGGCTTGGAACAATGAACATGTGTCTCCTAGGGTGCACCCCTCCCCCATATATAAAGGAGCAAGGGGGAGGCCAGCCGGCCTTGGTGCGCCCCAAGGAGAGGAGGAATCCTCCTCCTACTAGGAGGAGGATTCATCCTTTCCTAGTCTCACTAGGAAGGGGGGAAGGGGGAAGGAAGGAGAGGGAGAGGGAGAGGGAAAGAGGGGCGCCGCCCCCCTCCCCTAGTCCAATTCGAATTCCCCATGGGAGGCGGCGCGCCACCTCCTAGGTTGCTGCCCTCTCTCTCCCCTCAGGCCCACTAAGGCCCAATACTTCCCTAGAGGGTTCCGGTAACCCCTCCGGCACTCCGGTTTTCTCCGAAACTTCTCCGGAACACTTCCGATACCCGAATATAGCCGTCCAACATATCAATCTTTACGTCTTGACCATTTCGAGACTCCTCGTCATGTCCGTGATCACATCCGGGACTCCGAACTATCTTCGGAACATCAAAACACATAAACTCATAATACAATCGTCACCGAACGTTAAGCGTGCGGACCCTACGGTTTCGAGAACTATGTAGACATGACCGAGACATGTCTCCGGTCAATAACCAATAGTGGGACCTGGATGTTCATATTGGCTCCCACATATTCTACGAAGATCTTTACCGGTCAAACCGCATAACATCATACGTTGTTCCCTTTGTCATCGGTATGTTACTTGCCCGAGATTCGATCATCGGTATCCAATACCTAGTTCAATCTCGTTACCAGCAAGTCTCTTTACTCATTCCGTAATGCATCATCCTGCAACTAACTCATTAGTCACATTGCTTGCAAGGCTTATAGTGATGTGCATTACCGAGAGGGCCCAGAGATACCTCTCCGACAATCAGAGTGACAAATCCTAATTTCGATCTATGCCAACTCAACAAGTACCATTGGAGACACCTGTAGAGCACCTTTATAATCACCCAGTTACGTTGTGACGTTTGGTAGCACACAAAGTGTTCCACCGGTATTCGGGAGTTCCATAATCTCATAGTCATAGGAACATGTATAAGTCATGAAGAAAGCAATAGCAATATACTAAACGATCAAATGCTAAGCTAACGGAATGGGTCAAGTCAATCACATCATTCTCTAATGATGTGATCCCGTTAATCAAATGAAAACTCATGTCCATGGCTAGGAAACTTAACCATCTTTGAGTCAACGAGCTAGTCAAGTAGAGGCATACTAGTGACACTATGTTTGTCTATGTATTCACACATGTACTAAGTTTCCAGTTAATACAATTCTAGCACGAATAATAAACATTTATCATGATATAAGGAAATATAAATAACAACTTTATTATTGCCTCTAGGGCATATTTCCTTCAGAAGGTTATCTCTTCGGACCGATAGTTCTCCGACGTGCCGAATACCACGTCGAGTGTAATTGTCCCCGCGCATCGTGCCTCCCGGCTGGGAATGATTCCTCGGAAGGTCGTATTACTTTGCTCGATGCGGCTCCTATCTATTTCCATTTTATTGAGCGTGTCCTCGTAGATGAGATTTAGCCCGTTGCCGCCGTCCATGAGCACTTTAGTGAGCCGAAAGCCATCCACAATTGGATTGAGGACCAAGGCGGCTGGTGCCCGGACTGGCCGGAATTTTGGTTCGTCACTGGCGTTCAAAGATCAAGAATTCTAATATAATTATTTGGCAACAACAAATCAAATATTTGATCACACATGCTTGAATTGAAGGTAAACTTTTCATTCTCTAGCCTATCTTGTTGTGAGAATGGCTTTGGAGTTAAGCAAACGAATGGTTCAGATTTTGCGTCACACCATTCGACTATGCATTGTGTTTTGCACTCTATCTCCGATGTCTTTGGGTAAGATATTATACTAGCATCAGTTTTCTCAGCAGAATTTAACCTTGGCTTTAAATTTCTAAAATAAAAATAGTTAGAACATACATGTCTCAATTGAGACCAAGTGCAAGCAAAGTACGGAATAAGCAAAGCTACCCAAATAGATATGAACTTTAGATAAAGCAACGGGGAAATCTTTGGCTGCAATAATAAGTCATTATCGGTCTTCATAAATGGCACAATTGGTTGACCGATATGTTCTAAAACAATTTTATTGCTAACAAGTAAATTACCCTTCTTCATTGGTCTTGCAAAATTACATATGAGGATTTTTCTAATAGATGCATCAACAATAAAGTTGTGACCAAATCTGAAAATAGGTAAATTACTCGCTATGCATACCTCTTCAAATACGTTGGGAGAGCATGATGGTGGTGTGACTTGAACAATATCTAGCTTCATCTTTGGATGACTCTCCAACGCCTTTTCATCATCTTTTTCTTTATTCCGTGCATCATTACACTGAAGATTTTTGTTGGCCGAACTTTGTTCCGCTACTTGTTCTTGTCCTTGAAGCTTGTGAATTTCTACTGCTCGGAACTCATAGGGAAGGAAGTTGGTTCCATTAACTTCAGAAAAATCAAGCATGACTGTCTTGCTATGCTTTCCATGCCCTTTCTCAATAATGCTTGCTTCTTTGAATTTTATGGACTCAGAATATATACTAGTTGATTCGGCTTTTTCAATAACCGAATTTTCTTTGTTACCTGAATCAATTACTTTATCTTTATGAATTTGCAAGGCTTCTCGCTCTTGTCTAATTTCAGCCCACATCTCAGCTTGGCGAGCTTTAAACTTTTTCATCTCAATTTCCATCCACTCGTCATGAGATTGCCCCCCAATACTTTGAGACTCTTTCGGCAATGAGGTGCCGAAACTTTGCAATTGTTTAGGTGGTACACTGGATGGTATAGCACTGGGCAACTGCATCATTTGCACAACTCTAGTTTTACTGCAGCAAAATCATGAGGCTTCCCGCCTTTTATTAGTTCCTGTCGAATGGAGTTCCACAAATCCCAAGAGAATGTAGGCTTGTTTTCAACCACTCAGTCTGGATATGGTTGCCCCCCAATGCTTTTAGACTCTTTCGGCAATGAGATGTTGCCGAAATTCTGTAATTGTGTAGGGGGTACATGGTATGCCACGGTAGTAGGTGAAGGCATTTGTGCTCCTGCAGAAGTTTCACTTATTCGGCCATGACCATGAAGGTGCGGAGCCGAATTATGGACATCAACAGTAGCATATGGTGCCAAAAAATTAGTAGCATTAGGTGTAGCATATGATGTTTGAGGGTAATTGGCCAAATAACTAGTAGTAACATGGCCAATTCCCCTATCCACCGGCACATTTGGATTAACGTACTGCAAGTTATTTGCCGATGAATAAAAACTTGAAACACTTTGTTGCATACCATTGGAAGTTCCTACATAGGGTGTCTCAACTTGATTAACCGAACTCATCATGTTATTCATCGGCATATAAATTTGTGGGGTTGCCGATGCATGGGAGTTGGGATACATATGTTGCATGTTGCTAAAATTATATTAAGTAGAATCATGGATATTTTGTTGCATTGGCCCTTGCACATAATTTGATGCATGATTGGTAAAGCTAGGGCTAGTCGATACATTATGGTCATTAGATGATGTAGCAACAACATATGCATTATTTGCATCTACATAAGTGAATTGGGTATTCATATTACCTTTGTAGATTGCAAACCCTAGATGACGATCTCTTCGTAGCAAGAATAGGCCGGAGACCGTTCAAAGCTTCGTCCCCAGCGGAGTCGCCAAAAAGTGTGTTCGCACACGAACACGTCACCGTGTACCCTCGGCGTCAAGCGCGATACGCAAGACACGTCGCCGAAGGAGGCTCACCGGAAGCGCGATACGCAAGACAATCCGGCGAGCTCTTTTGAAGACCCGAAACCCCACGCACCCGGGAGGGACCCCGTCTGGGCACGCGGCGGCTATGGGCTGCCCTAGGTCGACCTGATCGCCCCTAGGGCCTCGAGGTTCGCCGCCCTGCAATGAAGAAGAACAACAAAGAACGAGGAAGAAGAAGAACTAGGGTTAAGGAGAAAAGATAAAAGATAAAAAGTGGTATTCGAATTGTTCGATTGTGTGTTGTTCAATCGGCCGTCACCCCTTACGTATATAAGAGGCGGCTGGACTTCCCGTGCAAGGAAAGGCCTGGATTCACGTCCAAAACCCTAGTCAAATTCGGATTGGTTTTGTCCGAACTTTCCAAAACTGTTCGGTTTAAACTGGCTGAACCTTGCGGTCCACGTTTGAGGTAGTAAACGACCACGGATGGAAACGAGCTCAAAAGCTATGTTGACTGTTTTGACGAGACGAACAACTTTCATGTTGAACGTTTTTTGATCAGAGGCCATCTTGAGGGAGCTTTCGGCTGTTTTCCGAAGTCTGCGGCAGAAAAATCCAAAACCCGGACAAACACCCCCGGAGTGTCCGGCCATCCTCGGAGAAATCCAAAACCCGGATGGTCATACCCAGAGTGTCCGGCCATCCTGATGCACCCGCGCGTTTTTGGATGTAACTTTTGCATACGAACTCCGATTGAGACGTTTCTTATAATAAAATCGACCGTTTCGACGAGGCGAAGACAATTCATGTAGATCATTTTTCCGTTTGAGGTCTTCTTGGGGGCCTAATCGGCCAAACTGTACTCTGAATATAAGATCTTTGTACTTTGAGCATAGTTTCGGCCTTCGAGATGAAAACGGACGGCGATGGCCCAAACTTCAAAGATGTTCATATCAACAATACGGAACTCTTTCATGTAGAACACTTCTCCATTTGAAGCCATCTTAAATAAGTTCTTGACCGTGCCAAAACTGGTGTCAACAGGGGGAGCTCCTCCCGAGGTGGTGCAAGCCCAGCGATTGGTGGGGTTGCTGAGGGCTTGAAGAGACGCTCCTAGAAGACTCCTGGTTCCTGGGGCTGATGCCTTTAGGCCATCTTGGCAATCTCGTCAGCTTCCTTATTTGTTCCGCGGGGCACATGCTGCAACTCTAGACCCAGGAATATCTTCTCCATCTTGCGTACCTCTGCGAGGTATCCCTCCATGTGCTCGTCCTTTGGTTCGTACAACTTGTTGGAGAAGTTGACGAGTAGCTGAGAGTCACCTCTGATGGTGAGGCGCTTCACTCCCAGGGCCGCCGCAGCCTTGATGCCGGCAATCAACCCCTCGTACTCAGCAATGTTGTTGGAGACCTTCTCGCCCTATTGGAAGCAGAGCTGCACGACATAATAGAGCTTGTCCTGGGTGGGCGAGATAAGCACTGCTCCCGCCCCTGCGCCCTGGCGTGCGAACACATCGTCGAAGTACATGACCCAGCCGTCCGGTGCTTCGCTCCCTGGCGAGAGGGACTGGTTCTCGCCTGCTTGGAGCTCCGGGGCGTCGGTCCATTCTGCCACAAAGTCAGTGACCACAGCCCCCTTGATGACCCTAGTTTTGCTGAACTCCATGTCAAACGCTTGCAGCTCGATGTTCCATTCGGCAACTCTTCCCACAGCATCAGGACTCCTGAGCACTCTCTCCAGCAGGAAAGCTGACACAACCTTGATGGGGTGACCCTAGAAGTAGAGGCGTAGCTTGCGCGAGGCCACCAGGAGCACGAGCAAGAGCTTCTGAGGCATGGGGTGTCGTGCTCTCGCACCTCGTAGCATTGTGCTGACGAAGTATTGCTACGTCTTGAGCTTGCATTGGTTTTCCTTGAAGAGGAAAGGGTGATGCAGCAATAGTACCGTAAGTATTTCCCTCAGTTTTTGAGAACCAAGGTATAAATCCGGTAGGAGGCTCCTCAAAAGTCCCACGCACGTACACAAACAAACGAGAACTCGCAACCAACACAATAAACTCTACAAAAAAAGACACATCCGTGACATTTTGGGCCTAACAAATTTTATTTTCTGTCATACATATGACACTTCTATAACGATAATTGTGACAAAACCCGGTATCATCATAGATGTGGTGGGCTCCTACTTCTATGACAAAAAAATCATGACAGCAAATGGGCTTTTCGTCCTGGGGGGCCGGAGACGCAGCTGCATGACATTCTTGGGGCCATCCATGACGGAAAAAACCGTAGTAGAAGCGAGGGCAAGGAAAATTTTGGGGAGTTCCCGGTTACGGTGGGCGGTCGGGGGCCAAGCAATGCGCGTTTCTCTCATACACGTACGCGTGTGTGTGCGAGGCGTTGGCTCTAGCTGGACTCGAGCGAGGCATTGGGCTCTAACTGAACCCGAGCGATTGCACTGCAGGTTACGCGTTACTGAACCCGAGCGATCGATCGATGGCTGTTAACTGAACCCGATCGAGCGATTCCTCCGCTACTGCTGCTAACTGAAGCTGATCGATGCTGCCTCTATGGATGAACAGTGAGTGTTGCCG
>NC_041381.1:354569435-354584964 GCF_002162155.2 Triticum dicoccoides | reverse complement strand
AGTGAGCGGTGGCGTTGCCTCTGGATGAACAGGACCCCGTGGTGTGGAGGGCTGGATGAATAGGACGACCCCATGGAGGGCTGGATGAAGAGTAGACGGTGGAGGGGTGCCCGTGGAGGGGTGGTTGAACAGTAGCCGGTGGAGTAGCGCGCGGTGGAGGCTGGATGAACAGGAGCACGTGGAGGCTGGAGGAGGTCGACGGTAGCCCGTGGAGGCTGGAGGAGGTCGACGGTGGAGATGAACAGTATCCCGTGGAGTCCCGTTTTGCAGTACGCCACACCCCTCCCAATGAACAGGACCCCCGTTTCGACCGTAGCGCTCCAACACAAGTCCGTTTCGTCCGTTTTGCGGTACGCCACACCCCTCCCGATCAACAGGACCCCTGTTTCAACCGTAGCACTCCAACACAAGTCTGTTTTATCCGTTTTGTGGTACACCACACCCCTCCCGATCAACAGGACCCCCGTTTCGACCGTAGGAGGTCCGTTTCCTCCGTTTTGCGGTACGCCAGACCCCTCCCGATGAACAGGATCCTATTTCGAACGTGGCCGGTCGAACACAAGGCCGTTTCCTCCATTCTGCAGTACACCAGGCCTTGTTTCCATCGCCTGTTCCGTCCAAGCCCTCCCGATGAACACGACGACGCATTCCGTTCCGACCCAGCCGGTTGGCTCCCATGCGTTCCGTTGCCTCCCGATGAACACGATGCAGTCCGTTGCCTCCCCATGAACACGACGCATTCTGTTGCCTCCCCATGAACACGATGGCGACGTTGTTTCTCCGTTCCGACCCATCCATGTACACGAGCCCTGGCCGTACGTATGCGCGAGTAGGCGTTCGAGACCCCGCCCGTATGTACACATACGTGGCCGTATTTTCTTTCTTGCACCCTGGCCGCTGTACGTACGTGTACATGCTACGTGCGCGCCTCTACTACGACACGTGCGCGCCTCTACATCGACCAGTATATATGTACGTACACGTTCGTGACCAGAATGACAACGCTACGTATGCTTCGACCAGGTGGGTCCCAACTGTCAGGCAATTCCTTGCGTGCGAAGATGTAGCTGGTGGGTCCCAACAGTCAGGGGGGCGAATCATTTTTTTGGCCAGACGCACTTCCTTGCGTGCGAAGGTGTAGCTGGTGGGTCCGAACAGTCAGGGGGGAAACTTTTTTTTTTTGCAAAATACGGCGGCCCGTCCGGTGGGTCCTTGCTGTCAGGTGGAGGAATCATTATTTTCCGCGTAATAAGGAGGCACTTCCTTGCTGCGGCCGTGGACCCAGCTGTTAGCCTCTCCATGTACAGTCCACGTCCGATGGAAGTCGTTCCTTGACCACGTTGACCACACCACGCCTAGAGCACCAGGGCGGTGGACGATGGCGAGGCCTAGGAAGGGGATGACACGGAGCCGGGGAAGACGCGGCAGTGGATGCCCATGCGGAGAGGAGTATGAGGGTTCACTCGTTCGACTGCGGTGTGAGGCTGCCGTCGCCGTAGGGCCTGGCCAATGGTGGGAATAGTAGGGGGTGGTGAGGCCTCCGCAGCAGCACAGCCGGCCACGGGAGGCAGGAGCAGGCGGCACGACCGGCGCTGCTTTGGGCGGCTGGAGCAAGAAGACCAGGGGTTGAAGAAGCACTACGACCGTTGGATGGACATCGTACGGTCACTGGAGCTAGAATAGTTCATATTGACTAAGTTGACAAAGCCCTCCGTCCCCGTCAACTTAGTAGGCCCACAAGTCAGCCTCCCACCAAGGTGGGTCCCAGCTAGCAGGGGGAGTATTCATTTTTTGTGCATAATAAGGAGGCACTTCCTGTGGGTCCGAGCTGACAGCAGGGGGAATGTTTTTTCATGAAATACGGTGGCCCGTCCGGTGGGTCCCAGCAGTCAGGGGGAAACATTTTTTTTTGCAAAATAAGGTGGCCCCTCCGGTGGGTCCCTGCTGTCAGGTGGAGGAATAATTATTTTGTGCGTAATAAGGAGGCACTTCCTTGCGGCTGCCGTGGACCCAGCTGTCAGCCTCTCCACATACAGTACTCTTCCGATGGAAGTCGGTCGTTGACCACATTAACCACGCCGTGCCGAGAGCACCAGGGCGGTGGACGACAGCGAGGCCTAGAAGGGGACGACGCGGAGCCGGGGAAGACGTAGCAGCGGAAGCCCGCGCGGAGAGGAGTACAAGGGTTCATTGGTTCGGCTGCGGTGTGAGGCTGACGTCGTTGCACAATAACAGGGGGGTGGGTGAGTGGAGGGATGGCCTGGCCAGCGGTGGGAGTAGTATGGGGGTGGTGAGGCCTTCGTGGCAGCACAACCAGCCACGGGAGGCAGGAGCAGGCGGCACGACCGGCGCTGCTTTGGGCGGCTGGGGCAAGAAGACTAGAGGTTGAAGAAGCACTACGACCGTCGGATGGACATCGTACGGTCACTGAAGCTAGAATCGTTTATATTGACTAAGTTGAAAAAGCCCTTGGTACGCTCCAACTTAGTAGGCCCACAGGTTAGCCTCCGAAACGGTGTGCCCCAGATGTCAGGGGGAGGAATCATTTTTTGGGCGGCCGAAGCTAAGAATATCCGAGATTGAAGAAGAAGCACGACATCCATTGGATAGACATCCAACGGCCACTGCTGCTAGAACCGTGTGTTGACTATAATAAGTTGACAAAGCTTTGCATACGCGTCAACTTATTTTTTAGGGGACGCGTCACTTAGTAGGCCCACAAGTGTGTGGCAGAGAACTTATAGCCCATTTGCGATTTGTAAGAATGTATAGCCCATTTTTGAATTCTAATGCAATTTACTACATCCCATTTACAGTTTGTTAAAAGTACAGCCCATTTTCTAGCTAGGACAACGATTAATAATTTCAACCAACTGTTGAAGACAGAATTCAATAAAATTTCCCACATTTTGATGGGATCCGAAATATTTTTATCCCAAAATTTCTAGTCAGATTAAATATAAATTTGTATTACGTAAAAATCCAATGAAACATTCCGCGCGCAACAATGAAAATTTAAGATTTTCAAAATCCATAAATAATATTTTATAAACTAATTTCGTGTTTGGTGCATTTTTTTATAGTTACTGCCCAGTTTTTCTAATTACATCCCATTTATTATTTTTTAAAGCCCATTTTCCTGTTAAGCCTAATGCATCCCTCCTAGGAAAGATTTGCAGCCCAGCGGGGCGGAGAATAACAAGTTGACCTTGCCTGGGTATTCCTCCAAAAAAACGTATAGCTGGGCTAGCCATTTTCATCTTGAAAAAATTAGTATCTGGGCTGGATATCTTGCCTGGCTAGACAGGCCACAGCCCGCCCAGTTAATAACCTGCTCTCCTCTAAACAACAAAGAAATCATCGCCAAGAAAAACTTTGCAGTGCTCATGCCTCAAAAACACAAATACTGCTCGAGCTGCTTGGTCCCAGCTATCGGCCGAACCTTGTGCAATTCTCTCGTTTATATTGACTACATAGGTTGACAATGGTGTGGGACCGTGATGTCAGGAAACCAGGAGAAAGCAAAAAAAAATATAGTTGTACATAATAAGGAGGCAATTGCGTACGTACGGTTATGGCCCTAGTGGGTCCCTAGTGCCATCCAGTCAAAATAAAGTCATCTCCTGAATCCTCATGCTCGTTGACAGTGTTAACAATGCTCGGCGCCACGGCGAGTGCAACAACTCGAAGGACAACGGAGAGGGCCTCGCGGGCCCTACGGATGGTCTGATACAATGCCCGATGCTCATTCAGGAAGCCAGAATCATCAGACACCTATGATCACCTTCAAGAAACTAAGACGGCATGAAATGGTAAGGCCGCACTTGGGAGCTCTGGTTTATTTCAAATCTGTATTAACATACAAGTGTAATTTACTCGTCATTAGAAACCACTCGTAAAATACAGGCGTAATGAAACTGAGGGCCTAAGGTCTGTAAGTAAAACCGGCGGGTTATGCGTGTAATTTGAGAGACCAGTGTATATTTTATGAGCACTGCTATATGGACGACATTACCAGATGATACATGCACGACGTGCATATCATGCCATCCATGGGCAAGGCTGAAACAACAGCTAACGGCTGGATTAGCAATCGTCCGAGTGTCGCTCAACATTTTTATCGTGTGTGAAGTACTTCCGATATTTTACTAGTCGAAATCGACCAACCAAGCGCTTCGCCCGAGACCATCTGCTTTTATTTACAAGCGCCAGTTTTACAAGCGGTTTTGGTTGGAAAACGGCGATCCAATCACGGCCTAATATCATGAGTTGGTCGGAAGATCATATGGTCTCACATCAAACCTACCCGACTTGTCGTATAGGCTATGAATGAAACATCAGACGATGAACTTCTTAAGCACGGAAACAACAGAAGAGGATGATCTTCTTAACAAGCAAATCACTGGCATTAGATCGACATGCAAAACAATATGAAGCATTATTCTCAGGAGGCATGGTGAACAGCTCGTGATGCCGCATGCCACAACATTCCAAGCTCAACTTTGCAATCAAACACAAGGCCTGACATTACATAGACAATATTCAGAACAAACTCTTAACACAGGAATATCTCAGCAGAGTAACTATTTACTTCTAAACTGAACACAAGAATAGGAGAAAACACTCGACGCTGCTCACAGCAAGGGCGTCCCACTCAAAAATATCAAATGCATGTCTTCTGGCTAACATCAATGAGCAAATTTTGACAAGGTTTTCCAATTCCAATATATTAAACTAACGTCTTCTTGCTAACATCAATGATTAAACTTTGACAAGCTTTTCCCATTCAAAATATGTAATGCCTATGATCGTGGAGTCCTGTCGTAGCTTCTTGTACTTGTTTGGGCACTTTTTGCCCAGGGCACTCCACGTGTTGTTAAATTGCCAATGCTCTCTGCAGACTAGTCATGTCACCAGCGTCTAATAATACTTTGTAAAGCTTCTCGGTCATTCCTTCTGTAGTGTAGCGCAAACAGTGACTGCTTCTTTCTGCGAAGTGGAACGACCAACTGGACCCAGTAATGCAGCAGTTTGCCTTGGACACATTGGCTCCTTTTGTGCAGTTCAACTAAAATCGAAGTCGGAATAAAACCGAGCTTTAATTTTGATATCCCTGTAAGCAACAATAGGTATAAGGGAACCAATTACTGAGAAATAACGGTTGATGACTTGTACTCCCAGAAGAAAAGCATCTACTGATCTACTTTATCTTAATGGGAAACAAAGCAGGAGAGTAGCAATTCTCCATCAGTGTGATTCATTCATATTGACTGAGACATTATCTTAACAATGCCTTGTTTCAACATGTATAAGGAACGATAAAGCAGAAAAGTACCATTCCTAAAACAATGCAACGAATTCATTTTAACAGAGACATTATCTTAACAATACCTTGGTTAAACATGTAGAAAGAACTACAAAGCAGGATAGTACCATTCCTAACAAGTGTTGCAGTTTTGAACTAAGATTCATTAGTTAATTAATTCTGAGAGTGGCATTGCTTAATTTTACCAGCGGCATTAGATTAACGAAAAGCATCAACAGTTCCAGGGGGGAGTGGGCGCAACAACAATATGTGCTTCCATCTACTTATAAAGGGGGTAATGCAAAGTTTGTTGTAACAAAGCAACAAGCATCATGTCTGGGTTGGTCCCATTTTTGTTCACTACTTAACGGGAAAAGATAGCAATAATTCAACATTTATTTAAAACAGCACCAATACAAGTAGCACAACATCTCAAAGCACACTGCAATCATGTGGATGAGACCAAGATTTGAAAGAACTCGCCACGAGGACTGGAAACAAATCTCGATCTCCTTTTGTGCAGTTCCACTAAAATAAGCAAAGTCACCGGTGTGACATTCAAGTTGAACTGCACAAAACACTCTTAAAACATAAGTGTTTCGAGTAGCGAAGCAAAATGTTGCAATAGCAACAAGTTGAATCGATACCCCTATTTTAACAGAGGCAAAAAAGGAAACAATTACTTGCCAATAAAGGAGGATGAAATAAACGGTGACAGAAAGAAGCATCTAACTTATCTTGGATGGAGAACAAAGTAGGATAGTAGCATTTCTAAAATGGTTGCATTGATTCATATTAACAGAGACATTCTCTTGAAACAACAATCGTTAAAAAAGTGTAATTTACTTTTAACAGTGGCATTGCTTCAATTTTCCGGCGGCATTCTTAGATTAACAACAAATAGCTGTATGGGACATGCTAGCACCATGTGCATCCACACGTATAAATGGGTGATGCAGAGTATGTAGCCAAGCAGCATATATGCGTTGGTCCCATATTTGTTCTCTTTGAACCTTTTTCCTATGTGAGGGCAGCAAATCTAGTCCTGCACAAACTACCCGACCCCCCAGTTTCTTTCCCTTTTCAACAAAGAGATCGGTTCCTTACAGATGTGTGTACTGGGTTACCCTCCTTTTCCCTTTTCGACCAACAAAGCGGCTGGATAGCCAGTCTATACTACTTACCGTCCCTCCTTTCCTCATTGAACCACGTCCTAGATTCTTGCTCCAGCCCACCGCACCCTTCTTTCCTCTTTGAACCAAGACCTAGATTCGACTACAGATCAAAAAAGATCCACATGCAGCTAGAGCAACGACGGTTTCAAAGAAACTTATACCTTAGGGTCGTCGGGATGTGGCAAGGCATGCAGTGGGAGGCCGGATCTGCCCACACTATGTACGATAGCGAGGAAGAAGGGGTCGATGGCCCTCCCGCACAGGCGCTGGGTGAAAGAGAACGGCGCAGCCGGCAATGGATTGCCTCCCTCGCCGAAGGCGATAGAGTGAACGCTGCACCTCCTCCCCTTCCCGATGCGATAGGATACAAACGCCTCCTTCACCAGCTGTGAGGGGGGAGAGAGAGACAAGAGGCCAACGCAGTCTTGTTTAGATCTGGTGAAGAGAGGGTGAGAGACTGTGAATATAGCAAACCCTAGCAAATGAACGCTGAGCCTCCATCGTGTATACATACATGTAGTGCGGCGAGAGTGTGGAGAGTGCAAACCCTAGCGAACAAGTGCTGAGGCTCCAGCTTATATATATACTACTATAGTATGGACTGAGCTCCGGTGCCTTCACTGCCCCTGCTTTTGGCTGTATGACAGGTGAGGCAGCCACATTTTGGGCCCACCTGTCATAAACCCAAAGGCAGGTGCACTAAGTCAATGAAGCTGTGTCCATATAGTACTCTCGTGTATACAACTAATATATAGTGGAGTGGTTTTCTTATTCCCTCCATAACAATCGTTTTAAATTGTGTATGTACGAAACGAAACTCTTTATTTAACGTACACCGAAGAAAACTACTACTCGTTCCGTCTAGGTGAGTAAGTTATCTTAGCCTGTGCACCGTGACCAAGGAGGAGGGGAAAATGAGAAAAATTAATGTTTATTTGCTAATTAATAGTATTGCATGCAATGAACTAACCACTCCATGTCATGTTTGATAGTCTCAAGTCATTAAAAGCATGCACACGCTTTATCTCTTATTGGTTGAAATGTCAAGAAACAAAAAACGAGGTAGAAGTTAATGCACCGCGCCTAAGTGTTTTGGAATTATTTGGTTTTCGTAAGATGACCTACTACACAGCTAGACGGAGGGTGTACTACTTCCAATGAACTAACGATCTACGCCCACGCGTCCTGGTCGCACTTACTGTCCTTCACGTGCGGTACACTACCCTCCCTTAAGTGAACAACCACACATGCGCCAAATTATTAGAAACGTGTGAGAGTGTGTACAAATAAACAATTTTAATTTCAATTATCAGAAAGGTTTGAGAGTATTACAAAGTTTGACTTCAGTCAAATCTAATATGCGGAGTAAATAAAAATGAAGGGCTACCACGTCCATCCGGGTTTTTAGTCCACACCATTTTTTAAATCAAAGTTAATAGATGGACAAATAAAATTACAGGGGAGCTGGAGACAATGTTGTGAGAAGGCTTAGAAATCAATACAAAACTTATGCTCTTAGTACCAACGTCGATCCTTCTTCGAGGAAACATTTGGTTCATAGCCAATTGTGTGATAAAATTGCACCAACGTGAAAGACGACTGCGTCCCAAGGTGAACTGACGAAGGATATCATCTTTGTGCATAACAAGCAAAGAGCACTGATGGAAGACAGCTTGTTTTTCATTGAAAATCGATCAGCTTCACCAGCCGACGCAACCATGAGGCGCAACCATGAGCATCGATAGGTCATCATGGTGATGCATCATCCATTTGGCATCAAGTTTGGGTGAGGCACCTACGAAGTTCGACAAATCCTCACTGTGGCCTATTTCTTCTCAGTAATCAAGCTCGAGGAAGGAAGAACCACGTGGCAGAGGATAGTGAGGCGGAACAACAATGGCCATCCAATTTTGTGCAGTTCCACTAAAATTGAGGAAGACATGCCCGGGTATGGAGATACACATCGTTGTTTCCAAAAATATAAAAAAGGGATATAGTGTTGTTACTTTGTTTTACAAGATTAACAATGACATCTCAATTGTCAATAAGAATTAATGAAAAGTACACCAACAAACAGAAGCATCATAATTATCTTGATGGGAACTAAACCAGGATATCCGAGAAAAAAACATTTCTTCATTTAACCAGTGATAGTACTACCACCATATGGACAATGACCGCACAACCACCATGTACTTTTTGTCAAAACAACATGTATACCTCCACTGAGGCATAAATCAGGACAACTTTACGAGTGGCATTTCCTCTATAATAGTACTAGTAGGTGATGTTGGACCAGCCGATGAACCCTAGCTACTATACATGCATGGGGAGCTGGGAAGTAGTCGCATAGAAGAAAACCCGCACGCAGCGACCTGGGGAGCTGGACCAGTACAAGAAGTTATACCTTAGTTGGGTGAGATGTCGTTTAGGCGGGCGGGCGGGATCTACCCACACGACGGCAGCGAACAAGGGCGCGGAGGATCTTCATCCGCGCCAGCGCCGGCTCTGAGAGGACGGTGCGCATCGGCTTCCTCCGTCGCCGACGGTGACAACCTCAACACTGCACCTCCTCACCTCCCGCAGCGGATGGGATTCGGCCAGATCTGTGACTAACGGTGAGGAGAGAGATAGAGTGGACACTGTCATCTTGTTTTGATATGGAGAGGGTGAGAGAGCGAGACGCGAGAAACTCTATCAAACAAGAGGCTATAATGGAGTAAAAAAATCTCTCCATAGCAGTGGTTTTAAATAGAATACACGCGTTCCCGGAAAAAAGAAACGAAAACTGGCAGACAATTTTTAAGGGTCTGTCTAGGACACATCTAGATGTGACATAGTTATGTCACATCTAAGTTGATGTCCACACTGTTTGTGGTCTATTTTTTTGTCCTAGTTTTTTTGTTTCTTTTTGCTCCATTATATACTTGTGGGAGCTTAGATGTGATATCCTTAAATAACATCTAGATGTGAATTAGACAAACTGATTTTTTAACGTACCAAGAAAGAAAACTCGATCAAAAACACGCCCCCGCTTTCAGGTCGCGAGGGTCGCTGCGCACGCACACATAGACATAGAAGCATATCCGTGTTTACATAAAATTCCATTTCCATCTCCATCTGCAATCATATTTGTCCAACTGGCACATTATTTACGTTGTTAATTATATACGCAGCAATATTAACGTACATCATCTCTTGTTTGCGGACGTCCGGACCGCTGCCACGGCTGATCCTGACCAACCCGAACCCTCTTCACCACCCGCGCATGCGTCCCGCCTGAAATAGTCAGTGCCGCATTCATGCCCGGCCAGAGCGGACGCGACCTCTCACTGGCGCCGACATTAAAGCGGCGCGCCGGCCGAGAGAGCGTCGCCCGCGCCGCTTCCGGGTGCATGCGGCTGCTCCGCGTTCAAAGGTCGCAATAGCCGGCTACAACATGCATGTAAAAAGTTCTTGGGAGTCCGTGCTACAGCTAGCTGTCCTCCCCCAGCTCGTCAATCTCTTCCAGTAGTGCTAGTACTCCATGGTGCGATCCATCGACAAGCAGGCGGGAAAGTTATCGTATACTCGGTTTGCGGTGAGTGGCATGCCGAGCGACCGTGCGGGGTCGAGCCGTGAGGAGGGTGAGACACGAACACGACAGACGTGATTTAAACGTTAGTTTTGCTTGATGGCGCGATCCAACGAAACGAAACGTTCGTTTCTCTCCGTTTCCATTTTTTCTCTGGAAAAACGAAAACTTTCCACTCCATTTTCATTCCTATTCCAAGGTGGCCCCGTTACAACATTCCATCAAATACAAAGGAAAACTAACACGCATGCTGATGCATCTCAATGATTCAGAGATCATAGCCAATATTTACTTCACAACTAAAGAAAAAAGTTGTGAGAGCGTGTAAGAAAGAAAAACTACTGATGGGGTCACTACGACTTAAACCCTAAACCCTAAACATGATTTAATTTCCTAGTCAAGTAGAACCTGTCGAAGGAAACACAGCTGGCACCCTCGAATCATATGATGCTTTTGTGCAGTTGCACTAAAATCAACCTGAGCATCCCTAATGGCAAAGATATTGAAGAAGTGTGATTAGAATAATAGTACTGGCACTAGTTCAAGAGACATAAACTCATCACAAGTAGAAGCCGGTAGAAGTAGAGTAAGATCGACATGGAGATGGAGCTACGACAGTGGAGCAAGCCGGCTCCAAAAGGAAGATGGACTACCTAGGACGTCGGGCTGTAGCTAGAAGGGCGGTTGGGACGCGGCATCGGCCCATACCGCGATGACCCCCGATTGGGACGCACCAACTGTGGGTTTTCTCCCTCGCCGATGTCGACCACGTCTACGCAGAACATTGTTCCCTTCCCCGAGCTGCGGGATCAGGCCCGTCGTTCTATGCTTGTGAAGAGAGAAACCTAAGCAAGCAGGCTTGTAGCTTAGGCTCCTGCTAGTGTATATATAGTGGTTTTATTTTTCTCTCCATATCAACCATTTTATATTGTGTACGTTTCATTGAAGAGTGAAATGATGGTTGCTTCTTCCGACTAACTTACTGTGTGATTTGACTGCTCCTTAGTGGCCCCTACACGTACTCCCCCTACGTGTAATGCAACAGTCACGCGTACACATGGACGCAAAAACGCGCGCGACGCCCTAATGCATGCATGTCCGAGCACACGATGGAACACACATGGTCACGCTTAAGTGCTCAACCTACAGGTGCATGCACACACATACTCAGTCAGTGTGAGCTAGTGACCGTATAAACACCGGAATATATATATATTGAGCGCAATGAGCGTATTATGAAGTCCACTGACCGTATATTTACAAATATGCAGTGATAGACATTGTATTTATCTCGTTTGAAATTAAGCCATATTAATTAGAGAGGAGGCAGTATGGACTAGCATTACTTTGCTGTGTCCCGTCAACTTGCCGGACGAGGAGAAGGTTGCAGGACGGGAGAAGCTTGCGCGCGGTGGCTCGCAGGACAAGGAGAAACTTTTGACTAATGAAAGCTCTCCCTCGCTCAGGTGGTGGACGTACAACCGTTAATTCAGTGTCAGATTGCCAGAAGCATACACTATACTACTAGTGCTATTATTGTTCGACTTCCCAAATAGGCGAACAGCCAAGCGCAAAGTTTACTAGTAGTACTAATACTACTACTATAGTCTATACAGGTATGTACTATACTAGTACTAGGAACCGGACGGAGGAGCGTCTGCACTCTTATTATAATTTTAAAATGTGATAAAGCAATCTTCAACAGATTTGGTTCTCTTCGAGGGTTCTCGCATGTGATAATGGAAGTTGATTGCATGGAACACTCGCCACAATTCTCGCTTAATTCTGGCTCATATGCTGTTACAAATAGGAGCGCTCGGTAATATTTCCTCTTTTTTTTATTCAGCATGTAAACAGGTCAGCAAACCTTGCGGCGCATCTTCGTGCGAACCGTGCTTGCTGCACTTTGAATGTGGCCGAGAGCTGGCTTGATGAAACACCTCGCTTCCTACTTCTTTTTTTGCGGGGTACCTCGCTTCCTAGTGACCAGTGTCTTGGATGATCGTCCTAAGAATGCTTATATATGAATAAAGCTCTCTCATTTACCTGCAAAAAATTAAGCCATATTAGCCGGAAAGGAGGGAGTATGGAATAGCACTACTTTTTGGTGTGTCCTGTCAACTCGTAGAACGAGGAGAAGCTTGCAGGACAAGGTGAAGCTCGCTTACGCCTTTTGACTAATGCAACCTACCCTCGGTGGACATGCATCAGTCCATTCGGTGTCAGATTGTCAGAGGCATACACTGTAGTACCCAACATGCGGAGTACCATCATTGTTCGACTTCACGAAGAGGCGAAGAGCCAAGCACAGTAGTGCGAGTAGTACTACTACAAGAACCGCATGGTGGAGTGTCTGTACTCTTATTTTTTATCTCTGATAAGGTACACGTTTATTCCGGAGAAGGGCGGAAAACGGCAGCCCAACATGTAATGAATGATATCGATCAACCAACCATGCTCGAATATATCTTGGCCTCCGTGCGAGCCCGTCTTTGTGTTCTCGCTCCTCGTCTCTCTCAAGGAACGGCGGGTTGGCGCTTTGCCGTCAATTGAGATCGGTTTGCTCACACTCCTGTCCCACATGTCAGTGATATGCGAAGAGGAGGTGCGTTGGCCGACTGGCCATACACGTACTTGGTTTTGCACCTTCATACTACTCCTCCCTCCGTCACAGTTTACAGGGTGCGCTTCATTATGATGCATTTCTCTCAATGCATTTCCACCACCAGAGAGACTTTAGACGCGTTTGGTTTAATGCTCAATTAATTAGGGCGTGGTAGCCTCAATCAAGTCCACAATTTTCTCTCCATGTACTCCCTTCTTTCTGGTTTATAGGGCTTATCTCAAAATTTTAGTTTTTCCATTTTATAAGGCTCAATTTGGTTGTTTTCCATCACATGTTCAGATTCCAAGGTGCATTAAATCATTGCATGCAAGTATTAAGAGAAAATTGACCAATGCATGCACTTTATGCATGCATGCATTGCAATTAATGCATTAATAAACATAATTTTTTGAGGATAACAAGAGCATTAATTAGGTGCTTTTGCAAAACTACAAAAAGTTTTCCACCACTCGCCATCTACCTTGATTGGTGAGATTTTTGAATTGAGCACTATAAACTGGAAAGGAGGGAGTACTACTACGGAGTGGAGTAAGTGCATGCATGTGTGTACCCGGGGTGGAAGCACTGCATGCATGTGTGTAAGCATTATTCCCTCTAGTAATAGACGCCATGCTATAAGTACCAATGCTATTTTTCAGGCCGATCGCTAGTCGCCTTGGTCCCACAGATTTTTTTCTTATTTCTAAAGCGTGCTCTATAAACAGTGACGGATGGAGTAGTATGAGCGGATTCAAAGAAGAGCGTATTAATGGTTGCTTCTTCCGAGCAACTTAGAGTGGGAAAGGTGGGGCTTATGATTTGACTGCTCATTACTCACTATTAATGCGGCGCAACAACCGGGCTGAGTCTCCCATGCGGTTGTGCACTACCCCCTCGGTTCTTAAATATGCTCCAGAGTATTTGTCTTTCTAGAGATTTCAACGAGTGACTACTCAAATATTTGTCTTTTTAGAGATTCAAATGGACTACTACATACGGATGTATATAGACATATTTTAGAGTGTAGATTCACTCATTTTGCTCCATATGTAGTCACTTGTTGAAATCTCTAGAAAGACGAATAGAGTACGTAGGAACGGAGTGAGTACACATACGAAGCAAAATGAGTGAATCTACACTCTAAAATATGCCCATTTGAAATTTGTAAAAAGACAAATATTTAGGAACGAAGGAGTATAATTTTGTGCATGGCACATGGACCCGGATGATGAAGAGGCTTCTGGCAATGCTATCAAGCTTCCATCATTTGTTTACATAATTGACGTACTATACAAATAATTTTCTAGCGACATGAAATTGTACAATGGTGTGAGCTTTCAGCTTTTGTTTCGTGTGTCTTGCCATGGATGCTCTTTCGGAAACAATAAAAAACTAACTTCCTTGCTAATGCATGTCAATTATTAGCAGATCAGAGCTAATAATTACATCACAACTGAAGACAGAGTTGTGAGAAGGTGTTAAATTAAAATTGATCCATGCTTTCATTGGCAGCAACGTCCCCCCAGCTCTGTCTAAATCAACAAGGCATGTTGGGAAAAAAGTAGCTGTCTGGTGCATGCAGCATTCCGATCATTTTGTGCAGTTCCACTAAAATAGAGCTGAGCGTCCCTGTTCCAAAGATATTAAGTGTGATTACGATAATAGAGGACTATTGATGAAACCATAAACACACAAATAGAAGCCGGTCACCTTTGCAGTCTCTCTTAAGACTAACTAGTTGGAGAAGATTAGGCTCGGAGTTGGATGAGGAGGATAGAGCAAAACCAATCTCCCTTTGTGCAGTCGCACTGAAATGTAGAGACATTTCCCATGTGACATTTTAGTACAACTGCACAAAACACTCTTAAGAAAAAAGTGATTTGTGCAGTTCACCAAAAGGTCGCAATAGCAACGAGGTGAAATGGATAGCCCTGTTTGCAAAAAAGAGGTAGAAAGGAAACAATTACTGGCCAATAACAGATGATGACACATGCGATGACAAAAAAGAAGCATATTCCTTGTCCTAAAGGAAGATAACAACACGATTGTGTTTGTCTAAAACAGTGTGAGGACGATAATGCAATATGGAAAGTACGCCGGACGAGCTACGTTTTGGGCAAAGAACTATGGAAGATCCACATGCAGCGACGTGGGAAGACGGGAAGTGGAGCAAGGCTGGAGGGGATACCTGGAGGTCGTCAGGATATAACTAGGTGAGCGGCGGCGGGCGGAATCTGCGAGCGGGTGGCGTAGGCCCTGCCGCGCCGGAGCTTGGTCAGAGAGAACGGCGTGTACCGCAGATCGGGACATGCTGCCTCGGCACCGTTGAACGGAGAAATGATGCACTTCCTCCCTTTCCCCCGGCGGACGGGATGCGGCCGGATCAGTGACCAGCGGTGAGAGAGAGAGAGGCCACCGCACTCCCTTTCCCCCGACGGACGGGATGCGGCCGGATCAGTGACCAACGGTGAGAGTGAGAGAGGCCACCGTAGCCTTGTGTGAGATACTCTGAAGAGCGACAAACCAGGCAGGCAGGCTCCATTGTATATAGTTGAGTGGACTACCTTTTTCTCCATAATTTTTTTTATATTCTGTGTACGTGCCATTGAGCGCTATAACTTTATTTAAAAATAACGCGGCTACGTGTCAACTCGAAATTTGTTTCATGCACGCGTGGTACATGACCTCCCTAGGTAAACAACCGCTACAGGCGTTCAAATTAGCACGTGGGCTGCCATTTCGTAAAGAAATGAGCTCCACCGTGTACCCGCGCGGGTGTGGCTGGGCACGAAGCGTGAGTACGTGCACGGTGCACCTATTCTCTTCTTGTATACGTACACCATCTACGTGGGGTTGTGTGAGAGAGATAC
>NC_041381.1:354551906-354569200 GCF_002162155.2 Triticum dicoccoides | reverse complement strand
AAATGTAACATATACAATGTGTGTGAAATAGAGTCCTGGATATAACATATATATATATAGAGGGGGCGATCCATGAGAAGAGAGTAGAGGTATCATCGGCTTGAGGTGTCCATAGAATCGAAGAGAGGTATGATATGTGTGTGTGTGCGCGCGTGATTGATAGAGTGCCATCGAATTTGTGTGTGCCCACGTCAAAGATATAGAGTGGTTGGCCTACTGGAACGTGAGAAGGGACAGTTTGTCTCTGTGGCATGGATACCTACCTGCAGCGCTCGACTATCAGTGTGTGGTGGGGGAAGAGGGGGGCCCAATTAACTATAGAGGTACAATGGCTGGTATATGTGTGGAGGAGAGAGGCCTACCTCATGTATTAAGGAGATCGATCTGCCTCATGTATTAAGGGAGATCGATCGGCATCCATGCATATGTGCAGGAGAGGAATAAGGTTGGGAGAGAGACAAAGCTAGAGTGTTGGAGGGGGTGGTAGTGGAGTTGCTTCTAACAAATGGTGGGATAGGCTTGCTAGACAAACGGAGGGCACACCCGCAATATCAATAAGAGAGGAGATGGCTGCTTGTTGTCTGTGCACGTGCGTGTGAGAGACGGGTCAGGAGGCATGCACGAATGATGAGGGGGGACGATGTGGTTGTGGTAAGCAGACATAACTACATAGGAAGATCAATCGCCCTTTGTTAGAGAAAGGAGAGACATAACTTGTGAGGTACGTCGATCGATAGGGGGGGGGGTAGTTAAAGTCGATCTAGGTATATGTTGGGAGATCGATCGGTATACATGCATGTGTGTGTTAGAAGCAAATGAGGCATGAGGAGAAGGATAGAGAGAGAGGGATGCATCTAGGAGGTGGTACGAGAGGCATACTATATAGAGGGGGAAGGACTGTGCGAGTACATGAACGATGAAAAGAGTGGTGGGAGTGAGGCATGAACGGTGACAAGAGAAGAGGGGAAGCTTGTGTTTGTGCTAGGCACACCTGGATAGAGAGGCATATCGATCGATGTGTGCCATAAAGAAGGATCTGGGGGGCCTACACACACCGTGGGTGAACGACCTAAAGTGAAAAGACGAATTTGCACGATGGAGCTAGAGAATCCTGAGGGAGGGTGAGAGGGATGCGGGAGTGTGCATGCACGAGAGAAAGTTAGCGCTAGCTACAAAGATAAGAGGGTTGTGTGGGTGTAAAAGACGAATAGAGATCATATATACTTCATTATAAAAAGAGAATTCGGATATTCGAAGAATTTATCATAGTGTTTTAAACTGACACATGTGTGAACATATATAACGGTGATACACATGGTGTGGTTATGAACATGTTATACTACATATAATATATTTTATCTCTACTCTTATAAAAAACGGAGTTGTTGATGATGGTGTGCGTGCCATCCTGGAATATAGGCCGTCCGATTTATATCTGGCGGATAGCAAGGAAACTATGATGGTTGAAGTTGCCAACAATCATGATTGTAGATTCTTATTGAAATAGAGAAACCAATTCAAATTTAGTTCGAATTGCAAGGGTAGTATAGACATTTGGAATGCACTAAAATGTTGGTATGAGTAGGTTACATGCATTATACAGCAAGCGAAAAAATTTAATCGGACATAACATGGATTCATACTCCCTCCTTCTATCTATATAGGGTGTAATGAGTTTTTTAAGACTGCCTTTGATTATTGACAAGATTAATAGTACATGACATGCACAATGTGAAAATTATATCATTGAAAGAACCTTTCACAGACGAATTTAACGGTGTGCTTTGTGTAAGTTGCATGTCATATATTATTGCTCTAATATTTGGTCAAAGTTAGCATCGAAAAACACATTAGGCCCTATATAGATGGAAGGAGGGAGTAGCTTTGAATAGCATTTGTATAGTAAATCGGGGCAAGACTCTCTCTTTGTGTGGTGTGAATAGTTTTAGTTTTTTCATTTTCTTTTTGGTTGAGGGAAGTGCAAATTGATTTGGTACGTACAAGTACAATATTACTACACGTTAGGCTTGTCCCTAAAATTCAACCCGCGTCTTGTTATATCCCGAAAATTCAGATATCGTGCTCCCAAAACTGGTGCCTTCACAACCCGCGCCTTGCTATCCCGAAATTACAACACGCGCAAAAACTCCCTCCAGCTGCCAAATCCCGACGCGTGAAATCCCCCTTCTAACCCTGAGCCGAAAGGGCCGCTAGTTCAAATCGGTGGGGGGTACTTTTGTAACACACGCTACATTTTGGACAAGCGCGTCCCTAAGTCATGCTTCATCCCCTCCCATTGCCCCCTTTTCGCCATTCGAAATCCCAGGCCGCCATAACCTCTCCCCTCCAGCCACGAAACCCCACCCTCCTCCGTCCGCCACGTCACCGCTGCCCAGCCGGAGCCTCTTCCCCGACGACGTCGTCCACCGCAACAGCTCGACGTCCCTCGTCCACCTCCCCGGATGAGGATCCGTCGTCCATCTCGTCGTCCCGCTAGTTCAGCCACCCTGTCCTCCACCTCCAAGGAACTGCTCCGATGATCGCCTCGTCTATCGCGGCTGCTCCATCCCCACAGCACCGCCTTAACCTGCTCCACCGGAACCGCAGCATCCTCACCGACTCCTCGGACAAAGCCGAGGCCTACTCGGCGCCACCAAAGAGGTTGTACACTCATCGCATCGCACCTTATCCTTAACTCGAACTCCTGGCGCCGATGGTGCTCCATCCTGCACCCCCATGGAACGGCTACCTTGAAGCCGGCGCCACGGGAGACATCTCCATGGCGGCTCTCCCCCAGTGCGAGGCCCCTTCGGCGGCAGCGTCCATACTAGTCGGATCTGCTGCTGCTGCTTCGGCTCTCGCTCGCTCGCTCGCGCTGCTGCTGCTGCTCCGGCTCTCGCTTGATCGCTCGCTCGCCCAGCTGTTGCTGCTGCTCTCCCGGTCATTCGTGCTGCTGCTCTGATCCAATTTAGCCACACTTCAGTCGACTGAATTGACTTTTGGGTCACTCATTTTCAGGGGTTGGGGGGAGGGGGGCTCGCCGGAGTTAAGGAAGAACCACCCGCAGTGGGGACGAGGGCTCGCCGGAGAGGTATCCCACTATCTATCTTAGGGTTCAGGGTGGGGGCGGGGGGCCTAGAGGGCTGGACGGGGGCGGCGGTGGGGAGTTGTTTCGGGGCGGCGAGGCAGCACTGGGGCCGGCGGTTCGGCCGGTGGTGGCTGGCAGCTCAGGGGGGTGTAGGTTGAAGATGAACTGCAGGCCCTCCCTAAACTACATGTCAAGTGCCTCTCTGCTACCATTGAGTTCAGTTTCGACAGTAGCATTCAGATTCCATAGTAAATTTCAGTTTCGACAGTTAAGTTCAGAGTCAACAGTTTTTACCTCATCTGTTGTAGTCAGGTGGTTTTTGGTGATGTAAATTTTACATCCATTTTACATCATCTATTGGAGATGCTATTAGAATCCCACTTGAGATTGACGATGTCTGTCTTGTGCTGCTTCAGCCTTGACGTCTTACGGCTCACCGGAGCTGCTCCAACGACAGAACGATCCATCACAACAGAGCAGTGCCATGGACGCCGTCTACAGATTCCTCAGATCTTCCTCCACACCTCCGACAACCACCTCTGCCTCAACTGCTTTAGTGACCAACCCAATGATGCTGAGGTCGACACGACTATGGCAAAGAGGTTGTACACTTGTTGCATCACTTATTACTATACATTCACGTCGATCCATTAGGGCCATTTTGGTTCAACGGAAAAACATAGCAATAGGGAATTTTCCAATGGCACTCTACTATTCAATTATTCATGCATTTTGTTGAAAGTAATGAAGCAAAACATCCACCTGGACCTACTTTTCAAAATCCTATGCATGAAAACAAGACCAAGTGCATTAGTGCAAGAATAAGATTCTAACTATACACGCTTTCATACGGTTTCACTTTATTTTGGCCATGTTTCTTTGCATTCCTCTGTCTTCCAATTCCTGTAAACCAAACACCCAAGTTGACAGAAATCCTGTGTTTACAAATGCTCTGTTTACCATGTGCATTTTCCTATCCTATTCGGGTGTTTTTCCTATCCCTGCGTTTTAAGACTTATGCAAGCCAAATGAGCCCTTACAAAATTACTTTAGTTGCAGGTACGTGTCGAAGGGAACTTTTTGTGGTTTATCCTGCTCCTGCCGCGATGTCGTCCACCTCACCTGAGCTGCTCCATCGACAGAAGCATCCACCAAACTAGACATCACGACTCCTGACCGTCTTTCACCGCCTTAGATCTCCTTCCCTGCCGCCGGCACCCACCGCAACGGCATCACCATCATCGACTCAGCAGATGAACCTGAGGAGTACATGGGTCCACAACAGAGGTCGCACTCTTTTGTTTCTGCTTATGTTATGCATTGCTTAAACTTACCTGCTACTTTATCGTCCTGTTCAGCTCTTGGACTCCCAAGTCAGGTCCAAATTAATGTTCAAACTTGAGTTCTAAATTAGTTGTGCGGCACATATCGAGGCAGCAATGAATAGTATGTCTGTCTAATATCTAGTTCACCTAGGGTATTCCTATGTTGTTCATCTTGGGTGGGAAAGAAATAGTAAAGCAATCATCATCTGTCTTTTGTATTAATTTAAAGCAATCATCAGCCTGCTATCATTATTTTTGGATCCATCCACTGGTTGTTACCATCACTCTAAATTTCTGCATGCTCTCCTTACATAAGCTCACCATATTTTTTTCGTATGCATGTCAGATATTGTACACAGTCATGCCGAACATGTAGAGAAAAAGAGAAGAGTTTTATGCGGCAATACAATGTCATGCAAACATTGCTCCATGGTGGGTTCAATGGAAAACCCTCCCCACCCCTCTCCAGATTGTAATCTAGAGGAAGATATCTGTTCTGAGGCGGATTCAGACGCCGCTGGCCACTCCTATTTACCCCCCAAGGTGTTTGCTCTACCTTGGCATGATGATGTTAGTCATATCATGCATATGTTGCCTTGTAGTGCCTACTTTTGACCTCATATATGTCATCTGCTTAGTTTAGACATGTTCTGTAATGCCACCTGTTTAGTTTCTATATCATATATGGGAATTATGCAGTCTCATGTCTTTTAGCCAGCCATAATATATGTGAAATGTGCAATGCCATCCTGTTTAACCAGGCATCATATATTTGAATGATATCTTGCCCATCCTTTTCTTCGTTACATTTCCATTTGTCGACAATGTTTATAAATTAAACTACTCTTCCTATGAATCAGCCATTTGGGTGGGAGATGAAAAAATCTGGAGTGAAAACAAGGCCTTCAGAGCAGACAGTGCTACCTGTCGAAGAAGATCTCTTGTTGGGTCCTGATAGCTCCTCAGAGATGGATTCAGAGACAGATGACCAGTCCTATTCCCCCACCAAGGTGTATGCTCAAACTTGGCACAGTTATACTGCTCATATCATGCATATGGTGTCTTGCATTGCATAGTTTAGACATCATATACACAATATTCAACACCATGTTCTTAGTTCAGACATCATATCGAATGCCCTCTGTTTAGCATATAAATCACATATATGAATTAAATGATGCGATCCTGATTACTTAGATACCATGTAGGTGAATTATGTCATGCGATCCTGTTTAGTTATTCATCATATCTTTGAATTATGTTATGCTATGCCATCCAGTTTAGATAGACATCATATATGTGAAATTATGTCATGCTATCCGTTTTAATTAAACAATATACATGTCAACTATTTCATGCCTTTTTTCCACACTATCTATTGCATCAGTCTCTCATACAATGTCTGTACATTCAACTATGTTTCCTGTTTATCAGCCATTTGAATTGGAGCGGGTGATGCCAGTATCCAGCGGACTAAAAACATGGTCTTCAAATAAAACAGTGCTACCTCTTGGTGGAGATAGCACCCCGGTTGTACATGCACAAGAACCAGCCCTACCACACATAACCCAAACTCTCGCAGATTGTACCCCTACTGCGATGGACAGAGAACTAGCTTCACCCAATCTAACTCCAACCCCAGCAGATAGTAACCCAGTTCCTGTTGACATAGCACCATCTCCACCACAGAGCTCCCAAACAAGAGCAGTTAGTAAGGCAACTCCAGTGCCCAAAGGTCCAGTACTACCACGGCGAACCCCAACTCCACCAGTTAGTACACCTATTCCTGTGGAGGAAGCACAACCAGCTAGTCGTAGTTTAGCAGCTATCGCATCTGATGTTGTTAAGTCGTATGTGCATATCTTCCCATCTTGGAAATATTATACTAAAGATGAAGGAAAATGCCAGTTGTAGGTGCTTGTCCAGGAGTTATGTGTAAGTAATGTTATTCATGACCATTACTTTGCTTTGTACCATACATCCTACCTCCATGATGGTTATAATACAACAAATTTTCCCATTTTTCTCTACAGAGAAGGACCGATTTGGATACTCAGGATGAGGTAACCTGTGCTAATACCTCCGCTATCTTCAAGAATGCTTGGTGGCAGTATCAGAATTACCTGAAGAAAACGTACTTCACTGGCAAAGAAACTCATCAAATTCCCTTACGTTCTCCTGATACACATTTACTGGACGATGACTGGGAACGCCTTGTTCTGTACTGGTCCCGAACCAAGAATGTGGTAAGGTCTATGATCTCATTTTCTATTTTTAAGTACTATATTCTTGCGTCTTACTATACTCTGTTCATGTAGAACAAGTGCCTAAACCTGAAGAACATCTGTTCTAATTTAAGATTCCATTTCTATCATAGTTCAAAAAAGCGCTAGGCGTTAATTGTGCATTTTGCCACCGCCTTGCGCTTTACTGACCAAAGCGCATGCTTGTGCGCAGTTATGCACAAACTAAGCGTAGTTATGCGCAATGCATTCTACCAACACCTAGAGCCTAGGCGCGCTTAAGCGCTCGCTTAGGCACGCCTTTTTTAACTATGATTGCTTTGCTCTTGTATCACTGTATTTACTCATACAAACTTATTTTTAAATTGAAGGATCCAATCGAAACTCCAATGGCACAACAGGTATGTTCACGCATGTTTCATTACCAGGTTTACTCTTATCAATAGCTCTGTTGATTTCAATTTCAATTGTGTATACAGTTGACTTTCATATCATGCACATTACT
Source organism: Triticum dicoccoides (assembly GCF_002162155.2). Lineage (NCBI taxonomy): Eukaryota > Viridiplantae > Streptophyta > Magnoliopsida > Poales > Poaceae > Triticum > Triticum dicoccoides. The sequence goes on along the minus strand of NC_041381.1, from coordinate 354,562,039 downwards.
AGCACCACAACAGAGCCAATAGTGTGGTTGTACATGTAGACCCGTGGTACCCATGTGAAATCTTGTTGTGCCGTGTAGTTTCCCACGCTTTGTATTCTTTCACTGTTGCTTTGTCTTGAACTGATATGATTTGAACCGTGTCTCTATTTTGATTTGGCAAGACAATGCAGTGACCATAGGACATAGATATATGTTTGTTTGATGCTTTTATTATGTACTAGTACTTGGCAATAGAACACTTGGTAGTTTAATCCTGTCCACCTTACTAATGAACTGGTTCACCGAAATGAGTTTCATATACTAGTACATGCTAAACTTGTTATGTGTCTGCTTGTTTCTTATTTTAGAATGCTGATAGAATATTGGGGAAGAGTGCCTTATTGACCAATAGTAAAGGAAGTAATGCAGGTAAGGTTCAGGATAGCAACACATCCTTGTTGGTCTCGAACAAAGCTGATAAAACAGCTAAGGAAGACTATCTTGAAGACAGCGAGACAACCCCAAAGTCCTGTCTTTGTTTAGTGTTTGAGTTACTGGCCACTACCGCTTGCACAAGCTATTCAAACTCACTGTCTGAATCAGTTCGGTTTCTTGAGTCTCAACTACAAGCTAAAAGACATCGATCAGCTGTGCTACGACAAGAAGCGAAAGGACTGCAGAAGTCCCTAGAGCATTCAGATGCATACTTTCTGGTGCAACAGCAAGCGTTGGAGGATTTTAGCGCCAAACAGGACAAAGCTAATAAGCTTGCTAAGCTTATTGCCAGCATGGTGGATACCCAGGATAAAATTTCTTGAGCTCTTCTAAAGTTGTTTCAGTTATGCTCTTGTTTTGCTGCCGCGTTTATTTGCACTGGTGGCCAATTTTTACGGCCAGTGTATGTAATATGCTGCTTTGTTCCCTATATTTGCACTGGTGGCGAACTTTGATTCCCAGTGGATGTAATATGTGTAATAGCGGTAATAGGCTAGCGTTAGTTGCTTTCTTATTTATTTCCTCATTGTCTTGTTTAGTTGTTTGCTTGTAGTCACTGTAGTTCTTTTTCTGTGTTTTTCTAGTGGCCACAATAGCCTATTTTCGGTAACTAGGCCAAAAAATCATGGCAACACACGGACTGTTGTAACCATGGGCCTCCTCCAGGCCGTATGATCCATGGGCCTTCTTCCGGCCATAGGATCCATTGGCCTTCTATACGGGTCGTAGGATCCATTGGCCTTCTATACGGGCCTTAGGATTCATGGGCCTTCTACGGGCCGTAGGGTCCATGGGCCTTCTACGGGTCGTACGATCCATGGGCCTTCTACGGGCCATACTATTCATGGGCCTCCTACGAGCCGTAGGATCCATGGGCCTTCTACGGGGCGTATCATCATTTCACCAATCATGGGCCGTACTATTCGTGGACCATAACAGGCCGTTAATAGGCCGTATTTGATAATTCTATGAAAACAGCCCAACGGGTTTTTTGACATGAAAATGGCCCAACATATTAACGGTCCGCAAATGGGCTGACTGTAATGATGGGCTGAATTTGGCCCACAAACAGAAAATGATAGTAACGGGCCGTATGTAACCGAATGCTGCAAATGAGCCCAAGAATCAATGGGCCCTGAGAAGGCCGAAGATAACTTGGGCTGGAAACGGCCCAATGGAATAACGGGCCTTTAATGGGTATAAAGTGATACACTATTCATTGCGGGCCAGTTTCACCACGGGTCGTTAATGGGCCAAGAGTTACAAAGGGCCTCATATGGGCCGAAAGAAGTCATGGGCCACACATGGCCGAAAGTTAAAATGGGCTGGAATCATATTGGACGGCCCAGATGACGCTACTGGGCCTAATTTGGATAGGTCGTAACGGGCCCTGGGTTAGCGGGCTGTAAATGGGTTATATGCGAACAGGCCGTTAACAGGCTTTCAGTGGGCCGGCCAGCCACCTTTTGACCAAGTCAAACGGGCCGTCCTTTTCACAGGAATGGGCCTCTGTTGGGCCATGCCAAGTGTTGCCTTAGGTCTAATGAGTGGATGACATCTGTCCCAACGGTGAGACAACACGTGTTTCCTCCAGCCAATGATCATTTTACACGTGGAAAATCCCCATTGATCGGGGCTGTTAACGGGTTATCGGATCCAAAACCGGACCCGATAGCTTAACGGCGTTCCGTTACAATGGATGCCACGTGTTGGTCACCCTTGACGAAAGCACTTCTGTGACGCGCGATTTATCGTCATGGAAGTGGACACTTTGTAAGTGCATCTAGTGCCCCTTAGTGATTTTGGTGTATTGAAGACTTATAGGTTAAGGGACTAATGCGTTTGTGAGTGTACACAGGTCTATAAGTCTATGAGGAGTTTGATATTTACAGAGAAAGTCGACCCCTAAAAATGAAGTTCTTCGACTGAAGACTTTGATATTCTGAAGACTTTCTGAAGACTTTGAAAGTGAAGAAATTGGTGTGACCTTGAAGACTTGGTATTCATTTTTGGAACATGAAGCGTGAAGACTTTTATTTTCGTAGTTTCATTTTCTCTTTCTTGAGTCATAGGAAACACCGTACTGTTAAAGGGGGTCGAGGAAATACTAAGGAAAAATTTCCATGTGATGCTCAACTCAAAATCCTACACCTACCAATCCATTCGAGTGAAGCCTTTGGAAATCTCCTACAGTTCAGTCACTTTCTTCAGTGACAGAGACGAAGTTCTTCTGGTCGCTGATGAATTTGTTCTGACTGAGGAGTTAGGAATTCGCCAGTGCGAATTGCCTACACAGTGAGGAACATGATAGCCCTGAGGAATTTGAGAGTCAAATTTCCGACCGTTGCTGTGCTGCGCGCCAGCTGTCCCAAAATATCTTATCCACCTAACGGTCATATCATTGAAGGGCATTTATGTCTTATCATGTCGGGCTGCTCCCTAGGCTATAAATAGCCGCCCCCTACAACCACTAGCTGGTTGGCTGCTCCAAGAGAACTTGACACTTGTCATTTGAGAGCAACCCATCCTCCGAGGACTTTGAGCGAAAATCATCGAGTGAGGAAAACCCAAAACCAAACCCCTACAAACCCAAAGTGATTGAGCATCACTGAACAAATTGATCCTGCGTGGATCCGACGCTTGTTACCTTTGAAGACTGTGCTTCTTCCAGACGGTTAGACGTCATCGTCTAGAGCATCCAAGAGGAATTGCGGATCACTGAGTGACCAAGTCTGTGAAGGTTTGGAAGTCGCCTGAAGACTTACCACGAGTGATTGGACGAGGTCTGTGTGACCTTAGTTCAAGGAGAATACGGTGAGGACTGGGTGTCCTGAGCTGCGTGCTCAGCGACTGGGTGTCCGGGACTGTGTGTCCTCGAGTTTAAATACTCAGCCGCTCCAACCAGACGTACAGCTGAGACAGCAGTTGGAACTGGTCTACCAAATCATTGTCTTCACCAACCTAACTGGTTCTATTTCCTCAACCCTTTCATTTCCTCATTACTGTGTTGAGTGTTTGTTCATATCTGTGCTTGAAGACTTTGACTGAAGACTTTCTCAATTTCCTCAGTTCAATTTCTTCAGTATGTTTGTCTTCATCTTGTGTTATCCTATGATTACGCTTTCTGTACTCTGTGCTAGTCTTCATTTCATCATGATGACCATGCTTGTATTCTGTTCTGCTTACTTCTGAGTACTTATTCCGCTGCTAGTAGTTCTTCGCTAAGGAATTTCCTCACCGGCAAATTCCTCAGTGAAGAATTCATAAAAATCACCTATTCACCCCCCTCTAGTCGATATAATGCACTTTCAATTGGTATCAGAGCAAGGTACTCCCTTGTTCTGTGTGATTTTGGTTTAACCGCCTGGAGTTTTAGTTATGTCGACCGCAGGTATGATCAAGGTCTCGGCTGGGTGTCCTACCTTTGATGGGACGGACTACCCCTACTGGAAAAACAAGATGCGAATGCATCTTGAGGCAATTGACAACGATCTCTGGTATGTTGTGGAAAATGGTGTTCCCTCTGTCTCACCCTCACTGAACGCTACCGATGTGAAGAGATTCAAGCAACTCGATTCTCAAGTGAAGAATATCATATGTGGCCATCTGAGTAAAGGACAGTATGGAAGAGTGAGTGCTTTGGAAACTGCTAAGCTTATCTGGGATAGGCTGTCCAAAGTGAATGAAGGAATCTCAACTCAGCGTGACTCTCTAGTTGATGTTCTTCAGAATCTCGTCAACCGCTTCAAAAGACTCGACAATGAAAATGTCCAACAAACCTTTGATCGCCTCACTGACATCTCAAATGAGCTTCAAGCCCTCGGTGCCACTGACATCACTGACCATGAGGTAGTGAAGAAACTGTTGAGAACGCTTGATTCCTCATTTGATACTCTGGGACTGATGATACAAGAACGGGCTGACTACAAGTCTCTTGATCCTGCCGATATCCTCGAAAGGCTAAATACTCACGAGTTCCAGCTTGCTGAAAAGAGAGATCTCTATGGTTCGAGCTATGGCAAACCACGTGCCCTGAAGGCCAAGGTTGTGTCTGAGTCTGAATGTGAGGATTCTGGTAGTAGCCTTGGTGATCCTGAAGAATTGAGCCAGGAGCTAGCACTGCTCGTGAAGAAATTCCAGAAGTTCTCAAGACGTGGTCGCTTTGGAAAATCCTCAAGAAGCAGTGATTCCTCATCAAGTGACTATAAGAGAAGGCTCTGCCACAAATGCAAGAAACCTGGTCACTATATTCAAGATTGTCCTCACTGGGAAAAGGAATTGAAGAAGAAGAAATACAAGGATTACAGTTCTGATGATGCGAAGAAGAAGAAGAAATCGTTAAAATCTTCGTCATCAAAATCCTCGAAGTCTTCATCTCACAAGAAGAGCAGCTCCAAGAAGGCTCGGGCATTCATAGGCAAGGAAATGGACTCTGAAGCTGAATCTGAGGAACATGAGGAAGAGGAGGCGTCTGAAGAATCCGAATCTGGTGTGGCGAGTCTGGCCTTCGCTACTGCTTTCGTTAGCAAGTCCATCTTCAACACTGAAGAAACTGACCCCATCGACAAGCCTGATGAAGATAATGATGACTACGCTCCCACCTATTGCTTTATGGCGAAAGGTGCAAAGGTACTCAAATACACCTCCTCTGAATCTAGTGAAAATGAATCTAATGAGGATCTCAAGCCCAGCTACTCTAAACTTGCTAAGATTGCTGTAAAACAACAAAGGGCTTTTGAAAAGGTTCAAAACATGCTAGACAAAAGTGATGATATGTTGGGTGAAGAAATGGATCGCACCAAAGCCCTGACTAAAAATCTTCAGAGACTTCAGTCTAGGTTTGATAACCTTCAAAGTCATCATAACACTCTCTTATCTGATCATGAGAAACTTTCTTATGAATTTCTTCAAAGAAAGCAAGATCTTGAGAAGCTAAGAGTGAGTTATGAAGATCTTCAGAAGGAGCGTGATTCATTACTAGCTCAAGAAATCAGCGCTTCTCAGGAAGAATTTGTTCCTCCATGCTTAAAGTGCATTGAACGTGAATCTGCTAATTCTTCACCTGAATGTTCAAATGCTTCAACTGTTACAAATTCTTCACGTGCCTCTGTTATCACTAATTCCTCATCTGAGGACATTGCTAGTATCACTGACGATGCAGGGCTGAAGGAATTGTACATGACAGGCATGTACAAAAGCCTCAAAGGGCATCAGACTCTTTGTGATGTGCTTAAAAAGCAGATCCTCAACAGAAACCCTAGGAAGGAGGGTATCGCCTTTGAGAGTAAACTTAATGCTGATGGAACATATTGGAAGCCTGAGCAGTACCCCAAAACCTCATGGGTTGCTGCAAAGGGACCTCCAGTTGATCCACTAACTTATCTGGCTTTACATGTGAATCTCCTCATTCTTCTGATGAGTCATTTGACTCCAACTATAAACTGTTCAAAAATCAGAATGGTGAAGTATTTGCTAGATATGTTGGCACTAACTGCAGGAATGGTTCCCCTATGAAGAAAATCTGGGTTCCCAAGAAGTGCCTAGAAAGTCTTCAGGTGAATGTCCTTACGACACCACCTGTGAAGAACAGGAACCCCAGATCAAATTCTTCATATGGACCAAATTCTTCGTATGGATCCAAGTCCTCATACGGACCAAATTCCTCACGTGGATCAAATTCCTCAAAAGTATCAAAGTCCTCATATGATTATCATCGTGCTAACAACTCTGTTTCGCAGGGTAGAGATAAGGGCTATGAATATGTGCATTATTCTTCAAACCATTATGTTCATAAGTCCTCGAAGAATTTCTCTGCTTATTCATATGCTTACCCTAACCCCTCTTATGTGAAACGAAATGGTTTGGCCTCTATGCCACCATTCTCGTATGGTGCTCGCAGAGTGATAAACTCTTTGCCACCCCTTCAGATGTGGGTGGTGAAGAAAAACAACTAATCTCTTCTGCAGGGTCAGGTCTCCAGACGTGCTTTAAATGTCTGAAGAATTTGCTGGGGACCTAACAAAATTGCCTGAAAGGACGCAGGCGAATCATGATGAAATGAACCTTCATTTCACACGTCCTCCTACTGCTATATCTGTTTACTGCTTGATGAAATTCATCTAATGAACTTGATATCATATTCTTTAGTGATGAAGCATATGAGATTGTAAGCTACACTAATTCATCTGTAGGATGATCAACCCAAAGCCACTGAGTGGGTCGTCGATAGTGGATGTACAAATCACATGACTGGTGACAAGAATCTATTGATGGATGCTCCTTTATCACCGTCGCATCTGAAGCATATCATCTTTGCTGACAAAGGCAAAAGTCAGGTATTGGGTCTTGGTAAGGTTGCAATCTCTAAGGATAAACACATGGACAAAGTCATGCTTGTTGAGTCTTTAGGATACAACCTCATGTCAGTCTCAATGCTTTGTGATCTTGATATGGTTGTTGTCTTTGGCAAGTATCGTTGTGTTGTGATTATGGAAGCTGACAATTCCAAAGTCTTCGAAGGCTTTAGGAGAGGAGACCTGTATATTGTTGATTTCCCTATAGGACCACAACCAGCCGTGTGTCTACTTGCAAAAGCTTCAGAAGGCTGGCTATGGCATCGACGACTTGGTCACGCAGGCACGAGGAATTTGCATATGCTTGCAACGAAGAAGCATGTCATTGGCATTGAGAATGTCAAATTCCTCAAGGATCACTTATGTGGAGCCTGTGAAGCTGGAAAAATGACCAAGGCCAAGCATCCAGCGAAGACTATCATGACCACTACTCGTCCATTCGAATTGCTTCACATGGACCTCTTCGGACCTAATCATTACTCAGCAGTCACTAATGATGCATCTCTATATGGTTTTGTCATTGTTGATGATTACTCTCGATATACATGGGTACACATTGTTACTTACAAACATGAAGTGCAGGAAGTCTTCAAACGTTTTTCCTCGAGGGCTTCAACCAACTTTGGTGTGAAGATCAAGCACATCAGAAGTGACAATGGAACTGAGTTCAAGAATTCCGGTCTTGATGACTATCTTGATGAACTTGGTATTACTCATGAGTTATCTGCTCCCTATACTCCTCAGCAAAATGGCGTCGTGGAGCGCAAGAACAGAACTTTTGTTGAGATGGCTTGCACTATGCTTGATGAATACAAAACGCCTCATCGTTTTTGGATTGATGCAATTGATACTGCGTGCCACATCATCAACAGAGTATATCTTCACAAATTCTTCAAGAAGACGGCCTATGAACTCCTCACTGACAAGAAACCCAATGTGAGTTATTTCAAAGTCTTCGGTGCTAAATGTTGGATTAGAGATCCTCACCATAGTTCTAAATTTGCACTGAAAGCACATGAAGGTTTTATGCTTGGTTACGGAAAGGACTCGCACACCTATAGAGTCTTCAACATTGTTCTTCACAAGATTGTTGACACTGTAGATGTGCGGTTCGATGAAACTAATGGCTCGCAGAGAGAGCACCTACCTTCTGTGTTAGATGAACCACCACCTAAGGATTCTATCAAGTTCAAGGCAACTGAGGATGTCATTCCTACTGAAGAATCTGCTGAAGAATTCATTCCAGTTCATGAAGAACGTCGAGCTGATGCACCTGAAGAAAATGCTGAGGAAAATGGTGCTGAAGAAAATGCTGATCAAACTCCTCAGCAACAACCAGCTCATCCTCGCGTTGCAAAAGAAGTGCAAGTGGAGAAGATCATCGATGACATTAGAGCACCAGGTCCTCTCACACGCTCAAAAGCTTCACATTTATCTAACTTTTGTCGGCACTATGCTTTTGTCTCTATCACAGAGCCCACTAAGGTAGATGAAGCATTTTTGGAGCCGGAGTGGATTCAGGCTATGCAAGAAGAATTACATTAGTTCGAGCTCAACAATGTTTGGGAACTGGTCAAACGTCCAGATCCTCGCAAGCATAATATCATTGGAATAAAGTGGATCAACCGCAACAAGCAAGATGAAAATGGCCTTGTGGTGAGGAATAAGGCACGACTGGTAGCTCAAGGCTACACACAGGTTGAAGGAATTGTTTTCGATGAAACTTTTGCACCTGTTGCTAGACTTGAGGCTATTCGCATATTACTTGCTTATGCTAACCATCATGATATCATCTTATATCAAATGGATGTGAAAAGTGCATTCCTCAATGGTAAGCTTGAGGAAGAAGTATATGTTGCTCAACACCCAGGTTTTGAAGATCCAAAGAATCCTGACAAAGTCTTCAGACTTAATAAGGCCCTCTATGGCCTCAAGCAAGCCCCTCGGGCGTGGTATGATACATTGAAGGAATTCTTCGTGAAGAATGGCTTCACACCCGGTTCACTCGACCCTACTCTCTTTACTAAATCTTATGATAGTGAACTGTTTGTGTGCCAAATATACGTTGATGATATTATCTTTGGCTGTACTGACCAACGTTATAGTGATGAATTTGCCTATATGATGAGTGAAGAATATCAAATGTCTATGATGGGAGAGTTGAAATTCTTCTTAGGTCTTCAAATTCGTCAACAGCGCAATGGCATATTCATATCTCAGGAGAAATACCTCAAAGATGTACTGAGGAAATTCGGCATGCAAGATTGCAAAGGCGTCAAAATTCCTATGCCCACTAATGGCCATCTATGCACTGATGAAAATGGTATTAACTTCGATCACAAGGTATACCGCTCCATGATTGGTTCTTTATTGTACTTATGTGCATCTAGGCCAGATATAATGCTTAGTGTTTGCATGTGTGCCCGATTTCAAGCTGCACCAAAGGAATCACACCATAAGGTTGTGAAGCATATTCTTCGATATCTAGCTCACACACCAACACTAGGATTATGGTACCCCAAGGGCTCTACTTTTGATCTCATTGGATATTCTGACTCTGACTATGCTGGTGATCGTGTGGACCGCAAGTCAACATCTGGCACTTGTCATTTCCTCGGACGATCTTTGGTCTGTTGGTCCTCGAAGAAACAGAACTGCATATCACTATCTACTGCGGAAGCTGAATACATTGCTGCTGGCTCTTGTTGTGCTCAACTGCTTTGGATGAAGCAAACACTCAAGGACTATGGCGTCAACGTGAAGAATGTGCCTCTCCTCTGCGACAATGAGAGTGCCATCAAGATTGCTCACAACCCAGTTCAGCACTCGAAGACAAAGCACATTCAGATTCGTCATCATTTTCTTCGTGATCATGTGTTGAAGGGCGACATCTCCATCGAGCACGTGAAGACTGAAGAACAGCTAGATGATATCTTCACTAAGCCCTTGGATGAGAAGAGATTTAGCAAGTTGCGGTGTGAGCTAAATATCTTAGAATCTTCTAATGTTCTTTGAAAAGGACACACACCCTGACACTTATGCAAAATTGATGACTTAGATGTGCAACACATGAAGAAACGTTTTTCTTCAGTCAATGAAGAATAACACTCTAAGTGTGAAGAAATTAATGAAGAATTTGATTCTCAGAACCCTACGACAATTGTACGCGGTGTCTGAAATCATCATTCTTATACGGTGGGTCACGCCACCACAAAAAGTTGAAAATCTTCAATTTGAGTTTTTCCTCAGTTTTGAAATTCTTCAGTTTTTCAAATTCTTCAACTTTGCAAAATCTTCACTGTTTCC
>NC_041381.1:354539874-354551541 GCF_002162155.2 Triticum dicoccoides | reverse complement strand
TATATGAGTTTACTGTCAGGACCCCGACTCAATGTCACATCGATCTAGCCTGTAACACCTCATATCACTTTGCGGCCTCACGCACGGTATCCCCACGGGTGTCGCCTTACCTTTGCCCGGGACCATTTGCGCCTTTTGGCACACGTATATGATAGTGTCGCTAGCATCCATATGATAAGGAGCCCGGGCTGACATGGCTAGTCGTAAACCCAAAGTGGCACAGACTTACAGGGACAGGCATCCATGACCCATCATCGAACGTGTCAGTCATCAGCGAGTAAGTTTTGGGCTGTAGCACTGGGCTAGCAGGACTCCGGTAAACCGGGCTGTAGCGGGCTAACAGGACTCCGATACTCAACGCGTGACATTTCCCCGAAGGGACAGACACAGGAACGAAGAAGGACACATGCCGGCCAGCCTAAGTGTTCCGGAGCAGTAGCAAGCTACCATGGCTCAGTGGAATCACTAGGAGACATTTCCCGGTAAGAGAGGCTACTAAAGATAAACAACTAGATAGTCAGATCCCACACATACCAAGCATTTCAATCATACACACAATATGCTCGATATGTGCAAATACAACAAGGCATCACAACATGACTCTACGACACAAGTACTTTATTTAAAGGCTCAGGGAGCCATACATAGCATACACACAGATACGGGTCAGACGACCCACATTCAAGTCATACAAGCATACAAGCCAACAGCGGAAGTGTTTTGTCTGAGTACAGACAACTAGTAAAATAAAAGAGGCTTGGGTAGGCCTAGCTATACTACATGGTCCTTCACATGCTCAGGATCACCACCTGGGCCTTAGTCTACTCATCGATGTCAACGTCTACGAAGAACCCGTCAGAAGGGGTTGTAGCATCTTCTGAAAAATATAAATTAAAGCAACATGAGTACAAAGGTACTCAGCAAGACTTACATCAGATCCTACATACATGCACATTATCAAGAAGGGTTGGTGGGGTTATTGCAGCAAGCCATCTTTGACTCTTGGCTAAGCTATCCTACGAGACTCCAACTTGAAATGGTTTTGCCCACTCGAGTCCACTACTCACCACTTCAATACACTACCGAGGATCCACCTCTGTCTTCCTACGGAAGAGCCATCCTTGGCACTCACGCTTATCTTGAGGCTTTTAGTAGTTTCCATTTACTTGTCTATGAACTATATAGGCAACCAAGTAGTCCTTTACCGCGGACGCGGCTATTCGAATAGATGATGTTAACCCTGCAGGGGTGTACTTCTTCATACATGTTTCCACCACTTAGCGTCTGCACACGACATGTGCTCGGCAGACTTCAAGCGAAAGCCGACGTGGGTGTAGACCACGACCTACCTAGACACTCAAGTCTCTAGTCCAGGTTTATCGCCTATTCGGGTTCCATCCATGAGGAGATCCGGTCGGAGTTTCGCTCACATCCCCAAACGATGTGAGCAGGGTTCCCGAGACACCAAACGGGCATCCGGTACACCGTGCCACGTACCTACCGCATCATAGCCCACCCCTACAGTCAGCGCTGTCCACGGCCTCCAGTAGGCTACAAACACCAGAAACTACTTGCAACTCCTGGACAGAGGACTAGGGTGAATAAGAAGTCGAGCGGGGTCATATTTCAGGGCCCAATGTATGGTAGTAGTTGATTCTTAAATCACACATACAGATCTCAGTGCTTAAGGACGGCCTCAATGAAACAACCCACCATGTACTCCTACATGGCCTCTCATCGATACCTTTACCAAATCGTGTTCAACACATCACTCTCATACTGACACGATCATTTCACTCTAGCCCATCACCCAGATGAACCAGACCTGACACGACTCTAAGCATAGCATGCATAGCAAGGTAGGAACAACACAATCATATGGCTCAATCAACTCCTACACATGCTAGTGGGTTTCATCTAGTTACTGTGGCAATGACAGGTCATGCAAAGGAAATGGGTTCAACTACCGCAGCACACAGCAGTTTGAATCGCGTTGTCTTAATGCAGTAAAAGAGAGCAGGAGCAAGAACATGGGATTGTATCGATATGATCAAATGGTTGGTTGCTTGCCTAATGGGTCGGTGCACTGGTATTGTTCTTTGTTGTGGTAATCACGGTACTCCTCGGGGGAAGAACCTGCCGCAGAGAGCACCGATACACAAACATTACCAAACAGTATGCAATAATATGATGCATGCATGAGACATGGCAAAATGAGTGTATTGGGCTAATGCAACTAAGAACAGATGGGTTTGAACTAATTTGAACCAATGATTCAAAGTTCAAACTCATAAGTTGCCATTTTAAGTGCTTTATCTTGTTCTGTGATAAACAGCAGGTTAGCTTGTTTAAACATGCATGAAACCAGTACAGATGGATAGATTGGATTTTTTTGATCATTTCTCATATATAACACTTTGCATTTGGAGCTACAGATTAATTTCTATGAATTTTTGAAGTTTGTAGCATTTTCTGGAATTTCCTGTGTAAAAATAATTCCAGTAATTAAATTACCGCGTCAGCATTACGTCAGGATGACGTCAGTGGTCAACGGGCTGGTCCAGGTCAAACTGACCAGTGGGTCCCGCATGTCAGTAGTTAATTAAACTAACTAAAATTAGCTTAAACTATTCTGGGTTAATTAGCAAAGGGGCCCCACATGTCATAGACTCAGGGGAGTCAATCTGGGCCCACCCTGGTCAAGGTCAACGGTCAAACTCGCCGGTGTCTAGCCGCCGGCGAGGCCGAACACGGCGGCGGAAGTGCTTTAGTGCATTCCGGCGACAAAACGGGCGGCGGAAGGCATCTACGCGTAGCTGAGACCGAGCCGCGGCTATTGGTGGTGGTGGTTCAGCTCGGGGTGGCCGGAGACGTCACCGGCGACGACTTTGGCGGTCGCCGGAGTCGGGTGAAGATGGATCTGACGCTACGGGGCACGGCAAGGCCCGGGGTGAGGTGCGTTGGGCCCCTGGGAACGCGGTGAGTATGTTAGACAAGGTGGGGTGGCCGGTGGTTAGCCGGAGACACGTCGGCGACGAGCTCCGCGGCGGCGCGTGCGGGTGAGCTACGTGTGCTCGCGGTGGTGCACGGAAGTGAGAGAAGGAAGGGGGAGGAGTTAGCCAAGCTCACGACGGTCTTGGGGAAGCTGACAGCGCGGTCGGGGACGAGCTGGTGCGGCGGCGACGACGAAGGGGATCTCCGGCGATGGCGGTACGGTCGAGGTCAGTGCGGTGGCTTCGGGGCACGCCAGCGCTCGGGGCTCGGCTAGCTCGAAGGAGTAGAGGGCGGTGAAGCTCCTGGACACGGTGGCGCGGCATGGAAACGACGGGGAGCACGACTACGGCGGCGGTGTGGCGGCGGTGGCGTCAGCCATGGTGCGGGAGAGCGAGGGAGAGGAGCTGGGGGCGAATGGGTGTGTCCACGAGGTTCGGGGTGCAACGTGGAGACCGTCCAGGCCAGCTAGGTGGCGAAGGGAGGAAGCAGGGCGACGGGCAGCTGCGTGGCGGGCGCTGGTGCCGCCGTCGAGCACCTGCCTGCCTGCCTGGCCAAGCCAAGCAGCTCGCTGGAGCGGTGGCTGCGCTGGGCCGGCAGGTGGGCCTCTGGGTGGCGACAGGTAAGCCTTTCCCTTTTTTTGTTTCTGTTTTTATTCTGTAAGTTTGTTGAATTACTAAAAATACCTAGGCAACTCCAAAATTCACCAAACTGCACTTGGTCCTTAGTTGGAATATTTCCAACATGGAACATTTTAGTTTGGGATTATTTGAGCATTTGAAATATTTTTATAGATTTTAAATGCCCAAATTCAAATACTTATGATTTAATTCAAAGACCTTAGGATGACCTAGGAAACTGTGCACCACTTGTGGCAGAGGTTCTGAACCAAGACAAAAATGATGGACATTTAAGAAGGGCATTTCAGGTTCATTGAAAATGTTTTTTAGTAAACCCTAGTTGGTTTCAGAGGGGGCTGGGGGTTCTGCCATCCCCATTTCAAGTTTCTGTTGAATGAAACAGACATGATGCAACACTCTAATGCATGAACTAGCTAGGGTGTGACAACTCACCCCCACTCAAAAGAATCTCGTCCCGAGATTTAGGTTCCTCCGGAAAGAAGGCGGGATACTCAAGTCGAAGATGATCCTCCCTTTCCCAAGTAGCTTCCTTCTCAGAATGGTGCGACCATTGAACCTTGAGAAACTTGATATTATGCCGTCGAGTGGTACGCTCGGCTTGATCGAGGATACGAACGGGGTACTCTCGATATGTGAGATTATCTTGAAGATCAAGCGTTTCGTGGTCCACTCCACGGATAGGATCCGAGAAGCAACGCCTGAGTTGAGAAACGTGGAAGACATCATGGACTCTGGAGAGATGTGGAGGTAGTTCCAATTGGTGGGCAACTTCTCCTCGTTTGGCAAGAATGCGAAAAGGTCCAATGTAGCGAGGAGCCAATTTGCCCTTGATACCGAAACGATGGGTTCCCTTCAAAGGAGTAACCCGAAGGTAAGCCTTCTTGTCAACCTCGAAAGTCATAGCCTTATGTTTTCGGTCATAATGACTCTTTTGACGAGATTGGGCTGTTTTCAACTTTTCACGAACGATGCGAACTTGCTCTTCTGCTTCCTGGATCATATCCGGGCCAAAGAATTGTCTTTCCCCGGTTTTTGACCAGTTAAGAGGCGTTCGACGCCTTCGTCCATATAGAACTTCAAAAGGGGCTTTACCCAAGCTAGATTGATAGTTGTTGTTATAAGCGAATTCGGCAAATGGAAGGCATTTCTCCCAATCCATTCCGAATGAGATAACAGAAGCTCGAAGCATGTCTTCTAGGATTTGGTTGACACGTTCTACTTGACCACTTGATTGAGGGTGAAAGGCGGTGCTAAAGGAAAGATGGGTTCCCATAGCGTTTTGGAAACTTTCCCAAAATCGAGAGGTGAAGAGACTTCCTCGATCCGAGTTGATTTCCAATGGAACACCATGGAGAGACACTATTCGGGAGATGTACAAGTCTGCTAACTGACTAGCAGTTATACTCTCACGAACGAGCAAGAAATGAGCCACTTTGGAGAGACGGTCGATAACGACGAAGATAGCATTATTCCCTCTCTTGGTCCTGGGAAAACCAGTGATGAAATCCATACCAATTTTATCCCATTTCCATTCAGGAATAGCTAAGGGTTGAAGGGTGCCAGCAGGCCGTTGATGCTGTGCTTTTACACGACGACAGACGTCGCAATTAGCAACAAATTGAGCAATTCTCTCTTCATCCTAGTCCACCAGAACCTCTGGCGTAGGTCCTGATACATCTTAGTGCTACCGAGATGAATGGTGAGAGGAGATTCATGAGCCTCCTTAAGGATCAACTGCCGTAAGTGTTGATTCTTGGGAACTACTAGACGGTTCTCAAAGTACACAACACCATGATCATTTGTAGAGAAACATTTAGCATCGCCGCTAGCAATGTTCTCCTTGATTCGAGATATTCCTTTATCTCGTTTTTGGGCAGCGATGATTTGATCCGTAAGAGTAGGTTTCGCCACCAAGGTGGAAAGAAATCCTTGAGGAACGATGTGAAGATTAAGCTTCCGAAATTCCTCGTGGAGAAGTGGTTGACTTTGTTGCAACATCAGATTGTTGCAATAAGATTTACGACTTAGCGCATCAGCCATGACGTTGGCTTTTCCTGGGGTGTAGGTTATCCCTAAGTCGAAATCTGTGATCAACTCGACCCAGCGTCTTTGCCTGAGATTCAAATCTGGTTGGGTGAATATGTACTTCAGACTTTGGTGATCGGTGAATATTTCGCAACGATTACCGAGGTGGTAATGCCGCCAGGTTTTGAGTGCATGGACTACAGCTGCAAGCTCTAGATCATGAGTAGGGTAGTTTTCCTCATGTGGGTGTAATTGCCGTGAAGCATAAGCAATTACGTGTCGATCTTGCATGAGAATGCAACCTAGTCCTTGTCGCGAGGCGTCGCAATAGATAACAAAGTCCTTGGAGAAATCTGGTGGTACCAGCACGGGAGCAGAAGTCAAGCGTCTTTTCAGTTCCTGGAAACTGTGCTCACATTGTGGAGTCCACTCGAACTTTTTATCTTTCTTGAGGAGTTCAGTTAAGGGTTTGGCAACTTTGGAGAAGTTCTCGACAAAGCGGCGACAATAGCTCGCTATGCCAAGGAAACTCCGAACTTGTTTGACCGATTCAGGTGGAGTCCAATTAAGGACGGCTTGAACTCGCTCGGGATTGACAGCAATAACTTTACCAGAAATTACATGTCCTAGATAGGTCACTTCTGGCAACCAAAATTCGCATTTAGAGAACTTGGCATAAAGGCGATGCTCTTGAAGTTTCATCAACACTAGCCTTAGATGTTCGACATGTTCTTCCTCGTTCTTAGAGTAGATGAGTATATCATCGAGGTAAACCACGACGAATTTATCTAAATACTCCATGAAAATTGAGTTCATTAACCGAGAGAAGGTGGCTGGAGCGTTGGTTAAACCGAAGGACATGACGGTGTACTCATATTGGCCGTAACGAGTCACAAAGGCCGTTTTGGGGATGTCCCCGTTTCGGATTTTGATTTGATGGTAGCCTAACCTCAAATCCATCTTAGAGAAGACTGAGGATCCCGCGAGCTGATCATATAGATCGTTGATCCTGGGGAGCGGATACTTGTTCTTAATTGTGACCAAGTTGACGGGTCGATAATCTACAACCATCCGGTCCGTACCATCCTTCTTATTGACGAAGAGGACGGGGCAAGCCCATGGAGATGAACTAGGACGGATTAAACCCTTTTTCAAGGACTCATCGAGTTGTTTCTTAAGTTCGGCTAGTTCTAGGGGTGCCATCTTATAGGGTCTTCTAGAAATTGGGACAGTTCCTGGAATGAGATCTATCACGAACTCGACATCTCTGTCGGGTGGAACACCTGGTGATTCTTCTGGAAAGACATCCGGAAAGTCACGGACTACCGGAACATCTTCGAGGTCTGGCAATGGACTGGCATTAAGGGAATATAGCTGTCGCTTGGATATTCGGGTCAAGACATTGACTATCTTTCCCGAAGGGTGCGTGAGTTGAATAGTCCTAGAGAAGCAATCGATCTTGGCATGATGGGCTGACATCCAGTCCATACCCAAGATGATGTTAATATCCGATGATTTGAGAGCTATCAATGATGCAAGGAAAACAAGTCTGTCGACCTGAATTTCATTATCATGGCTTACAGTAGAAGTTTGCCATTTGGATCCCGGGGTTTGAATTACCATGGAGGTGGGCATATCACAGAATGCGGTGTTGTGCAAGCGAGCATAGCTTTCCGATATGAATGAATGAGATGCTCCAGTATCAAAAAGAACAGATGCCGGGTGGCAATTAACAAGAAGCGTACCGAGAACGACGTTGGGATCCTCTTGGGCCTCTTCAGCTGAGACACAATTCACATGGCCACGTGCAGTGGTGGCCGGCTTGGCATAGAACACCTTCCCTGCTGGCTTGCCACCGCCAGCGGCTTTTCCAGACTGGTTGGGGTTGGTCTGAGGACACTCGCGCATGTAGTGGCCTGATTCCCCACACTTGAAGCACGTCACGGGGCTGGTGCATGGAGGAGCATTGTTGGTTGGCCCACCATAGGGCTTAGCTGGTGCAAACTGCTGAACTAGACGAGGCGCCTGATAGGATGGCCTCGGTGTGAATCTGGGTGGCAGGGCAGTGTTAGGCACCCACACCCGGCGCTTCTGTGGTCCAGCACCGGATGAGGAACCCATGTCACGACCATGCTTGCGTGTTGCTTCGAAATCAGTCTGACCCATCTCAGCACTGATGGCTTTGTTCACAAGCTTCTGGATAGAGGTGCACTCATGCAGACGGAGATCTCGGCGAAGCTCGGGGCTAAGTACCTTGCGGAACCTTGACTGCTTCTTGGCATCAGTGGAGACCTCTTCGGCGGCATAGCGTGCGAGGTTACCGAACTCCCTGCTATAAGCGTCCACAGAGAGACGGCCTTGGGTGAAACTGCAGAACTCCTCACGTTTACGATCCATGAGACCCTCCGGAATGTGATGTTCACGGAAAGCCTCACTAAACTCTGCCCAAGTAGTGACCTGGTGTCACGCCCAATATGCGACCCTATCCAAAAGGAACTCGAAGGTCCCACCAAGGATAGACCCGCATATTGAAACGCTTTTGCAAGGTGGATATCATTACATCAACATTACATAATGGATAGGGATACATACATAAGGCATACAATGCCACACGAACACAACATCATCATACAAGAGAGCAACATCCGACTACGGATGGAACACAAACAGAAACTCAAACGACATCCACCCTGCTAGCCCAGGCTGCCGACCTGGAACCTATTCCCTGATCGAAGAAGAAGCAAAAGAAGAACTCCAAACAAACAAACATCGCTCTCGCGTCAAGATCATCGCATAACCTGTACCTGCAACTGTTGTTGTAGTAATCTGTGAGCCACGAGGACTCAGCAATCCCATTACCATGGGTATCAAGACTAGCAAAGCTTAAAGGGAAAGGAAGGGGTAAGTGGTGAGGTTGCAGCAGCGGCTAAGCAAGTATGGTGGCTAACATACGCAAATAAGCACGAAAAGAGAGCAAGCGGAACGGTCGTGAAGCTAGCAATGATCAAGAGGTGATCCTGAACACCTACTTACGTCAAACATAACCCAGAAACCGTGTTCACTTCCCGGACTCCGCCGAGAAGAGACCATCACGGCTACACACGCGGTTGATGCGTTTTAATTCGGATCTGGTGTCAAGTTATCTACAACCGGACATTAACAAATTCCCATCTGCCACATAACCGCGGGCTCGGATCTCGAAAGTTTATACCCTGCAGGGGTGTCCCAACTTAGCCCATGACAAGCTCTCGCGATCAACGAAGGAATAGACCTTCTCCCAGGAAGACCCGATCAGTCTCGGAATCCCGGTTTACAAGACATTTCAACAATGATAAAACAAGACCAGCAAAGCCGCCCGATGCGCCGACAATCCCGATAGGAGCTGCACATATATCGTTCTCAAGGCAACACCGGATGAGACTAGCTACGAGTAAAACCAGCCCTCAAGTTGCCCCGAGGTGGCCCCGCAGGCAGCTCAGTTCGGACCAACACTTAGACAAGCACTGGCCCGGGGGGGCTAAAATAAAGATGACCCTTGGGTTGGCCGACCCAAGGGAAGGGTATAGGTGGTGGTGAGGCAAATGGTAAGACCAAGGTTGGGCCTTGCTGGACAAGTTTTATTCAAAGCAAACTGTCAGGGGGGTCCCATCAATCACCCGAACACGTTAGGAATGCAAAAATCCGGGAACATAACACTGGTATGACGGAAACTAGGGCGGCAAGAGTGGAACAAAACACCAGGCATAAGGCCGAGCCTTCCACCCTTTACCAAGTATATAGATGTATTAATAATATAAGAGATATTGTGATATCCCAACATAACCCTGTCCACCATGGAGAAATCTTCAACTTCACCTGCAACTAGTAACGCTATAAGAGGGGCTGAGCAAAAGCGGTAACATAGCCAAACAACAGTTTGCATAGGAAAGGTGTCAAAGGTTAGAGGTTCATGGCAATATGGGATGGCTTGATAAACAGGTAATAGGTAGCGCAGCATAGCGATAGAACGAAGCAACTGGCATAGCAATTATAGTAGTGAGATGCAGGGTAGCGGTCATCTTGCCTGAAATCCCGCAAGGAAGAAGAACGAGTCCATGAAGAAGACGAACGGATGAAGCCGAACCAACCGTAGACGAACGAATCCTCATGATTGCAACGAAACAGGAACTAACAAGAAGAAGCACACAACATAGGTAAACACACCACACATGAACAAGGCATGATGCATGACCAAGCTACATGAAGCTACTCATGGCAAGAGATGATGCAAACAAGAACAACACATCAAGGCAAGTTTAAATGAGGCCGGGAACAACATATAACAATTCCGGTAAGTCCTCATATGCAAATTTCGAAATTGGTCCAGAACTGAATAAACCTTATGTTCAAGTTTTTTAGACAGCAAGTTAAGATGCACCAAGAGGATCTACACGAAATTCTAGTCAAGTTACATATAAAGTTCATTAGATTCGGAGCTACGGCCTAGAAGATATGAGCAAAACAAGTTAAACATGGCATTGATGCAAAATGCATACAAACATCAAGCAAACACCTCAAAACAAGGATGCAACATGATAATATGAAACTACATGCAAAATCAAGCAAGTTTCATATAGAGCACACTCAAAACGGAGCAACGGTGCAACACATACACACTATACAAGTCATAGCAACAATCTGTCCATAACAGCAACTAGGCATATTGCAAGCATCAAATCAATATTCTACAGCACCCCAACATAATAACAAAAGGCATGGGCATGAAGTACAGGTAAATCATAACAAAACATGAACACTGAGCTATCTCCAGAAATCACTAGAACATGCTCAAACACACATGGTAAAATGGCAAATAATAACAGTTTCAGACTTAGCAGAAATAACATCAGGTTGCAATGTTTAGAGCTATCAAACGACATGTTACAGGAACATATCATGGCAAACAAAGGCATGGCGTGATACTACTAATTGCATAGATCAAAAGTCCCTTACTGGCCATGAGCCAAAAGGGATCAGAAGATAAGATGGCACCCATGTAAACATGGCAAGTTATATTACAGATTCATACATGGCAGGAACAACAATAAGTAGGCATGTTCGTGAGCTTGAACCACTCACCATAGAGCAATACATGGCATGGAAAGGCAACCAACAGTAAGAAGGCATGTTTGTGAAGCTAAACATGGCAAGACCAAGGTCACAGGGTGCATGGAACACTAGCAAAACACATGGGAACTAGTGAACTTAATGTTAACAGGCTGACAGCAACATCATCAAGCAACTTTAGAGCAAGATTACAACAATCTACAGTAGGCTATAATTGCAACCAAGGGCATGACTGGATAGAGCATGACATGTATATCAAAACATGTTTATAGAACATCTCCAGATTATGCATAGAATGATTAGTAGAAGCATGTTTACATAGCAACAAAATATAACAGAATCTGTCAGGAAAACAGCAACAGCAAGTACCCTCCTTAACAAGCTTGATGCACTCAGCACACAACTCATAAAAATACATGGTTTGCACCTTTGGAAAGATGACATAGCATAGATCAAAACACATGTAGACATCAACCTCATAGGATGCACACATCAAACATGGCAAAAATGACAAATGAGCAAGTTATAACAGTTTCAGCAGATTAACAGCAACATGCACTCTTCCAACAGCATTTAGGGCATCAAGGTGACCTCAAATGAATATGATGCAATGGAATGAAATGATGTACTCGTTGGGACGGACAATTTGACATATTACACGCACGAAACGGAGCTACGGATGCAGAGATGTGATGCGATGAACATGGCATGTTTATGCAAAAAGCCTGAGGACTTAGTGGAAAACGGGTCAACCTTCGGGGTCAAAGCGGATCGGGTCGGGCGAGATGGATCCGGGCGCGGGCCCGCGGATCGGGCCGGGGCAGACCCGGACGGTAGCGGCGGCGGGTCTCCGGCGAGGGATCGCCGGCGGCGAGCTCGGGCGCCGGTGGAGGGAGCCGGCGGC
>NC_041381.1:354532725-354539421 GCF_002162155.2 Triticum dicoccoides | reverse complement strand
CCAGGTCCCGTGGGCCGCGCGGGTGGGAGGAGAGAGAGAGGGAGGCGCGGGGCTGACGTGGCGGCGCGGGATAGGTTGAGGGCGGCGGTGGAGGTGACGTGTCGCGCCCTGATTGGGCGAACCGACGTGTCCGGTGGACATGTCCGGCGCGGATGGACATGTCCGGCGGCGCGGAGGAGTTTGGCTAGGGTTTGGACTGCGGGAATTTCGGGGGAGGCCACATATATATAGGTAGAGGGAGCTAGGAGAGTCCAAATGAGGAGCGGTTTTCGGCAACACGATCGTGATCGAACGACCGAGAGCATGGAGGGGAGTTTGCTGGGTTTTGGGCCACTTTGGAAGGGGTGTTGGGCTGCAACAAAAGAGGCCTTTGCGGTTACCCGGTTAACCGTTGGAGTACCAAACGAGCTCCAAATGGCACGAAACTTGACAGGCGGTCTACTGGTGCTATACCAAGGCCGCTTGGCAAACCTCGGTCCATTCCGAGAACGTTTAACACCCGCACACGAAAAGAGTCAAGAAGGGGACGCCAGATGACATAGGAGTGCCGGATTGCAAAACGGACAACGGGGAAAAGGCTCGGATGCATGAGATGAACACATATGCAAATGCGATGCACATGATGACATGATATGAAATGCAGATGATGACGTGGCAAAATGCAACACACAAGCAAAAGACATGGCAATGACGGCGAATAACTGGCGGACACCTGGCACATCGAATCCGGGGCGTTACAACACTCCTCCACTAACAAGATATCTCGTCCTGAGATCTTAGGACCGAGACGGAAGGGAAAAGGGATGAGGTGAAACAAGAGCTCAAGAGAAGAAGCAAAGAATCGAGAGCACTCGAGAAGAAGAGAGGAACGACTAGAATGACGAGAATCGAAAGCTCGCGGAATCAAATAGACTATGAAACGACTCGTTCTAACCGGAGTGGTTAGAATGAGAAAAGAAACGAATAAGACTGAAAGAATTTAGGTAGCATGACTGAAGGAATAGAACATGAACTTGAGAGGATGGAATTATACTTGATGAAGGCATGACACAAAACCTCCGGAAAGAATTGAAAGAAAATTGAATGAAAAGAATTTAGAGGGATTGAATGGATTTGAATATCTGAGAAGAACGAAGAACTGCAAAACTCCACTTAAAAAGAATACAGAGGATTAATTACACTTCGAGGCGCGAGCAGAAAAGATACTAGAACTCCTTGAACAAGAATCTTGATGAACTCTTGAAAGAATGAATTAAATCATGAAGAACTCCCATGAAGATCTCCGGTGACAAAAGGATGATGAGATAGAAATGAAGGACGAAAAGAATAAGATTAAAGCATGCGATGATTTAGATGGAGGTTCCGACGAAATGACCGAGGAAATATGAACTCCAGAAAAGAAAAGATGAAAACACTTGGAACTAGAATTTATTCATCAAGAACAAACTCTAAAGGAAAGGGATTACTCGCTTGGATGAAAGAAGAATAAGATTTATTGTATGCTTATCCTTCATCAAATTAAATTGATGACAAGCAATGGATTTTTCATACTACTTATTCTTCTTGAAAAGGATTGAGAAGTGACATATCGCAAACTTGAGAAGGTCTTCATGAACCCCCTGTAGGATTGAAAAGAATGAATGAATTAAAATGATAATCAAGGAAAAATAATCTTGAACGAACCACAGTAAGAATTCAGAAATGACTGACGAAAGAGAATGAATCACTGGGAAGAATTCGAAGAACCAATATGCTAGAGGGAATTTAGATGCAAAAGAATGAAGAGATAACGAGCTGATTAAAGAACACTTGACGAAGCACCGGGATAAATAGAGAACGATAACTAGAATGGTGCCCTCCGATGAAAAGAAATGAGAAAACAACTCCTGAAAAACTTCGGATGAGTAAGAAAAGAATATCTGACAAATGGAGTAATTCGAGAGGATAAAAGAAGCTAGACCCACGAATCTTCGAGAGAACGGGCAAGATTTAGAGGAAAAACTCTTCTTCGATCTTCAAAGCTGAGAATGACAACAAGAAACACCACCGAAATTACTGAGATACTCCGGGAGAATGTAAAAGAGGAAGGGTTGAACCAAAGATGAAAAGAATTTGAAATCGATCTTGGAGAAGGCATGTAACTGATGGACTCCATTCTTACGTCACACTTGAAAAGAATTGAGAATAACTCTGGGGAATTAGAAGAGTCAGGTAAGATCCTGGGAAAAGACCTGTGGGTTAGGGCCCACTAGAGAGAAAAACACCGTTGAAAAGGATTGTTGAACAGATAGATGATGCACCGGAACAATTGAAATATTTGAATGAGGTAACAACCTCGAATTTATTCGAACACAGACGAATCTCCTGAGATGTCTTCCGAACTCCGGGATGATTAAATGGCGAGAGACGAACGAGCAGGGAAAACACTTGAGCCGAGGAAAAGAATATAATCAACATCGAAAATTGGAATTGAATCCACCAGAGAAGAATAAGAGATGAAGAATGTCAAACGAGACGAGAATTCACCGGTTGAAATGATTGATGGAAGACTGAAAGGTTCCACATGAATTAAATTGATAGTCGAGAGAGACTCAGACTCTGGGAAGAAATGGGTGGGAGGGCGGGAAAACAAAAGAAACTCGGAAGGGGAAATCGACGAATATCTTGAAGAGAAAACATCGGTTGAAATCATTGAGGAAAGAAACAAAGACTTCGCACGAGTAGGATGGATACTCGATTACGGACTCCGGTTCCGAGAAGAAGAAGGGAGGGCGGGTGGGAAAAGAAAACAACTGAGGATTGAACTTGGCAAAGATGAAGAGGCTCGAGTCAACTTGACGAGAAATGCACCGGATGAAAAGAGCTGAGGACCAACGATCGAAAACCAACTGCGTGATCCTAAAGAAAAATTTGAAGGGGAAGAGGAGTAGTTCAAAACACCTACGTCAAGATTCCTCACCAGAGCGACGAAGAGGCAGAGGAGTAAAAAGAATTCCTACTCTCCGATATAACTAGACTCCGAAAACAGTTTTCTTCTAGACTCAACAACGGCCAAACTACACGATAAATCAAGGGGGCTCCTAGGGTCGGTCGAGGCTCTGATACCAACTTGTCACGCCCAATATGCGACCCTATCCAAAAGGAACTCGAAGGTCCCACCAAGGATAGACCCGCATATTGAAACGCTTTTGCAAGGTGGATATCATTACATCAACATTACATAATGGATAGGGATACATACATAAGGCATACAATGCCACACGAATACAACATCATCATACAAGAGAGCAACATCCGACTACGGATGGAACACAAACAGAAACTCAAACGACATCCACCCTGCTAGCCCAGGCTGCCGACTTGGAACCTATTCCCTGATTGAAGAAGAAGAAGCAGAAGAAGAACTCCAAACAAACAAACATCGCTCTCGCGTCAAGATCATCGCATAACCTGTACCTGCAACTGTTGTTGTAGTAATCTGTGAGCCATGAGGACTCAGCAATCCCATTACCATGGGTATCAAGACTAGCAAAGCTTAAAGGGAAAGGAAGGGGTAAGTGGTGAGGTTGCAGCAGCGGCTAAGCAAGTATGGTGGCTAACATACGCAAATAAGAGCGACAAGAGAGCAAGCGGAATGGTCGTGAAGCTAGCAATGATCAAGAGGTGATCCTGAACACCTACTTACGTCAAACATAACCTAGAAACCGTGTTCACTTCCCGGACTCCGCCGAGAAGAGACCATCACGGCTACACACGCGGTTGATGTGTTTTAATTCGGATCTGGTGTCAAGTTATCTACAACCGGACATTAATAAATTCCCATCTGCCACATAACCGCGGGCACGGCTCTCGAAAGTTTATACCCTGCAGGGGTGTCCCAACTTATCCCATGACAAGCTCTCGCGATCAACGAAGGAATAGACCTTCTCCCAGGAAGACCCGATCAGTCTCGGAATCCCGGTTTACAAGACATTTCAACAATGGTAAAACAAGACCAGCAAAGCCGCCCGATGCGCCGACAATCCCGATAGGAGCTGCACATATCTCGTTCTCAGGGCAACACCGGATGAGACTAGCTACGAGTAAAACCAGCCCTCAAGTTGCCCCGAGGTGGCCCCGCAGGCAGCTCAATTCGGACCAACACTTAGACAAGCATTAGCCCGGGGGGGGGGGCTAAAATAAAGATGACCCTTGGGTTGGCTGACCCAAGGGAAGGGTATAGGTGGTGGTGAGGCAAATGGTAAGACCAAGGTTGGGCCTTGCTGGACAAGTTTTATTCAAAGCGAACTGTCAGGGGGGTCCCATAAATCACCCGACCGCGTTAGGAACGCAAAAATTCGGGAACATAACACCGGTATGACGGAAACTAGGGCGGCAAGAGTGGAAGAAAACACCAGGCATAAGGCCGAGCCTTCCACCCTTTACCAAGTATATAGATGTATTAATAATATAAGAGATATTGTGATATCCCAACATAACCCTGTCCACCATGGAGAAATCTTCAACTTCACCTCCAACTAGCAACACTATAAGAGGGGCTGAGCAAAAGCGGTAACATAGCCACACAACGGTTTGCATAGGAAAGGTGTCAAAGGTTAGAGGTTCATGGCAATATGAGATGGCTTGATAAACAGGTAATAGGTAGCGCAGCATAGCGATAGAACGAAGCAACTGGCATAGAAATGATAGTAGTGAGATCCAGGGTAGCGGTCATCTTGCCTGAAATCCCGCAAGGAAGAAGAACGAGTCTATGAAGAAGACGAACGGATGAAGCCGAACCAACCGTAGACGAACGAATCCTCACGATCGCAACGAAACAGGAACTAACAAGAAGAAGCACACAACATAGGTAAACACATCACACATGAACAAGGCATGATGCACAACAAGCATGATGCATGACCAAGCTACATGAAGCTACTCATGGCAAGAGATGATGCAAACAAGAACAACACATCAAGGCAAGTTTAAATGAGGCCGGGAACAACATATAACAATTCCGGTAAGTCCTCATATGCAAATTTCGAAATTGGTCCAGAACTGAATAAACCTTATGTTCAAGTTGTTAGACAGCAAGTTAAGATGCACCAAGAGGATCTACACAAAATTCTAGTCAAGTTACATATAAAGTTCATTAGATTCGGAGCTACGACCTAGAAGATATGAGCAAAACAAGTTAAACATGGCATTGATGCAAAATGCATACAAACATCAAGCAAACACCTCAAAACAAGGATGCAACATGATAATATGAAACTACATGCAAAATCAAGCAAGTTTCATATAGAGCACACTCAAAACGGAGCAACGGTGCAACACATACACACTATACAAGTCATAGCAACAATCTGTCCATAACAGTAACTAGGCATATTGCAAGCATCAAATCAATATTCTACAGCACCCCAACATAATAACAAAAGGCATGCGCATGAAGTATAGGTAAAGCATAACAAAACATGAACACTGAGCTATCTCCAGAAATCACTAGAACATGCTCAAACACACATGGTAAGATGGCAAATAATAACAGTTTCAGACTTAGCAGAAATAACATCAGGTTGCAACGTTTAGAGCTATCAAATGACATGTTACAGGAACATATCATGGCAAACAAAGGCATGGCATGATACTACTAATTGCATAGATCAAAAGTCCCTTACTGACCATGAGCCAAAAGCGATCAGAAGATAAGATGGCACCCATGTAAACATGGCAAGTTATATTACAGATTCATACATGGCAGGAACAACAAAAAGTAGGCATGTTTGTGAGCTTGAGCCACTCACCACAGAGCAATACATGGCATGGAAAGGCAACCAACAGTAAGAAGGCATGTCTTTGCAGCTATACATGGCAAGAGCAAGGTCATAGGGTGCATGCAACACTAGCAAAACACATGGGAACTAGTGAACTTAATGTTAACAGGCTGACAGCAACATCATCAAGCAACTTTAGAGCAAGATTACAACAATCTACAGCAGGCTATAATTGCAACCAAGGGCATGAATGGATAGAGCATGACATGTATATCAAAACATGTTTATAGAACATCTCCAGATTAGGCATAGAATGATTAGTAGAAGCATGTTTACATAGCAACAAAATATAACAGAATCTGTCAGGAAAACAGCAACAGCAAGTACATGGTTTGCACCTCACAAAAATACATGGTTTGCACCTCTGGAAAGATGACATAGCATAGATCAAAACACATGTAGACATCAACCTCATAGGATGCACACATCAAACATGGCAAAAATGACAAATGAGCAAGTTATAACAGTTTCAGCAGATTAACAGCAACATGCACTCTTCCAACAGCATTTAGGGCATCAAGATGACCTCAAATGAATATGATGCAATGGAATGAAATGATGTACTCGTTGAGTCGAACAATTTGACATATTATACGCACGAAACGGAGCTACGAATGCAGAGATGTGATGCGATGAACATGGCATGTTTATGCAAAAATCCTGAGGACTTAGTGGAAAACGGGTCAACCTTCGGGGTCAAAGCGGATCGGGTCGGGCGAGATGGATCCGGGCGCGGGCCCGCGGATCGGGCCGGGGCAGACCCGGACGGTAGCGGCAGCGGGTCTCCGGCGAGGGATCGCCGGCGGCGAGCTCGGGCGCCGGTGGAGGGAGCCGGCGGCGTGGGAGGTTGGCGGCGGCGGAGGAGCTCCGGCTCGCC
>NC_041381.1:354443562-354532326 GCF_002162155.2 Triticum dicoccoides | reverse complement strand
GGGCTCGCGCGGGCCCGAACCCGGGCCCGCGGGCCGCGCGGGTGGGAGGAAAGAGAGAGGGAGGCGCGGGGCTGACGTGGCGGCGCGGGATAGGTTGAGGGCGGCGGCGGAGGTGATGTGTCGCGCCCTGATTGGGCGAAACGACGTGTCCGGCGGACATGTCCGGCGCGGATGGACATGTCCGGCGGCGTGGAGGAGTTTGGCTAGGGTTTGGACTGCTGGAATTTCGGGGCAGGCCACATATATATATAGGTAGAGGGAGCTAAGAGAGTCCAAATGAGGAGCGGTTTTCGGCCACGCGATCGTGATCGAACGACCGAGAGCATGGAGGGGAGTTTGCTGGGTTTTGGGCCACTTTGGAAGGGGTGTTGGGCTGCAACAAAAGAGGCCTTTGCGGTTACCCGGTTAACCGTTGGAGTACCAAACGAGCTCCAAATGGCACGAAACTTGACAGGCGGTATACCGGTGCTATACCAAGGCCGCTTGGCAAACCTCGGTCCATTCCGAGAACGCTTGGCACCCGCACACGAAAAGAGTCAAGAAGGGGACGCCGGATGACATAGGAGTGCCGGATTGCAAAACGGACAACGGGGAAAAGGCTCGGATGCATGAGATGAACACGTATGCAAAGCGATGCACATGATGACATGATATGAAATGCATATGATGATGTGGGAAAATGCAACACGCAAGCAAAAGACATGGCAATGACGGCGAATAACTGGCGGACACCTGGCGCATCGAATCCGGGGCGTTACACATGGCCAGCTGGGCGCATAGCCATATAGTTCTCCCACCAAAGACTGGCGGGGCCTTCAAGATGATATGCAGCAAAGGTGACCTTATCGGCCTCAGCTACGAATGCAGAACGTAGCTTCTGAGTAATGTTGCGAAGCCAGTCATCAGCGTCGAGAGGCTCGACGGAGTGGTGGAAGGTAGGTGGGTGTAACTTGATGAAGTCACTCAGCGACACCAAGTTATTCCTCTGATGCTGTGCTGTGTTCTGTTCGATGCGCACCAACAAATGGTTGGTCTCCCGCTTGTTTCTTTCGGCCTCCAGCATAACTTCGGCCAGAGAAGGAGGGTGAGGTAGGTTTGCTTCCCCAACTCTGCTGCCTTCGGCCTGCTCTGGCGGAGCAGGGTTGTTGCGGGTGTTGACCATCCTAGGAAAACAAGACAAGGGTTTAGTCCAGGATGATAAGATTCTGACATAGAAATGTAGAATGTAATGGATAACTCGGAATGCAAGATGATCATCCGTATGACATGGTAGATACAGAAACTGCTTCTTTATTCCATCGTCATACACACCATACAAGGTTTAGTACAAGACCAAACAAAGTACTACTACGGTGAAAGGAAGATTACATCTCATCGGAGGCATTCCAAGCTCCTATACATTATTTTTCCTACACCTCCGGAATTGATACACACTAAGTCATATTCCACAAGTCACGCAGGACGGTGGAGATACAACTATTACAATACTAGTGAGACTACTACTAACTCAGACGTCTCCGTAGTAGTTCTCATAGAAGTCTCCTCCATAGCCTGGAAGTTCAACGTGAGCGTCCGGAAACAGACGGTCCTGAGGAGCCTGTGGACCATAAGGGCTAGGGTGAGGTCTTGGACCAACAAACGGTGGCTTACGGGGACCACGAGGTGGGGTGATGCCCCCCACATCACGCCAATCCATCATGTCTGGCAGAGCAGATTTAACAGGATACAGATCTCTCATATCCATATATCCAACTTGCACAGCCAGTGCAAACCGAGTCAAAGTGGCCCAGTGATCGGCACGGGCGTTGAAAAGCTCCATTCTCAAGGCCCGACTCTCTCGGTCCTTATCCTCGAGCAACTCGGCAGTGGTGCGAGTTAGTGAGTCCTCTTGACTGGAATCAACATAGATAGCCCGGAGATACCCATGCGCTCCAGGAAGTGAAGCTGGCATATACCGGAAGTCGGTGTTGCGAAGCAGGCCAGTCCTGACTCGCATGATGGTCATCATAGAATAAGCAGCATCTTGCACTGCCATCTCAATAGTAACACCGAGTCCATAGGAATAGTGGAGGGGCTCGGTGGAACCAGGATAAGAGGGAAATATCCTGACAGTGCAGAGATACTGACTTTGATTAAAGTCTCGGAACTGCTCTTCGATCGTGTATTCGGGATACCAGCGGTAACCCGTCTCGATCATTACCCGGACTAACATAGCCGTATGACCGGCCACATCGATGCACCTGGTCAGGCGAACCACTTGGTTTTGGTCACGAGTGGCCATCTGAAAGCATAACCACAATGCAAAGGCATTAGAATTTCTGGCAGAATTTGGACAGCATAACGACTATAAATGCTCAAAAAGGATTTTGAGACATTTTATAAGGAATTGCATAGACACTCAACAATATCATATCAAGGTTCTGGGTCCAACTTAGCAACATAATAGGGTAGTAGATTTGAACTAGGCTTGTAATCATCAAACCTATAAGGTACTACTGATTAGTAACACGTGAACCTGATAGAGAGAAGATATCCTAATCCTTAACCCCCGGTGGAAGAATGGACTGACTCAGATCAGAATGTCATGAGGTAAAGGAGTAAAAAGAGCCTTACGTACCATCCCACAATCAATTCCCCTACATATAACTAAAGCATTTCTAGACTCAACATCGACCAGTTTGGCTTGGAGAACCTACAGGCAGTCCGGCTCTAATGCCAACGCTGTCAGGACCCCGACTCAATGTCACATCGATCTAGCCTGTGACACCTCATATCACTTTGCGGCCTCACGCACGGTATCCCCACGGGTGTCGCCTTACCTTTGCCTGGGACCGTTTGCGCCTTTTGGCACACGTATATGATAGTGTCCCTAGCATCCATATGATAAGGAGCCCGGGCTGACATGGCTAGTCGTAAACCCAAAGTGGCACAGACTTCCAGGGACAGGCATCCATGACCCAGCATCGAACATGTCGGTCATCAGCGAGTAAGTTCCGGGATATTTCCCCGAAGGGACAGACACAGGAACGAAGAAGGACACATGCCGGCCAGCCTAAGTGTTCCGGAGCAGTAGCAAGCTACCATGGCTCAGTGGAATCACTAGGAGACATTTCCCGGTAAGAGAGGCTACTAAAGATAAACAACTAGATAGTCAGATCCCACACATACCAAGCATTTCAATCATACACACAATATGCTCGATATGTGCAAATACAACAAGGCATCACAACATGACTCTACGACACAAGTACTTTATTTAAAGGCTCAGGGAGCCATACATAGCATACACACAGATACGGGTCAGACGACCCACATTCAAGTCATACAAGCATACAAGCCAACAGCGGAAGTGTTTTGTCTGAGTACAGACAACTAGTAAAATAAAAGAGGCTTGGGTAAGCCTAGCTATACTACATGGTCCTTCACATGCTCAGGATCACCACCTGGGCCTTAGTCTACTCATCGATGTCAACGTCTATGAAGAACCCGTCGGAAGGGGTTGTAGCATCTTCTTAAAAATATAAATTAAAGCAACATGAGTACAAAGGTACTCAGCAAGACTTACATCAGATCCTACATACATGCACATTATCAAGAAGGGTTGGTGGGGTTATTGCAGCAAGCCAGCTTTGACTCTTGGCTAAGCTATCCTACGAGACTCCAACTTGAAATGGTTTTGCGCACTCGAGTCCACTACTCACCACTTCAATACACTACCGAGGATCCACCTCCGTCTTCCTACGGAAGAGCCATCCTCGGCACTCACGCTTATCTTGAGGCTTTTAGTAGTTTCCATTTACTTGTCTATGAACTGTATAGGCAACCAAGTAGTCCTTTACCGCGGACGCGGCTATTCGAATAGATGATGTTAACCCTGCAGGGGTGTACTTCTTCATACATGTTTCCACCACTTAGTGTCTGCACACGACATGTGCTCGGCAGACTTCAAGCGAAAGCCGACGTGGGTGTAGACCACGACCTACCTAGACACTCAAGTCTCTAGTCCAGGTTTATCGCCTATTCGGGTTCCATCCATGAGGACATCCGGCCGGAGTTTCGCTCACATCCCCAAACGATGTGAGCAGGGTTCCCGAGACACCAAACGGGCATCCGGTACACCGTGCCACGTACCTACCGCATCACAGCCCACCCCTACGGTCAGCGCTGTCCACGGCCTCTAGTAGGCTACAAACACCAGAAACTACTTGCAACTCCTGGACAGAGGACTAGGGTGAATAAGAAGTCGAGTGGGGTCATATTTTAGGGCCCAATGTATGGTAGTAGCTGATTCTTAAATCACACATACAGATCTCAGTGCTTAAGGCCGGCCTCAATGAAACAACCCACCATGTACTCCTACATGGCCTCTCATCGATACCTTTACCAAATCGTGTTCAACACATCACTCTCATACTGACACGATCATTTCACTCTAGCCCATCACCCAGATGAACCAGACCTGACACGACTCTAAGCATAGCAGGCATAGCAAGGTAGGAACAACACAATCATATGGCTCAATCAACTCCTACACATGCTAGTGGGTTTCATATAGTTATTGTGGCAATGACAGGTCATGCAGAGGAAATGGGTTCAACTACCGCAGCACACAGCAGTTTGAATCGTGTTGTCTTAATGCAGTAAAAGAGAGCAGGAGCAAGAACATGGGATTGTATCGATATGATCAAATGGTTGGTTTCTTGCCTGAAGGGTCGGTGCACTGGTATTGTTCTTCGTTGGGGTAATCACGGTACTCCTCGGGGGAAGAACCTGCCGCAGAGAGCACCGATACACAAACATTACAAAACAGTATGCAACAATATGATGCATGCATGAGACATGGCAAAATGAGTGTATTAGGCTAATGCAACTAAGAACGGATGGGTTTGAACTAATTTGAATCAATGATTCAAAGTTCAAACTCATAAGTTGCCATTTTAAGTGCTTTATCTTGTTCTGTGATAAACAGTAAGTTAGCTTGTTTAAACATGCATGAAACCAGTACAGATGGATAGATTGGATTTTTCTGATCATTTTTCATATCTAACACTTTTGCATTTGGAGCTACAGATTAATTTCTATGAATTTTTGAAGTTTGTAGCATTTTCTGGAATTTCCTGTGTAAAAATAATTCCAGTAATTAAATTACTGCGTCAGCATTACGTCAGGATGACGTCAGTGGTCAACGGGCTGGTCCAGGTCAAACTGACCAGTGGGTCCCGCATGTCAGTAGTTAATTAAACTAACTAAAATTAGCTTAAACTATTCTGGGTTAATTAGCAGAGGGGCCCCACATGTCATAGACTCAGAGGAGTCAATCTGGGCCCACCCTGGTCAAGGTCAATGGTCAAACTCGCTGGCGTCTAGCCGCCGGCGAGGCCGAACACGGCGGCGGAAGTGCTTTTGTGCATTCCGGTGACCAAACGGGCGGCGGAAGGCATCTACGTGTAGCTGAGACCGAGCCGCGGCTAGTGGTGGTGGTGGTTGAGCTCGGGGTGGCCGGAGACATCGCCGGCGACGACTTTGGGGGTCGCCGGAGTCGGGTGAAGATGGATCCGACGCTACGGGGCACGGCAAGGCCCGGGGTGATGTGCGTTGGGCCCCTAGGAACGCGGTGAGTATGTTAGACAAGGTGGGGTGGCCGGTGGTTATCCGGAGACACATCGGCGACGAGCTCCGCGGCGGCGCGTGCAGGTGAGCTATGTGTGCTCGCGGTGGTGCACAGAAGCGAGAGAAGGAAGGGGGAGGAGTTAGCCAAGCTCATGGCGGTCTTGGGGAAGCTGATGGCGTGGTCGGGGACGAGCTGGTGCGGCGGCGACGGCGAAGGGGATCTCCGGCGATGGCGGTTCGGTCGAGGTCAGTGCGGTGGCTTCGGGGCACGCGAGCGCTCGGGGCTCGGCTAGCTCGAAGGAGTAGAGGGCAGGGAAGCTCCTGGACACGGTGGCGCGGCATGGAAACGACGGGGAGCACGACTACGGCGGCGGTGCGGCGGCGGTGGCGTCGGCCATGGTGCGGGAGCGCGAGGGAGAGGAGCTGGGGGCGAATGGGTGTGTCCACGAGGTTCGGGGTGCGACGTGGAGACCGTCCAGGCCAGCTAGGCGGCGAGGGGAGGAAGCAGGGCGACGGGCAGCTGCATGGCGCGCGCTGGTGCCGCCGTCGAGCACCTGCCTGCCTGCCTGGCCAAGCCAAGCAGCTCGCTGGAGCGGTGGCTGGGCTGGGCCGGCAGGTGGGCCTCAGGGTGGCGACAGGTAAGCCTTTCCCTTTTTTTGTTTCTGTTTTTATTCTGTAAGTTTGTTGAATTACTAAAAATACCTAGGCAACTCCAAAATTCACCAAACTGCACCTGGTCCTTAGTTGGAATATTTCCAACATGGAACATTTTAATTTGGGATTATTTGAGCATTTGAAATATTTTTATAAATTTTAAATGCCCAAATTCAAATACTTATGATTTAATTCAAAGACCTTAGGATGACCTAGGAAACTGTGCACCACTTTTGGCAGAGGTTCTGAACCAAGACAAAAATGATGGACATTTTAGAAGGGCATTTCAGGTTCATTGAAAATGTTTTTTAGTAAACCCTAGTTGGTTTCAGAGGGGGCTGGGGGTTCTGCCATCCCCATTTCAAGTTTCTGTTGAATGAAACAGACATGATGCAACACTCTAATGCATGAACTAGCTAGGGTGTGACATTTATGTCCTCTACAGCATTCACTTATAGCTATTTATTCAAGTTGCTTTTTCTACTAAGTGAATGTGATCGGACTCTCCCCCCTCTATGCTATACTCAACCCAATCTATTCACAAATTCTTCATGTGCGTTCTATTTGAAACTCGTTCAAAATCTTCACTGTGTCCTTGTCAGCTGAAGAAATTGCGAACGAAACTTATCCAAATTTTCGGTTTTGCCGCTCAAACCGTTTCGCATCCCACAATGCATTATTCTATTCACCCACGATCATACACGATCTCAACTACACAGTACGTGGGTGACACATGTCGCGAGAAGGAGAAAGGGCAGGGGCACGTTCGTCCCAAAACCTTCAGGCGAACAGTTTTTACCGTGTCTATAAATACCCCTCTCCCCTTCCTCACTTCATTTACTCCGCTCGATCGCTACTCTCTCACTCGAGCTCCTCAAACCCTAGCGCCGCCGCTACTCCATCATCGCCGGTGAGGAAGAGCTTCGCTGCCTCGACCTCGTCGCCGTCGTACTCACGCCGACCGCGGAAATCTTCACTCCGCCGCCGCCGTAGCTGCCTTCCTCTGCCAAGTTAGGGCATGGGTGATCTAACCTGACGAACTTCACATCTGTTCTTCTCAGTTCGTCGTGTTCTTCACTTCGGGTAATTAAAAGTTACTTTTATTACTCACTTTGATTCTCAAACTTTCCTGAAAATCTTCAAAGGTGTTTATTCTTCAAATCTTCACACATATGAACACCTCACACATCATATGATCTTGAACTGTTTTGCTAAGCAATCATTTTCTTCAAGATTCCCTAATTGTGTGGATCTTCGATCTGTACAACTCTGGAACCTAAGACAAGAACGCTTAGTGAAATTCCTCAAGGTTCATCTGGTCAAATTCCTCAAAACTTGTTCTTTTCGAAAAACCTTCCGAGAACGCATATGACCTCTCCAAATTCCTCGCACCTATACTCTGTTCACAGGTACTCATGTCTGCTGCTGAATCACTAGGTTCTCATCAACTTAACTCATTTGCAGTGTTCCTCGAAGAAAAACTGCATACTTCTTCAAAGAATTTGATTGTTCAAATTCCTCAACTGAAGAATATGGCAGACGGTAAGAAGCCACAGAAAGGAGGAAAGAAACCTGAGGTTATGACTGCATTTGAAATCCCTGAGGAAATATATGCTGACTATTGCACACCTAATGAAGCAAAATTTGGCAAAGAAAACAAAAATTAGCGCAAGGTGCGCATACAGAGGATTGAACGGAGATGGGCAAGGGAATGGAGGGAATACAGATATGTGACTCCAACGTACATGAGGAAATTCGCCCTCAATCCTCCATGCCCAAGAGCTCCATTGGCACCTAGCCAAGTAGCTGACCCCACCAGCATCAAGCGTGGTGAGGACTTTCCTGAAGAATGGGCTAAGCGCCAAGCTAAATTGGCAAGACAAGCCAAGGAGGCAGTGAAGAAATTCAATGAGGATTCTGCCACTGGTACTGCTACTGAGGCCTCGGTCAAACCGAGGAAATCTGTGCCAAAGAAGCCTGCTCGTAAGCCAAGTGCTTCACCAACAGCGCCCTCACGGCCAAGTTCCTCAGCAATGCCCTCACGGCAAATTCCTCACACTGCTACTGCTCCACCAAAGTCCTCAGCAGCTCCTTCAAAGTCCTCAGGTCCTGTGCATCTTGCTACATGTCAAAGGACTGCTGGTTTCTCGATTGCCTCTGGTGTTTCAGCAAGTTCCTCAGCTGCACCAATTTCCTCATCAGGCCCCACACTGTTGAAGACTAAAGCAACAGCTGGACGCGGTCCTCGGCCAAGTCCAAAGAAGAAATAGGTCGCATTCCATGTGCCTTCTGATGATGAAGCTTCTGATGATGAACTTGTAGAAATCATCAAAGACAGACAGGTGAAGGCCGCTAGAGCCAAAGGCACATCTGTGCCACTGCTTTTGGATCCGAGGAAGATCCTCGATTACATTGATCTCTGGCACAAGGATCCAAACACCCCAATGCCTGATTTTCATCTGACTCCTGGTCAAAGTCACATGCTGACCCATTTCATCACTGAAGAGAAATGGAAGTTTGAAAAGGCAAGAGAGATCAAGAAAGCGCAATACAGAAAGGAGAAGCTTCTGAAGAAAAATGTTGTCAGAATGACACCTGAGGAACTTCTCCAGGCTCAGTCTGAAATTCAAGCCCTCAGCAAAGACTTTGATACCTACTATGCTGATTGGCAAGGAGCTAAAGTGAGATTCATCAACCTGACGAAGAAATTCACAAATGTTGCAGCCCCAACGCAACAAGAAAACCCTCAGGCTGCAGACTCTGCTCAGCCTGCTGAAGAACATGCCAGCACCGCTGATGACTTTCAGCCTGCTGAAGAAAATGCTAGTTTCAGGGCTGATGACTCCATACCAGCCGCTGAAGAAATTGCCAGGGCATCCACTAGTGGTGCGCCTGAAGAAACTGAAGAGATCGGAGCAACTGCATCAGTTGCGCCTGAAGAAAATCAACTAGATTCCTCAGCTCCTCCCGCACCTACACCAACTCCAATTCTTCCATCTGCATCAAATGTGAAGAAGACCAAGGCTGCAGAGCGAGCTGCAGTGAAGAAATGTAAGGCATCAGCTGCGTCAACTTCTTCGACTGCGAAGAAAATGAAGCCAATGACCAGCTCATTTGAAAATCCTATTGATGTTGTTCCAATTTCCTTCATGCCATCAAAGGACCTTGTTCCTTTTGGAGAAGACTATGAGATCCCAAGCGGATCTGATGAAGGAAATCATTATGCTGCTTCGTTAGAGCGGATGGATGAAGAAATTGAAGTGGACGAAATCACTTCAACGCCAGTCATTTCCTCACCTATGCCTCAGTTCACAGCTGAAGAAGCTGGTGTTGAGGAAATTGAAGATGAACATGTGGATATAGGATGCACCACACCTGTGATGAATGATGACTTTTGGGAAAGTCAGCATCCCAATACTCCTCTCTTCACCCCTATCCAACAGATTCCTCAGTCCCCTGCACCAACAGTTCAAATGGGCTCTGAAGAAACTCAACCCATTCCCTCTGTGCATGAAGACATTCTAGCCGCTAGTGCTGAAGAACCTGCTGCTGCTGATCCTCAGGTTGCACAAGAAGAGGAACCAGAAATTCCTCAGCCTGAAGAACCTGAGCTCGCGATTCCTAAGGTGGTGATGCAACTCACTGACACCCCTCTGCCAAAGCCAAAGAATCCGTTCTCAAGCAAACATAAGTTCAAGGCTGAAGACTTCTTTGCCGAGCATGTATTCTTCACTAACTACAACCCCTATGACTCTGCTCGCATAAGGAAGAGGCGTTTCTGGACTGCTAGTCAGGCCAACTTCTATTCCTCTGTGCTGTTTGACAAAGACAAAATCTTCGATCATGCACATATTCCTCACGTGGACATGGAATCTCTGCCATGCTTCGAGCCAGTCCTCAGTGTTCTTCACGATGCAGGATTACTGAATTTCTGCACTGACATCTGTGACTGGAATGAAGAACTCATTCCTCAATTCTATGTGACGCTGCATATCACTGGAGACGCTGAAGATGTCAACTCATGGGTGTTGGACTGGATGACTGAAAACACTCACTATAAGGCACCGGCAACTGAATTGCTTCGTGTCCTTCCTCTCAATCCTCCCCATGACAGTGCATGTTGCACCTACAGTGACCTTGAACTGACAAATCACTATATGCAAGTGCTCATGAAGCCTTTGAAGCCTGGGCAGGCCCCACGAACCAAATTCCTCGTCAAGGAATTACTCTATGTGCCTCGGACTGTCTATCGCATTCTGACGAAGACAATGAGTCCTATCAAAGGCCACGACTCAAATGATGAAGAAGTCGTTGGCATCATGAAGAATATGCTTTTCATCATCATTCATGGCGTTCCCATCAACTTCCATGATTTCTTTATGAGGACTCTGGCAAATATTGCTATGTCACCATTCGAGCTGAAGCCCTATGCGCCTTGGATTATGAGATTTATCAGGGCAAGATCTTCACTGAATTACAAAGCTGACACTCTGAACCATGGTAGCTACTTGCCTCCCATTGAAGTCCTCAAACGGACAGTTTCATGAGCTGATGATAAAGTCAAGGCAGCAGCTGTGATCGATGAAGGCATTCGTCCATTGGATGGTCAATTTCGCATGGCTGCGTCTTACTCTACCAATGACGACTCTGCCACACATGACTTTGCCGCAAATACCTCAGCCAAGCAAAATCCTCAAGCCACAGCACCCAGGGTGATGACTGACCATGAGTTACTCCTCAGTCTTCATCAGAAGGTTGTTCGCAATCACAAATGGGTAAAGCGTCAGTTTGGTGCACTTCTTCACAATACGACCTCAACACACAATGCTGTGAAGAAGAACCAATACTACCTTCATGAAACCTTCAACCGCACCAGGGCTGTCCTCACTCATGTCTATAGCGCTGAAGAACTGAAGACTATGGGTCTCAAGGAAGAATTTGACTGGTCTGCACCTCCTCCGAAGAAATTCAAGAGGGTCAAAGTTCCTCCACTGGTGGCCAGCTCTTATTCTTCATCGCGTGACACTGATGAGAATGAAGATTTGGACGACACTGCGGTAGGCCCTGCTACAACAAACAACCCCGACAATGCTGGTGCTCCTCCATCGACTTGAAATTCTTCAGGGGCGTTAGTCCTCAGTTTCAATCCTTTTGGTCATTTGATGACAAAGGGGGAGAAATCTGAGTTAGTCTTCAAGCGGGTCTATATTAAGGGCATTTTTTTAAGTTACAACTCTCGTTCCTCTGAAACTTTTATTTGGATCGAGTTGTAATCTTAAACCCGATGGTGCGCTGATACTTTTGTTGCATTATGCTTTTGATGCTTTCGGCATGCTTATTCCTCGTTAATGACATTGCACGCATGCTGAATCTCATCAGGCACCATATTTCATCATGCATTTCAAATTCTTCATATTATATATCAAATGCGTGTATGAATTACAAGATATAGGGGGAGATCTCCATGATTCAACTCTTCAAATGTGCATTGCCTCAAACGCAAATTCCTCACTATGCACATCTTCAGCGGGAGTTCTTCTATATCTTGCTATCAAATTCCTCAATATCAGTATTTATAGTTCATACATTTATCCCTATTGAAAACTTAACCTATATTGTCATCAATCACCAAAAAGGGGGAGATTGTAAGTGCATCTAGTGCCCCTTAGTGATTTTGGTGTATTGAAGACTTATAGGTTAAGGGACTAATGCGTTTGTGAGTGTACACAGGTCTATAAGTCTATGAGGAGTTTGATATTTACAGAGAAAGTCGACCCCTAAAAATGAAGTTCTTCG
This sequence comes from Triticum dicoccoides, assembly GCF_002162155.2. Classification (NCBI taxonomy): domain Eukaryota; kingdom Viridiplantae; phylum Streptophyta; class Magnoliopsida; order Poales; family Poaceae; genus Triticum; species Triticum dicoccoides. Next base: position 354,520,266 of record NC_041381.1, on the reverse strand, counting down.
ACTAAAGACTTTGATATTCTGAAGACTTTCTGAAGACTTTCTGAAGACTTTGAAAGTGAAGAAATTGGTGTGACCTTGAAGACTTGGTATTCATTTGTGGAACATGAAGCGTGAAGACTTTTGTTTTCGTAGTTTCATTTTCTCTTTCTTGAGTCATAGGAAACACCATACTGTTAAAGGGGGTCGAGGAAATACTAAGGAAAAATTTCCATGTGATGCTCAACTCAAAATCCTACACCTACCAATCCCTTCGAGTGAAGCCTTTGGAAATCTCATACAGTTCAGTCACTTTCTTCAGTGACAGAGACGAAGTTCTTCTGGTCGCTGATGAATTTGTTTTGACTGAGGAGTTAGGAATTCGCCAGTGCAAATTGCCTACACAGTGAGGAACATGATAGCCCTGAGGAATTTGAGAGTCAAATTTCCGACCGTTGTTGTGCTGCACGCCAGCTGTCCCAAAATATCTTATCCACCTAACAGTCATATCATTGAAGGGCATTTATGTCTTCTCATGTCGAGCTGCTCCCTAGGCTATAAATAGCCGCCCCCTACAACCACTAGCTGGTTGGCTGCTCCGAGAGAACTTGACACTTGTCATTTGAGAGCAATCCATCCTCCGAAGACTTTGAGCGAAAATCATCGAGTGAGGAAAACCCAAAACCAAACCCCTACAAACCCAAAGTGATTGAGCATCACTGAAGAAATTGATCCTGCGTGGATCTGACGCTTTTTACCTTTGAAGATTGTGCTTCTTCCAGACGGTTAGGTGTCATGGTCTAGAGCATCCAAGAGGAATTGTGGATCGCCGAGTGACCAAGTCTGTGAAGGTTTGGAAGTCGCCTGAAGACTTACCACGAGTGATTGGACGAGGTCTGTGTGACCTTAGTTCAAGGAGAATACGGTGAGGACTGGGTGTCCGGAGCTGCGTGCTCAGCGACTGGGTGTCCGGGACTGTGTGTCCTCGAGTTTAAATACTCAGCCGCTCCAACCAGACGTACAACTGAGACAGTAGTTGGAACTGGTCTACCAAATCATTGTCTTCACCAACCTAACTGGTTCTATTTCCTCAACCCTTTCATTTCCTCATTACTGTGTTGAGTGTTTGTTCATATCTGTCCTTGAAGACTTTGACTGAAGTCTTTCTCAATTTCCTCAGTTCAATTTCTTCAGTCTGTTTGTCTTCATCTTGTGTTATCCTGTGATTACGCTTTCTGTACTCTGTGCTAGTCTTGATTTCATCATGATGACCATGCTTGTATTCTGTTATGCTTACTTCTGAGTACTTATTCCACTGCTAGTAGTTCTTCGCTAAGGAATTTCCTCACCGGCAAATTCCTCAGTGAAGAATTCATAAAAATCGCCTATTCACCCCCCTCTAGTCGATATAACGCACTTTCACACTTCCGTGATGATAATTTTGGTAATGTCATGGAACACTTCTACGACAGCACATGTATGACTATCTTGATTCTGTCATAAAATCGTCATGGATGTACATGCATGACAAAAAACGTGACCTACTGTGACAAACACGTATCATCACGGAACTGCATTTTTTTTGTAGTGAAAGGGGTTGTTAATCCCTTCACGACCACTTGCGAAAGTGAGATCTGATAGAGATAGTATGATAAGATAAATATATTTTTGGTATTTTAGATTGGAAAAGTAAAGATGCAAATAAAAGTAGATTGAAAGCTTATATGATAAAAGATAGACCCGGGGGCCATAGGTTTCACTAGTGGCTTCTCTCAAGATAGCATAAGTATTACGGTGGGTGAACAAATTACAGTCGATAAATTGATAGAAAAGCGAATAATTATGAGATTATCTAGGCATGATCATGTATATAGGCATCACGTCCATTACAAGTAGAACGACTCCTGCCTGCATCTACTACTATTACTCCACACATCGACCGCTATCCAGCATGCATCTAGAGTATTAAGTTCATAAAGAGCAGAGTAACGCATTAAGAAAGATGACATGATGTAGAGGGATAAACTCATGCAATATGACATAAACACCATCTTTTTATCCTCGATGGCAACAATACAATACGTGCCTTGCTGCCCCTGTTGTCACTGGGAAAGGACACCACAAGATTGAACCTAAAGCTAAGCACTTCTCCCATTGCAAGAAAGATCAATCTAGTAGGCCAAACCAAACTGATAAATCGAAGAGACTTGCAAAGATAACTTAATCACACATAAAATAATTAAGAGGAGATTCAAATATTTCTCATAGATAAACTTGATCATAAACCCACAATTCATCGGATCTCGACAAACATACCGCAAAAAGAGTTACATCGAATAGATCTCCAAGAAGATCAACGAGAACATGGTATTGAGATTCAAAGAGAGAGAAGAAGCCATCTAGCTAATAACTATGGACCCGAAGGTCTGTGGTAAACTACTCACAACTCATCTGAGAGGCTATGGTGTTGATGTAGAAGCCCTCCATGGTTGATTCCCCCTCCGGCGGACCGCCGGCGTAGGCTCCAAGATCTCTGTTGGGGACCGTAGTAATTTCAAAAAAATTCCTACGCACACGCAAGATCATGGTGATGCATAGCAACGAGAGGGCAAAGTATTGTCCACGTACCCTCGTAGACCGAAAGCGGAAGCGTTAGCACAACGTGGTTGATGAGTCGTACGTCTTCACGATCCGACCGATCAAATACCGAATGTACGACACCTCTGAGTTCAGCACACGTTCAGCTCAATGACGTCCCACGAACTTCGATCCAGCAGAGCTTTGCAGGGGAGTTTCGTCAGCACGACGGCGTGATGACGGTGTTGATGATGCTACTGACGCAGGGCTTCGCCTAAGCACCGCTACAATATTACCGAGGTGGAATATGGTGGAGGGGGCACCGCACACGGCTAAGAGATCAATGATCAATTGTTGTTTCTAGAGGTGCCCCCCTGCCCCCGTATATAAAGGAGTGGAGGAGGGGGAGGGCCGGCCCGCTTATGACGCGCCCTGGAGGAGTCCTACTCCCACCGGGAGTAGGATCCCCCCTTCCAAGTAGTAGGAGTAGGAGTTAAGGAAAAAAAGAACAGGAGAAAGAAGGGGCGCAGCCCCTCCCCCTAGTCCAATTCGGATTAGGCCTTGGGGGGGCGCAGCCTCTCCTCTCTCTTTCCCCTAAAGCCCAATAAGGCCCATATACTCCCCCGCGAATTCCTGTAACTCTCCGGTCCTCCGATAAATACCCAAATCACTCGGAACCTTTCCGATGTCCGAATATAGTCGTCCAATATATCAATCTTCACGTCCCATTTCGAGACTCCTCGTCATGTCCCCTATCTCATCCAGGACTCCAAACTACCTTCGGTACATCAAAATACATAACTCGTAATATAAGTCGTCACCGAATGTTAAGCGTGCGGACCCTACGGGTTCGAGAACTATGTAGACATGACCAAGACACGTCTCCGGTCAATAACCAATAGCCAAACCTGGATGCTCATATTGGCTCCCACATATTCTACGAAGATCTTTATTGGTCAAACTTCATAACAACATACATTGTTCCTTTTGTCATCGGTATGTTACTTGCCCGAGATTCGATCCTCGGTATCTCAATACCTAGTTCAATATCCTTACCGGCAAGTCTCTTTACTCGTTATGTAATGCATCATTCCGCAACTAACTCATTAGTCACATTCCTTGTAATGCTTATAGTGATGTGCATTACCTAGAGGGCCCAGAGATACATCTCCGACAATCGGAGTGGCAAATCCTAATCTCGAAATATGCCAACTCAACAAGGACCTTCGGAGACACATGTAGAGCACCTTTATAATCACCCAGTTACGTTGTGAAGTTTGGTAGCACACAAAGTGTTCCTCCGGTAAACGGGAGTTGCGTAATCTCATAGTCATAGGAACATGTATAAGTCATGAAGAAAGCAATAGCAACATACTAAACAATCAAGTGCTAAGCTAATGGAATGGGTCAAGTCAATCACATCATTCTCTAATGATGTGATCCCGTTAATAAAATGACAACTCATGTCTATGGCTAGGAAACTTAACCATCTTTGATTCAACGAGCTAGTCAAGTGGAGGCATACTAGTGACACTTAGTTTGTCTATATATTCACACATGTACTAAGTTTCCGGGTAATACAGTTCTAGCATGAATAATAAACATTTATCATGATATAAGGAAATATAAATAACAACTTTATTATTGCCTCTAGGGCATATTTTCTTCAGGAGACACATGTCTATGGTTAGGAAACATAACCATCTTTGATTAATGAGCTAGTCAAGTAGAGGCATACTAGTAACGCTATGTTTGTCTATGTATTCACACATGTATTATGTTTCTGGTTAATACAATTCTAGCATGAATAATAAACATTTATCATGAAATAAGGAAATAAATAATAACTTTATTATTGCCTCTAGGGCATATTTCCTTGAGTCTCCCACTTGCACTAGAGTCAATAATCTAGTTCACATCACCATGTGATTTAACACCAATATTCACATATGTATGTGATTAACACCCATAGTTCACATCGTCATGTGATCAACACCCAAAGGGTTTACTAGAGTCAATAATCTAGTTCACATCGCTATGTGATTAACACCAAAAGAGTACAAAGGTATGATCATGTTTTGCTCGTGAGAGAAGTTTAGTCAACGGGTCTGCCACATTCAGAGCCGTATGTATTTTGCAAATATTCTATGTCTACAATGCTCTGTACGGAGATACTCTAGCTAATTGCTCCCACTTTCAATATGTATCCAGATTGAGACTTAGAGTCATCTGGATCGGTGTAAAAGCTTGCACGATGTAACTTTTTACGACGGACTCTTTATCACCTCCATAATCGAGAAATATTTCCTTAGTCCACACTAAGGATATTCTTGACCACTGTCTAGTGATCTACTCTTAGATCAAAATTGTACTCCCTTGCCAAACTTAGAGCAAGGTATACAATAGGTCTGGTACACAGCATATCATACTTTATAGAACCTATGACTTAGGCATAGGTAATGACTTTCATTCTCTTTCTATTTTCTGCCGTGATCGGGATTTGAGTCTTACTCAATTTCACACCTTTGTAATACATGCAAGAACTCTTTCTTTGACTGTTCCATTTTGAACTACTTCAAAATCTTGTCAAGGTATGTACTCATTGAAAAATTTATCAAGCATCTTGATCTATCTCAATAGATCTTGATGCTCAATATGTAAGTAGCTTTACTAAGGTCTTTCTTTTTAAAGAACTCCTTTAAAACACTCCTTTATGCCTTCCAGAAAAATTCTACATCATTTCTGATCAACAATATGTCACTCACATATACTTATCAGAAAGGCTGTAGTGCTCCCACTCACTTTATTGTAAATACAGGCTTCACCGCAAGTCCGTACAAAACTATATGCTTTGATCAACTTATCAAAGCGTATATTCCAACTCCGAGATGCTTGCACCGGTCCATAGATGGATCACTGGAGCTTGCACATTTTGTTATCACCTTTAGGATTGACAAAACCTTCTGGTTGCATCATATACAACTTTTCTTTAATAAATATCCATTAAGGAATGCAGTTTTGACATCCATTTGCCAGATTTCATAAAATGTGGCAATTGCTAACATGATTCGGACAGACTTAAGCATCGATACGAGTGAGAAAATCTCATTGTATTCAACACCTTGAACTTGTCGAAAAACCTTTTCGACAATTCGAGTTTTGTAGATAGTAACACAACTACTAGCGTCAGTCTTCCTCTTGAAGATCCATTTATTTTCTATGGCTTGCCGATAATAGAGCAAGTCAACCAAAGTCCACACTTTGTTCTCATACATGGATCCCATCTCAGATTTCATGGCTTCAAGCCATTTCGCGGAATCTGGGCTCATCATTGCTTCCTTATAGTTCGTAGGTTCGTCAAGTAATATGACCTCCAGAACAGGATTACCGTACCACTCTGGTGCGGATCTTACTCTGGTTGACCTACGAGGTTCGGTAGTAACTTGATCCGAAGTTTCATGATCATCATCATTAACTTCCTCACTAATCGGCGTAGGCATCACTGGAACTGGTTTTTGTGATGAACTACTTTCCAATTCGGGAGAAGGTACAATTGCATTATCAAGCTCTACTTTCCTCCCACTCACTTCTTTCGAGAGAAACTCCTTCTCTAGAAAGGATCCATCTTAGCAACGAATATTTTGCCTTCAGATCTATGATAGAAGGTGTACCCAACAGTTTCCTTTGGGTATTTTATGAAGACGCACTTCTCCGATTTGGGTTCGAACTTATCAGGTTGAAACTTTTTCACATAAGCATCGCAGCCCCAATCTTTAAGAAACGTCAACTTTGGTTTCTTGCCAAACTACAGTTAATAAGGCGCCTGAGGGAGTCCTGGACTAGGGGGTGTCTGGACAGCCGTACTATCATCGTCAGTCGGACTCCAAGACTATGAAGATACAAGATTGAAGACTTCGTCCCGTGTCCGGATGGGAGTTTCCTTGGCGTGGAAGGCAAGCTTGGCAATACGGATATGTAGATCTCCTACCATTGTAACCGAATCTGTGTAACCCTAGCCCTCTCCGGTGTCTATATAAACTGGAGGGTTTTTGTCCGTAGGACGAACAACCATTACAACAATCATACCATAGGCTAGCTTCTAGGGTTTAGCCTCCTTGATCTCGTGGTAGATCCACTCTTGTACTACCCATATCATCAATATAAATCAAGCAGGAGTAGGGTTTTACCTCCATCGAGAGGGCCCGAACCTAGGTAAAAACATCGTGTCCCTTGTCTCCTGTTACCATCCGCCTAGACGCACAGTTCGGGACCCCCTACCCGAGATCCGCCGGTTTTGACACCGACATTGGTGCTTTCATTGAGAGTTCCTCTGTGCCGTCACCGATAGGAAGGATGCCTCTTCCCGTCCTCAAGGACGGTATCTTCGCCAAAGGAGCCTTGGCCGCCGGCCAAACTATTCGGCTAGGTGGTTTTCTCATGACCGCCTGTCCGGCCACCGCTTTGACAATGACCTCTTAGGTCGTCAAAAGCAATCTTCACGTCAGCTCGGAATTCGCCGAGCGGCTGGATCCAATAGAGCTCTCGTCCGTAAACGAGCTCTTGGATCGCATCGCCGCCTTGGGAGTCGCTACAGACTACAATCAGATTGGGCTTAAAACCAATCTGAGAGAGATTAACTCTCCCCAGGTCACCCACCACGTTGCAGTGGTAGAGGAACAACGCGGCGACTCCTCTCCCGTATTGAAAACTAGTCATGTCCGAGCTCCCGAACCCTCCATGCCGGATTCCCGCGGAGGGGCAGACTTCGATCAAGCACTGAACCTAAAGTCAGGCATCAGACCGGACTCGTTGGACAACATCCAGCAATCCAAGTTTCTGAATTTGGAAACCCCTCGTCCCTTGAGCCTCGAGATGGGTAGGGTTCCGGACTTAATTCCACCCACCCGCCCAGACATATCCGATCTATCTCTAATCCGGCAAGAGCCCACTGAAACAGTACATCATTACTGGGCTAGATTCCTCCTGGTTATGAACAGGATAAAGGACTGCCGAGAGGAGAACGCAATCTCAATCTTTTGCAATAATTGCATGGACAAGGGAATCTTGAACGCCATCAGCCGTTGTGAAGTTACATGCTTCGCCGACCTGGCGTCCATAGTACGAAACTACTGTGCGATGGAGAGTTTCCGGAAAACCGAAAATAAGTTTTGGGACAATCCGGCCCCGAATACAACCCTAGTCCGCAACAAAATGGTGCATCACACTCAGGCACCAGGTACAAAAACCAAAAAGCAAAAATCCCATAGAGGGCACGGAACCGTACTGGAGGGATGGCTTAGCGGACCCTGTAAAATTCACAGTACAGAGGGCGCCACCCCAACACATAGCCTTCGAGCATGTTGGATATTACGGCAGGTGTCCAAAAGTGGCGAGGAGCTTCTAGCCCCGGAATACCACTCCAACAATACCGGTACGGTATCAACAGTCTTCGAGACTTTCGCATCAAATAACATGCGAAAACGAACAATCCACAGCCTCGCCGAAGTCTACCAAGTAGCAATAACAAATCCATGGAGCGACACAGCCATCACCTTCAATGCCAGCGACGAACCTAAATTCCGAACAGCCCGAGCACCAGCCGCACTGGTGCTTAGTCCAATAGTGGACGGCTTTCGACTTACCAAGGTACTCATGGATGGCGGCAGCGGATTAAACCTCATCTACGAGGAAACTCTTCAAAAAATGGAAATAGACTGGAGCCGCATTGAGCGAAGCAGCACAACCTTCAGAGGAATAATCCCTAGCCGGGAAGCGCGCTGCACCGGAAAAATCACACTCGATGTGGTATTCGGCACGCCGGACAATTACAGGTCCGAAGAAGTCACGTTCCAAGTGGCCCCGTTCAACAGCGGATATCACGCTATATTAGGATGAGAAGCATTCACAACTTTTCAAGCCGTACCCCATTACGGGTACATGAAGCTCAAAATGCCTGGGCCCGGCGGAATAATCACTCTCGTTAGTGATCCGGACATAGCACTCCGCGTCGAAAACAAGACAGCCGCATTAGCCCTGGAGGCACTATCCGAAGCCCTAGCGGCAGAAGAACTCACCGCGCTGCGCTCTACGGTAAATAGGGACGATGTGATACTCGATAAGAGATCCAAGTCCACCTCCTTTAAACCAGCGCACGAAATAGTGAAATTCCAGGTCCATCCAACGGACCCGACAAAGACGGCCTCCATCGGGGCACAGTTGAACCCTGATGTAGACGCCGCACTGCGAGAATTCCTTCGGGAAAATTGGGACATTTTCGCCTGGCACCCTTCAGATATGTCGGGAATCCCACGCAGATTGGCAGAACATAGCCTAAATATCCTAAAAGGATTCAAGCCAGTCAAACAGGCTCTTCGACGATTTTCCGAACCCAAAAGACAGGCAATGGGAGAAGAACTAGCCAAACTATTGGAAGCCGGATTCATCAGAGATATCAAACATCTGGACTGGCTAGCAAACCTGGTAATGGTACCAAAGAATGACAAATCCTGGCGCCTATGTGTCGATTTTAAAGACCTCAACAAGGCCTGCCCAAAGGATCCCTTCCCCCTCCCCCGCATTGACCAAATAATCGATGCTACCGCAGGGCACGATTCATTGTGCTTCCTGGATGCATACTCTGGCTACCATCAAATCAAGATGGCGGAAGCAGCCCAAGCCGCAACGGCATTCATTACTCCATACGGACCATTCTGCTTCAACACGATGCCCTTCGGACTTAAAAACGCCGGCGCAACATATCAGCGCATGATTCAGACATGTCTGGCTACCCAGATCGGCAAAACAGTAGAGGCATACATAGACGACGTAGTCATCAAAACCAAACACGTCGAAACTCTAGTAGACGATTTGAGGCTCACATTCGACAACCTCCGAGCATATGAAATCAAGCTGAATCCGGAAAAATGCGTTTTTGGCGTACCAGCCGGAAAGCTCCTGGGCTTCATTGTATCCGGTAGAGGAATTGAAGCAAACCCGGCCAAGATCCGAGCTCTGTCACAGCTGGATATTCCAAAAGACCTCAAACAGATCCAAAAATTGACTGGATGCGTGGCGGCTCTAAGTCGCTTTATCTCTTGTTTGGGAGAAAAGGCATTGCCCCTCTATCGCCTCCTCAGGCGCACCGAACACTTCGAGTGGACGGATGCTGCCACTGCCGGACTCGAAGAAATAAAAGCCATATTGGCAACAAATCCGGTCCTGGCTACGCCTAACTTGGGCGAACCAATATTGTCATACATCGCGGCAACACATCAAGTTGTAAGCGCGGTACTTGTCGTAGAACGAGAGACAGAAGGGCATAAATTCCCTCTTCAAAAACCAGTGTACTATGTATCCACTGTTTTAACTCCCTGCAAGTCCCGTTACCCGCACTATCAAAAGATAGCGTATGCGGTGTTCATGGCATGCCGGAAGCTCCGACACTACTTTCAAGAGTGTTCGATAACAGTGGCCTCCGAAGTACCCCTAAATGACATTATAAACAACCGCGACGCGACGGGCAGGATTACAAAATGGGCCATTGAGCTCTTACCATTCGATATAACTTACAAACCTCGGCGAGCTATAAAGTCGCAAGTTTTGGCTGACTTTGTCGCCGAGTGGACTGAAGCCGAACTCCCTAAAGAGTACGGCGCATACTCCAATTGGATTATGCACTTCGACGGCTCCAAAATGTTGGCCGGATTGGGGGCTGGCGTCGTATTGATGTCCCCAACCGGGGACACAGTCCAATACGTACTTCAGATAATGTACACGGACTCCAACAACGCAGCCGAGTACGAGGCCCTCTTACATGGCCTCCGGATGGCAATCTCCATGGGAATTCAATGCCTAGAGGTGCGCGGGGACTCAAACCTCGCAATATCCCAAGTAAACGGAGACTTTGACGCCAAGGATCCAAAAATGGCAGCCTATCGTAACGCTGCCCTTAAAATGTCAGCTCGGTTCGAAGGACTTGAATTCCACCACGTAGCCAGGGATAATAACCAAGCGTTCGACGTATTGGCACGCATCAGCGCAAAATGTGACGCTGTCCCTCCAAACATCTTCCTGGAACGGCTGCTTAGGCCATCCGTACTATGGGAAGAGGAGTCCGGCAATAACAAACCAGAAGCAGCCGCACCAACCGACACAGAGCAATCTGACATAATCGGCGATCCAGCCGTTAAAATAACACCTTCAGCCTACGACATAATGGCAGTAATCACCCCGTGGACAGAGCCATTCCTAGCCTACTTGCTTGGGCAGGAACTTCCCGAAGACCAAAATGAGGCCCGCTGCATAGTTCGGCGATCCAAAGCCTACAAGGTCCATGAGGGAGAACTCTATAAGAAAAGCACAACCGGAGTCCTTCAAAGGTGTATCTCCGAAGAGGAAGGGCGAAACCTTCTGGCTGAAATTCATGCCGGACTAGGCGGACACCACGCCGCATCTCGGGCCCTTGTAGGAAAGGCATTCCGTACAGGATTTTATTGGCCGTCGGCCCGGGCAGATGCTCAGGACTTAGTCCAAAGATGCGTCGGTTGTCAGCTCTTTGCTAATCAGAGCCATATGCCACCCACCGCCCTCAAAACTATACCCATTACCTGGCCGTTCGCGATCTGGGGGCTTGACATGGTTGGACCCCTTAAAGGGGGAACCCACAAGCAAAGGTACCTATTGGTCATGGTGGATAAATTCACCAAATGGATAGAGGCCAAGCCAGTTAAAACGGCAGAGTCCGGACTAGTGATAGACTTCATATCCGGGGTAGTACACCATTATGGTGTCCCCCACAGCATCATCACCGATAACGGCACGAACTTCACGGCCGACGAGGTTAAATCATGGTGTAAAAATATGGGCATTAAGCTCGATTACGCTTCAGTCTATCATCCTCAAACCAACGGTCAAGTGGAACGAGCAAATGGTCTAATAATGAGCGGCATCAAACCCAGACTAGTGCGGTCCCTTACAAAATCTGACACGCACTTGGTAGAGGAGCTCGACTCCGTACTCTGGGGGCTGCGGAGAACGCCCAACCGTACTACCGGATTCACACCATTTTTTATGGTATACGGTGCAGAAGCTGTTCTGCCCTGCGACATCAATCATGACTCACCTCGAGTGCGCATGTACGAAGAAAGAGAAGCCGAGCTGGATCGGCAGGACAGCTTGGACGCATTGGAGGAAGAACGCGACGTCGCCAAGGCTCGCTCCGCATTCTACCAGCAACTGGCTCGAAGATATCAAAGCAGAGAAGTACGGGCCAAGACTTACAACGTTGGCGAACTAGTTCTACGCCTGCCGGACAAGAAAAAGGACAAGCTCAAGCCCAAATGGGAAGGCCCCTTCATTATCGATCAAGTCTTGACAGGCGGAGCGTACCGTCTACGAAATGCGTCGGACAACCGACTCGAGCCGAACCCATGGAACGCAGCCCGCCTCCGAAGATTCTATGCCTAGCGCTGGACTAAGAGTTTGTCCCCTTCCCCCGTCCAAATTTTTACACTTCAGATGTCTTTTGTTTCTCTTTTTTCTCTCACCCCTATTCATCAAAGCCTTAAAAGGCTTACTTGCGCATTATTCGCACACACTTGACGTGCCATCCGCACTCATTATACCTGGGGGCTTCTTTACCAGAAGCTTAATTATAAGGGCTTCATGCCCAGCACATGTGTCAAACTTCCACATGTACCTTTTATTCACCATTATATGCATCGATATGACTTAAGTTTTAGCCAAGCTGGGTTGCCTGGCTCCTATGCTTACCCCTATGTTCCCGATTGTTCGGCTAGGAGGTAAAGGGAGCACCTCTGCGATTGTTACTGCCGGGTCAGCCGGATGTGTACCTCAGACTGGGTGAAGCCGAAAGCTAGCGTTCTTAAGGGAATATTCGGTCGGTGACTTGAAAGATGATTTTTTACCTACTTATTTATCTGCCCCCAGATGTTTTTCTGCTCTTTTCGCAGTCCGGACATGCACTTTAGGGCATGCCTCCCAGGGAAAGGAACCCTTAACGGAACTATTCTCCCTGGAAGATGTTTCTTACTAACCATGTAATATAACATAACTAGTTGGGCACTTGTCTGATAAAGCACTAATGACCCCTACGCCCGGTCTCCATGCATGCCCCGGTTCTTTCTTAACCGAGAAGGTATTCGGACACACTCTGGACTCTAGGGTCCCGAGGTTGAAGCGAAAAGGTCGGCAAAGACAAACGATCTACAATCCGGCTAGAAGGCATTTTACATGTCATTTTACAATACATTGTCAAACCGACTGACTGTATTCCTCCTCAATCCCGTCTAACAGGCTGTCTAATTTACAGTCCCGTTGGGAAAATTTAATGGCCAACTCTACTTGGCCGTATACTAAACTCACAGGGATCTCCTTCCCATCAGGCCCCACAGGTCCGACTTCGGCCATGTGGTTGGGATCCGCCTTCTTGTACCGCGTCTTCACCATGGCCCAGGCCTCCCTGGCACCTTGGCGGCAGGCCGAAATCTTCCATAAACGGAAGCGCTGCCACACTCCCTGAAGCTTCTCCGCAAGCTCCCCAAGGCCCTCGGGTAGGGATAGGGCTAGCCATAAAGCCTGGATGACACCGCTCATTGCCTGCCAAACTCGTTCGATCAGTTGCAACAGCTCGGGAAGTTGATCACCCGTTGATACGGGCATCTCCTCCGCAGGGCGACCTGTGAGTATACCTACAGACATATTTTGTCAATTGACTTCCTCGCCGAACTCTTCTTTTCAAAGGATTTGCTCAAGCACTTACTATAGATGCCGCGACGAAGCCGCTGATTCTCCTTAACGGAGCCAGACAGCTCGGCCCGAACATCTTTCAGCTCTTCTCCAAGCTGGGCGTGGGCATCTTGGAGCTTGTTCCTTTCTTGCTGCACCTTATTCAGCACCCTCTCGCCGGCCTTCAGCTGGCGCAGTAGTTCTTGCCTGTCCGGATCTTGTCCGGCAGCACCTGCAATGTCATTATCAGACTTGCGCGCACGCCGCACACCACTTATCTTTTTAAAATAATGTGTTACCAGGAGGGTTCTCTGTGTTTCCTCCTACGGCAGCAAGTGCGGCCTCGAGTTGGGCCTTGCACTCTTGCAGCTCCTGAGACAGCTGGGTATTCTTCTCTGTAAGATCCTGCATTTCAAATGATCCTTAAATCAGTTAATATAACTACTTTAAGTCTCGGGGGCTACTGGCATATACAACTATTAAATTCCCTTACCCGTATGTCTTTTACATACTACTCCGTGGCTCTGGTCAAACCATCTTGAGCAGCATGGAGGTGCGCGTCCCCCGCGTTAAAGGCATTCAACGCCTCAGGGGAGAAGCACGCGTCACGAAAAACTGTCCGGCGGCGCCTGTGGTTCATGGCGCTCTCCACCTCAGACTTGGTGGCGGACAGTCTGTCGGCATCCTCCGTTGGAGGAGTATCCGGCTCGCGCCTTGCGCTCGCCTCCCCTTCCAGACCAGGTGCTGGAGCCTGGCTGGTAGAGGTTGGATTGGTAACCTCTACGCCCGCAGTTTGGCGGGCGCTTTTTCTCCTACAAAAGTCATGAGCATTCAAATGCTTCCTAGGAATGTTGCTCTAAATACCGGACATGAGCTATACCTTTGCGGCGACGTTTCAATCCGCGCCGCGCTCCTCTTCCGCCTACTGGGCCGAACTGACCCTTGTTGGTCAGTCGCCGTGGGCTCAGCTTCCCGCCGTGAAGGCGCCTCCTGCAAAGCACCATCGTATACAGTGGTCAGAAATGAGAAAGGAAGAAATAATGGTGTCGGGACTTCGGTCGCAATCACCTGGGAAGCCAGACATAGTCCGGGGTAGTCAGCCGTAATGGCGACTAAAGCGTTATCCATGCTGAGCTGGTGGAACACCCCGTCGATTAGCTCCACCTTAATGTCTGGGTCCTCTTCGGAGGCCGGATCCTGGGATCTCTCTGGATCCTCGTGTTGCGGATCCGAGCTAAGCATGCCCTCCACAACCCGACGCAGCTTCTGCATCGAAAGCATAATATAAGAAACTTAAACTTTCAAAGCATGGGTCGGGCACACAAAGTGTTCGCTTACCCAATGACAAGGGTTATTCATGGAGAACCCATTCAACGGGGTCGTCTGGAGGAAATCCTCCTTCTCCCCCTTGTACAGACCGGATAGGATCTTCGCCAAGTCTTCGGCCGATCCCGGCCCTTTGCGGCCATGACGGGTGGCATCGTCCTCCCCGTTGAAATACCACATAGGGTGGCCCCTGTATTGCAGCGGCTGCACCCCTCACATAATGCACGTTGCCATGACTCCAATCATGGTCAACCTGAAATGGGCCAGTAACCTTATCCGGCCCATCAAATAATGGACGCTCTTGTCTTCCTCCAGCTGGGGGCTCAGTGGGCGCCAGCTAAGGCGTTTCTTCAGAGGAGCATTACTGAACTCCGGGAGGCCGATCCGAACAGGGTCCGGCAGCGGAGCGTCTTCTACGTAAAACCATTCTGAAGGCTACTCTTCGGGTGCCTTCTTCGGGGTTCCGGATGGATATCCGGTCCCGGCGATGCACCATATTTCGGCACCGCCCGCTTGATATATGGACCCCTCGTGAGAGCGGGGTACCAGGCAGAACAACCTCTTCTACAGCGCGAAATGGAGCTCGACGCCCAGAAATAGCTCGCAAAGAGCTACGTAACCCGCAATATGCAGGATAGAGGCGGGCGTGAGGTGATGGAGCTGGAGTCCGTAGAACTCCAGGAGCCCGCGGAGGAACGGATGTACAGGAAATCCGAGCCCCCTTATCAGATAGGGGACGAAGCATACCCGCTCCCCTCTGTTGGGACTTGGGGTAGCCTCCGCTTGCTTCCCACCTTTGTAGGTGGCCAGCCCGGCTCGAACCGGAACCATGAAGGCCGGAGGGAGATATCCCTCCGCTTAGAGCGTCACCAGCTCGTTGTGCGGGACAGAACATCTCCTCCAATCTCCTGGCAGAGGGCTGGGAGCGCGAGAAGAGGAGCCGCGTCGACGGTCCATGTTGGAATAGATTCTTGGTCGGAAGCGCTCCGATGAGTACTCGCGGAAGGAAGATGGTGTGATTTGGATCTGGATTCTTGCCTCTCTTATAGGCAGATTATTTGCACGGCTAGGGGGTAAAACATAAAAGATACCCTGGCTTTTCGCATTCGTGCGACGTGTGGAAGAAGGCCATTATTGGGCGTGGAAGCCAAGAAGCGCGACATTGATAAGGAAGCCGGACACAATATGGCAGGTACATGGAACTTAAAGGAGAACCCGCCTTGCAACGCCGAAGACTACATACGTGCTGGACTTATCGTCATTGAAGCCTGGTTCGGGGGCTACTGAGGGAGTCCTGGACTAGGGGGTGTCCGGACAGCCGGACTATCATCGTCAGCCAGACTCCAAGACTATGAAGATACAAGATTGAAGACTTCGTCCCGTGTCCGGATGGGACTTTCCTTGGCGTGGAAGGCAAGCTTGGCAACACGGATATGTAGATCT
The DNA here is from genome assembly GCF_002162155.2 of Triticum dicoccoides. Taxonomy (NCBI): domain Eukaryota; kingdom Viridiplantae; phylum Streptophyta; class Magnoliopsida; order Poales; family Poaceae; genus Triticum; species Triticum dicoccoides. The sequence continues at coordinate 354,504,198 of NC_041381.1, read as the reverse complement.
CCTACCATTGTAACCGACTCTGTGTAACCCTAGCCCTCTCCAGTGTCTATATAAACCGGAGGGTTTCAGTCCGTAGGACGAACAACCATTACAACAATCATACCATAGGCTAGCTTCTAGGGTTTAGCCTCCTTGATCTCGTGGTAGATCCACTCTTGTACTACCCATATCATCAATATCAATCAAGCAGGAGTAGGGTTTTACCTCCGTCGAGAGGGCCCGAACCTGGGTAAAAACATCGTGTCCCTTGTCTCCCGTTACCATCCACCTAGACGCACAGTTCGGGACCCCCTACTCGAGATCCGCCGGTTTTGACACCGACAGCGCCGTCTCAACGGATTTTGATGGTGCCCTATTTAAAGTGAATGCAGTTGTCTCTAATGCATAACCCCAAAATAATAGTGGTAAATCGGTAAGATACATCATAGATCGCACCATATCCAATAAAGTGTAGTTATGATGTTCGGACACACCATTACGCTGTGGTGTTCCATGTGGCGTGAGCTGTGAAACTATTCCACATTGTTTTAAATGAAGGCCAAACTCGTAACTCAAATATTTGTCTCTACGATCAGATTGTAGAAACTTTATTTTCTTGTTACGATGATTCTCCACTTCACTCTGAAATTCTTTGAACTTTTCAAATGTTTCAGACTTGTGCTTCATTAAGTAGATATACTCATATCTGCTCAAATCATCTGTGAAGGTAAAAAAATAACGATACCTGCCATGAGCATCAACACTCATTGGATCGCATACATCGGTATGTATTATTCCCATCAAGTCAGTAGCTCATTCCATTGTTCCGGAGAATGGAGTTTTAGTCATCTTGCCCAAAAGGCACGGTTTGCATGCATCAAATGATTCATAACCAAGTGATTCAAAAGTCCATCTTAATGGAGTTTCTTCATGCGCTTTACACCGATATGACCCAAACGGCACTGCCACAAATAAGTTGCACTATCATTATCAACTTTGCATCTTTTGGCATCAATATTATGAATATGTGTATCACTACGATCGAGATCCAACAAATTATTTTCATTGTGTGTATGACCATCGAAGGTTTTATTCATGTAAACAGAACAACAATTATTCTCTAACTTTAAATGAATAACTGTATTGCAATAAACATGATCAAATCATATTCATGCTCAACGCAAACACTAAATAACTTTTATTTAGGTTTAACACTAATCCTGAAAGTATAGGGAGTGTGCGATGATGATCATATCAATCTTGGAACCACTTCCAATACAAATCGTCACTTCACGCTCAACTAGTCTCTGTTTACTCTGTAACTCTTGTTTCGAGTTACTAATTTTTAGCAACCGAAAAAGTATCAAATACCCAGGGGCTACTATAAACACTAGTAAGGTACACATCAATAACCTGTACATCAAATATACCCTTGTTCACTTTGCCATCCTACTTATCCACCAAATATTCACGGTATTTCCGCTTCCAGTGACCATTTCCTTTGAAGTAGAAGCAGTCAGTTTTAGGCTTTGGTCCAGCTTTGGGCTTCTTCACGGGAGTGACAACTTGCTTGCCATTCTACTTGAAGTTTCTCTTTCTTTCCCTTTGCCCTTTTCTTGAAACTAGTGGTCTTGTCAATTATCAACACTTGATGCTCTTTCTTGATTTCTACCTTCGTCGATTTCAACATCACGAAGAGCTCGGGAATCATTTTCGTCATCCCTTGCATACTATAGTTCATCACAAAGTTCTAGTAACTTGGTGATGGTGATTAGAGAACTCTGTCAATCACTATCTTATCTGGAAGATTAACTCCCACTTGATTCAAGCGATTGTAGTACCCAGACAATCTGAGCACATGCTCACTATTCGAGCAATTCTCCTCCATCTTTTAGCTATAGAACTTGTTGGAGACCTCATATCTCTCAACTCGGGTATTTGCTTGAAATATTAACTTGAGCTCCTGGAACATCTCATATGGTCCATGATGTTCAAAACGTATTTGAAGTCCCGATTCTAAGCCATTAAGCATGGTGCACTAAACTATACAGTAGTCATCATATTGAGCTAGTCAAACGTTCATAACGTCTGCATCTGCTCCTGCAATAGGTCTGTCACCTAGCGGTGCATCAAGGACATAATTCTTCTGTGCAGCAATGAGGATAAACCTCAGATCACGGACCCAGTCCACATCGTTGCTACTATAATCTTTCAACTTAGTTTTCTCTAGGAACACATATAAAACATAGGGATGCAACAAGACGAGCTATTGATCTACAACATAATTTGCAAAATACCATCAAGACTAAGTTCATGATAAATTAAAGTTCAATTAATCATATTACTTAAGAACTCCCACTTAGATAGACATCCCTCTAATCATCTAAGTGATCACGTGATCCAAATCAACTAAACCATGTCCTATCATCATGTGAGATGGAGTAGTTTTCAATGGTGAACATCACTATGTTGATCATATCTACTATATGATTCACGCTCGACCTTTCGGTCTCAGTGTTCCGAGGCCATATCTGCATAAGCTAGGCCGTCAAGTTTAACCTGAGTATTCTGCGTGTGCAAAACTGTCTTACACCCGTTGTATTTGAACGTAGAGCTTATCACACCCGATCATCACGTGGTGTCTCGGCACGAAGAACTTCCGCAACGGTGCATACTCAGGGAGAACACTTATACCTTGAAATTTAGTGAGAGATCATCTTATAATGCTACCGTCAATCAAAGCAAAATAAGATGCATAATGGATAAACATCACATGTAATCAATATAAGTGATATGATATGGCCATTATCATCTTGTGCTTGTGATCTCCATCTCCAAAGCACCGTCATGATCACCATCGTCACCGGCACGACACCTTGATCTCCATCGTAGCATCGTTGTCGTTTCGCCATCTATTGCTTCTATGACTATCGCTACCGCTTAGTGATAAAGTAAAGCAATTACAGGGCGATTGCATTGCATACAATAGCGACAACCATATGGCTCCTGCCAGTTGCTGATAACTTTGTTACAAAACATGATCATCTCATACAATAAAATTGAGCATCATGTCTTGACCATATCACATCACAACATGCCCTGCAAAAACAAGTTAGACATCCTCTACTTCGTTGTTGCAAGTTTTACGTGGCTGCTAAGGGCTGAGCAAGAACCGTTCTTACCTACGCACCAAAACCACAATGATAGTTCGTCAAGTTAGTGTTGTTTTAACCTTCTCAAGGACCAGGCGTAGGCACACTCGGTTAAACTAAAGTTGGAGAAACTGACACCCGCCAGCCACCTATGTGCAAAGCACGTCGGTAGAACCAGTCTCACGTAAGCGTATGCGTAATGTCGGTCCGGGCCGCTTCATCCAACAATACCGCCGAACCAAAGTATGACATGCTGGTAAGCAGTATGACTTGTATCACCCACAACTTACTTGTGTTCTACTCGTGCATATAACACCTACGCATAAAACCAGGCTCTGATACCACTGTTGCGGAACGTAGTAATTTTAAAAAAATCTTATGCACACGCAAGATCACGGTGATGCATATCTACGAGAGGGGAGAGTATTGTCCACGTACCCTCGTAGACCGAAAGTGGAAGCGTTAGCATAACGCGGTTGATGTAGTCATAGGTCTTCACGATCCAACCGATCAAGTACCGAACGTACGACACCTCCGAGTTCAACACACATTCAGCTCGATGACGTCCCATGAACTCCGATCCAGCAGAGCTTTGTAGGAGAGTTCCATCAGCACGACGCCGTGCTGATGGTGTTGATGATGCTACTGACGCATGGCTTTGTCTAAGCACCGCTACAATATTACCAAGGTGGAATATGGTGGAGGGGGGCACCGCACACGGCTAACAGATCAATGATCAATTGTTGTGTCTAGAGGTGCCCCCCTGCCCCCGTATATAAAGGAGTGGAGGAGGGGGAGGGCCGGCCCTCCTATGGCGCGCCGTGGAAGAGTCCTACTCCCACGGGAGTAGGATTCCCCCCCCCCCTTCCAAGTTGTAGGAGTAGGAGTCAAGGAAAAAAAGAGGAGGAAGGAGGGGGCGCAACCCCTCCCCCTAGTCCTATTCGGACTAGGCCTTGGGGGGGTGCACAACCTCTCCTCTCTCTTTAAACTAAAGCCCAATAAGGCCCATATACTCCCGGGCGAATTCCCGTAACTCTCCAGTACTCCGATAAATACCCGAATCACTCGGAACCTTTCCGATGTCTGAATATAGTCGTCCAATATGTCGATCTTTACATCTCGACCATTTTGAGACTCCTCGTCATGTGGACGATCTCAACCGGGACTCAAAACTACCTTCGGTACATCAAAACACATAACTCGTAATATAAATCGTCACCGAACGTTAAGCGTGCGGACCCTACGGGTTCGAGAACTATGTAGACATGACTGAGACACGTCTCCGCTCAATAACGAATCGCCAAACCTGGATGCTCATATTGGCTCCCACATATTCTACGAAGATCTTTATTGGTCAACCCGCATAACAACATACATTGTTCCTTTTGTCATCGGTATGTTACTTGCCCGAGATTCGATCGTCGGTATCTCAATACCTAGTTCAATCTCGTTACCGGCATGTCTCTTTACTCGTTATGTAATGCATCATCCCGCAACTAAATCATTAGTCACATTGCTTGCAAGGCTTATAGTGATGTGCATTACCGAGAGGGCCCAGAGATACCTCTCCAACAATCGGAGTGGCAAATCCTAATCTCGAAATACGCCAACTTAACAAGGACCTTCGGAGACACCTGTAGAGAACCTTTATAATCACCCAGTTACGTTGTGACATTTGGTAGCACACAAAGTGTTCCTCCGGTAAACGGGAGTTGCATAATCTCATAGTCATAGGAACATGTATAAGTCATGAAGAAAGCAATAGCAACATACTAAACGATCAAGTGATAAGCTAATGGAATGGGTCAAGTCAATCACATCATTCTCTAATGATGTGATCCCATTAATCAAATGACAACTCATGTCTATGGCTAGGAAACTTAACCATCTTTGATTCAACGAGCTAGTCAAGTAGAGGCATACTAGTGACACTATGTTTGCCTATGTATTCACACATGTATTATGTTTCTAGTTAATACAATTCTAGCATGAATAATAAACATTTATCATGAAATAAGGAAATAAATAATAACTTTATTATTTCCTCTAGGGCATATTTCCTTCAGCATCCCCAAGCTTAATTCCTGCTCGTCCTCGAGTAGGTAAATGATAAAAACAGAATTTTTGATGTGGAATGCTACCTAGCATAATTCTCAATGTAATTTCTTTATTGTGGAATGAATGTTCAGATCCAAATGATTCAAAATGAAAGTTCATATTTACATAAGAAATAGTAATACTTCAAGCATACTAATCAAAGCAATCATGTCTTCTCAAAATAACATGGCCAAAGAAAGTTCATCCCTACAAAATCATATAGTTAGGCTATGCTTCATTTTCATCACACAAGAATGCTCCCATCTTATACACCCCGATTACAAGCCAAGCAATTGTTTCGTACTTAAATAATCTCAAACCTTTTCAACTTTCACGCAATACATGAGCGTGATCCATGGATATAACATTATGGGTGGAATAGAATATGATGATGGAGGTTGTGTGGAGAAGACAAAAAAGGAGAAAGTCTCACATTGACGAGGATAATCAACGGCTATGGATATGCCCATCAATTTATGTCAACATGAGGAGTAGGGATTGTCATGCAACGGATGCACTAGAGCTATAAACGGATGCACTAGTGGGTGTGCATCCAACTTGCTTGCTCACGAAGACCTAGGGCATTTTGAGGAAGCCCATCGTAGCAATATACAAGCCAAGTTCTATAATGAGAAATTCCCACTAGTATATGAAAGTGACAACATATGAGACTCGCTATATGAAGAACATGGTGCTACTTTGAAGCACAAGTGTGGAAAAAGATAGTAACATTGCCCCTTTTTTTCTTTTTTTTGGGCCTTTCTTTTTTTGGCCTTTATTTTTTTATTTGGGGACAATGCTCTAATAATGATGATCATCACACTTCTATTTATTTACAACTCATGAATTACAACTCGAAACTAGAACAAGATATGACTCTATATGAATGCCTCCGGCGGTGTACCGGGAATGAATCAAGAGTGACATGTATGGAAATTTATGCATGGTGGCTTTGCCACAAATACGATGTCAACTACATGATCATGCAAGGAAATTTGACAATGGTAATGTGTGTCATGATGATAAACGGAACGGTGGAAAGTTGCATGGCAATATATCTCGGAATGGCTATGGAAATGCCATAATAGGTAGATATGGTGGCTGTTTTGAGGAAGATATAAGGAGGTTTATGTGTGATAGAGCGTATCATATCACGGGGTTTGGATGCACCGGCGAAGTTTGCACCAACTCTCAATGTGAGAAAGGGCAATGCACGGTACCGAAGAGGCTAGCAATGATGGAAGGGTGAGAGTGCGTATAATCCATGGACTCAACATTAGTCAAAAGAACTCATATACTTATTTCAAAAATCTACAAGTCATCAAAAACCAAGCACTACACGCATGCTCCTAGGGGTATAGATTGGTAGGAAAATACCATCGCTCGTTCCCGACCGCCGCTCATAAGGATGCACAATCTAAGAACACCTCATGTTTCAAATTTGTTACACAACTTTAACTATATGTGCATGCTATGGGACTTGCTAACTTCGACACAAGCATTCTTTAAATTCATAATCACCCAACTAGCATGACTCTAATATCACCACCTCCATATCTCAAAACAATTATCAAGTATCAAATTGATCATAGCATCCAATTCACTTCCTATGACAGTTTTTATTATACCCAACTTGGATGCCCACCATTCTAGGACCAATTTTATAACCATAGCAAATACCATGCTGTTCTAAGAGACTCTAAAAATAATATAAGTGAAGCATGAGAGACTAAAAATTTCTACAAAATTAAGCCACCGCCGTGCTCTAAAATATATAAGTGAAGCACTAGAGCAAAAACTATCTAGCTCAAAAGATATAAGTGAAGCACATAGAGTATTCTAATAAATTCTAATCAAGTGGGCTTCTCCCAAAAGGTGTGTACCGCAAGGATGATTGTGGTAAACCAAAAAGCAAATACTAATATCATACAAGATGCTCCAAGAAAAACACATATCATGTGGCGAATAAAAATATAGCTCCAAGTAAAGTTACCGATAAACGAAGACGAAAGAGGGGATGCCTTCCGGGGGCATCCCCAAGATTAGGCTTTTGGCTATTATTGAATATCTTGGGGTGCCTTGGGCATCCCCAAGCTTAGGCTTTTTCCACTCCTTATTCCATAGTCCATCAAATCTTTACCCAAAACTTGAAAACTTCACAACACAAAACTCAACATCAAATCTCATAAGCTCCGTTAGTGAAATAAAGGAAAACCACCACATAAGGTACTGTAGTGAACTCATTCTTGATTTATATTGGTGTTAAACCTACTGTATTACAATTTCTCTATGGTTCATATCACTTAATACTAGCCATAGATGCATCAAAATAAGCAAACAACACACGAAAAACAGAATCTGTCAAAAACAGAACAGTCTGTAGCAATCTGTAACTATCTAATAATTCTGGAACTCTAAAAATCCTACCAAAATAGGAAGTCCTGGGAAATTTGTCTATTGATCTACATAAAAAAGAATCAACGCAAAATCATGTTTCTGTGAATTACTAAAATTATTTTTGTGCGCGCAAAGTTTCTGTTTTTCAGCAGAATCAAGTTAACTATCACCATAGGTTATCCTATAGGTTCTACTTGGCTCAAACACTAATTAAAACATAAAAACACACCTAAACATAAGGTAGATGCAAAATGTATTACTAAACAGAATAAAAAACAAAAAAAACTAAACTAAAATTGGGTTGCCTCCCAACTAGCGCTATCGTTTAACGCCCCTAGCTAGGCATTGATAATTTCAATGATGCTCACATGAAAGACAAGAATTTAAGCACAAAGAGAGCATCATGAAACACGTGACAAACATATCTAAGTCTAACATACTTCCTATGCATAGGCATGTTATAGGCAAACAAATTATCATGGCAAGCAAAAACTAGCATATGCGAGGAAACGGAAAGAAACAATAGCAATCTCAACATAACGAGAGGTAATTTAGTAACATGAAAATTTCTACAATCATATTTTCCTCTCTCATAATAATTACATGTGGGATCATAAGAAATTTCAACAAAATATCTATCACATAAAATATTTTCAACATGATCCACATGCATGGAAAGTTGACACTCTTCCAAAATAGTGGGATTATCATTAACTGAAGTCATGACCTCTCCAAGCCCACTTTTATCAAAAATTTCATAAGATTGATCAAAATCCAAATATGTGGGATATAAAGTTGACACTCTTCCAAACCCAGTTTCAATAATATTGCAAACACTATTATCAATCTCACATTCATCATGGGGGTTAAATAAATTTTCAAGATCAAAAGAAGAATCACCCCAATCATGATTATTGCGACAAGTACTAGAAATAGCAAAACTAGCATCCCCAATCTTAGGGTTTTGCATATTATTAGCACAATTGACATCAAAAGAATTTATAGTTAAATCATTGCAATCATGCTTTTCGTCGAAGGAACTATCAAGTATGGGTGCAATAGCAACGATTTCTTGTTTAACATAAGGAATTATAGAAAATTCGTCTTCAAAAATATTGGCATCATGACCACAAGAATAGCAAGCATCATGTTCATCAAGGGATATTTCAATCAAATCATCGGGATCACAATTATCTAGAGATTCATGCATATCATTATTTTCTTTTGAAGCAACGGTCATTCTTTCAATGAATTCTTTGACATAGACATTATGAGCATAGTTTTCATGGCAATATTCAAGTAGTCAAAATTTTCAGATTCGTAAAGAGTAATATCATACTTTTTCAATCAAGGAAGCAACTTCATAAGAACCCTTAAAAACAACAAATTCTTAAATTTGTTCGATATCATAGTAACTGTAAACACCCTTTGCATAAGAAGATAAGATTTCATTTTCATTAAACTCACATAGGTAGGGAAGGTGTTTTTTAGGGTTCTTAGAGCAAGAAGTAATATCACAAATTTCACAAATATTCCAAGCATAACACAACAAATGGTTTATTTGATCCCATAAGAGTACCCCTTTTTGTGACACACGATGACGCACAAAATGAGCATGCTCATCTAAAGATTTCCCATCAACTAGGCTAGTTGGGGTTTCAGCACGAGCGCATAAGGATCGAAGATGATCCAAGTAGAACACTTTAAGTGAATCCATATCAATAGATTTTTAGCAAGCAAAGATGCAATCAAATAGAAGGCACAAGCAAACATAAGGTCGAACGGAAGAAGGGCGAATAAAACGGCAAGGGCAAAGTGGGGAGAGGAAAACGAGAGGCAAATGGCAAATAATGTAATGCGAGGTAGATGAGTTTCTGATGGGTACTTGGTATGTCTTGACTTGAGCGAAGACCTCCTCGGCAATGGCGCCAGAAATCCTTCTTGCTACGTCTTGAGCTTGCGATGGTTTTCCTTGAAGAGGAAAGGGTGATGCAGCAATAGTAGCGTAAGTATTTCCCTCAGTTTTTGAGAACCAAGGTAACAATCCAGTAGGAGGCTCCTCAAAAGTCCCACGCACCTACACAAACAAATAATAACTTGCAACCAACAAAATAAAGGGGTTGTCAATCCCTTCACGGCCACTTGCGAAAGTGAGATCTGATAGAGATAGTATGTTAAGATAAATATATTTTTGGTATTTTATGATATAGATTGGAAAAGTAAAGATGCAAATAAAAGTAGATTGAAAGCTTATATGATAAAAGATAGACCCGGGGGCCGTAGGTTTCACTAGTGGCTTCTCTCAAGATAGCATAAGTATTACGGTGGGTGAACAAATTAATGTCGAGCAATTGATAGAAAAGCGAATAATATGAGATTATCTAGGCATGATCATGTATATAGGCATCACCTCTGTGACAACTAGACCGACTCCTGCATGCATCTAGAGTATTAAGTTCATAAAGAACAGAGTAACACATTAAGAAAGATGACATGATGTAGAGGGATAAACTCATGCAATATGACATAAACCCCATCTTTTTGTCCTCGATGGAAACAATACAATACGTGCCTTGCTGCCCCTGCTGTCACTGGGAAAGGACACCGCAAGATTGAACCCAAAGCTAAGCACTTCTCCCATTGCAAGAAAGATCAATCTAGTAGGCCAAACCAAACTGATAATTCAAAGAGCTTGCAAAGATAACTTAATCACATAGAAAAGAATTCAGAGGAGATTCAAATATTTCTCATAGATAAACTTGATCATAAACCCACAATTCATCGGATCTCGACAAACACACCGCAAAAAGAGTTACATCGAATAGATCTCCAAGAAGATCAACGAGAACATGGTATTGAGATTCAAAGAGAGAGAAGAAGCCATCTAGCAAATAACTATGGACCCGAAGGTCTATGGTAAACTACTCACAACTCATCGAAGAGGCTATGATTTTGATGTAGAAGCCCTCTATGGTTGATTCCCCCTCCGGCGGAGCGCCGACGAAGGCTCCAAGATGGGATCTCGTGGACACAGAAGGTTACGGTGGTGGAAATAGTTTTTCGTGATCGCCTTTGATGTTCTCGGGGTACGTGGGTATATATAGGAGGAAGAAGTAGGTCGATGGACACCCAAGGGGCCCACGAGATAGGGGGCGCGCCCAGAGGGGGGGGCGCCCTCCACCCTCATGGCTGCCTTGATTGCTTCTTGACTTGCACTCCAAGTCCTCTGGATCACGTTCGTTCCAAAAATCATGCTCCCAAAGATTTCATTCCATTTGGACTCCGTTTGATATTCCTTTTGTTCAAAATACTGAAATAGGCAAAAAAACAGCAATACGGGCTGGGCCTCCGGTTAGTAGGTTAGTCCCAAAAATGATATAAATGTGTAAAGTAAAGCCCATAAACATCCAAAACGGGTAATATAATAGCATGGAACAATCAAAAATTATAGATACGTTGGAGACGTGTCAAGTATACCGGTTGCTCAACGAGGGCAGGAGAGTTGGTGGATTCTTTGGGCCCCGGGGGCTGAGGTGTTTCTCGCAGGTCTCCAGCTTCAGGGGTTCGATAATCTGTCGGAGCAACCCCTGCCTCGGGAGCATTTCCCTGGTGCTGCGCTGCCTCACCCGACTTGGTGGCTCCATTTGGCAGGCCCTTGACTTGGCGCTCTTCTCTGATGGCCACCAGCGCTACGCTGGCGGAGTGGGGTGTGGCAGACAGGTAGAGCACCAAGGGCTCGAGAGGACGAGGTGCCACCATCACCGGCGGGCTGGTCAAGTATCTCTTGAGGTCTTGAAATGCCTGGTCGGCGTCGGGAGTCCATTTGAACGGGCCTTTATTTTTCATCAGCTTGAAGAATGGCAGGGCGTGCTGAGGGAGTCCTGGATTAGGGGGTATCCGGGCAGCCGGACTATACACTTTGGCCGGACTATTGGACCACGAAGATACAAGACTCAAGACTTCGTCCTGTGTCCGGATGGGACTCTCCTTTGCGTGGAAGACAAGCTTGGCGATCCGGATATTAGATTTCCTTCTTTGTAACCGACTCTGTGTAAACCCTAGCCCCCTCCGGTGTCTATATAAACTGGAGGGTTTAGTCCGTATGGGGACGATCAAGATAATCATAATCATCATAGGCTAGCATCTAGGGTTTAGCCTCTATGATCTCGTGGTACATCAACTCTTGTAATACTCATATCATCAAGATCAATCAAGTAGGAAGTAGGGTTTTACCTCCATCGAGAGGGCCCGAACCTGGGTAAAACATTGTGTCCCTTGCCTCCTGTTACCATTAGCCTTAGACGCATAGATCAGGACCCCCTACCCGAGATCCGCCAGTTTTGACACCGACATTGCTGCTTTCCTTGAGAGTTCCTCTGTGTCGTCGCTGCAAGGCTCGATGGCTCCTTCAATCATCAACAACGCGGTCCAGGGTGAGACCTTTCTCCCCGGACAGATTTTTGTGTTCGGCGGCTTCGCACTGCGGGCCAATTCGGTCGGCCATCTGGAGCAGATCGATAGCTACGCTCCTGGCCATCAGGTCTGGTTCGGAAACTTGAACTACACGGCCGATATCCGCAGAGACTTGATCTTCAACGGATTCGGGCCCGCGCTAGGAGCGCCGATCATTTACGACGAGCATGGCTTAGACCTGCTATCGGACAACACTCCGGATATCGCACCTGTAGGAGCCCCGGAACTAAATCCAGGGCAGATTGCGTCGTCCGAGGACGGGTGGATGGACCCCGCCCTGGAGGCCGCACACTCATCGGCGGTAGAGCCGAACACAGACTTCACCCCCAAGGAAGCCTGTGACACCGGGCCCCCGGACTCGTGTCCGGCTGTAGGTTCTAGTCCGCGCACCCCCGAGCCCCCTGAATCAGGATGGGCTCCGGTAATGGAGTTCACCGTTGCGGATATCTTCCAGCACTCGCCCTTTGGCGACATGCTAAACTCGTTAACGTCTCTCTCTTTGTCAGGAGACTCTTGACCGAACTATGTCCGGCTCAAGTGGGAAGCAGGCAATAAGGGAATTCGTTGCCCACCCACCACCCTCTTCATAGCCACGGTCGATGATTTGACCGATGTTCTTGATTTTGACTCTGAAGACATCAACGGTGTGGACGACGAAGTAGGAGAAGAACAGGAACCACCGCCCATAGGGCGCTGGACAGCCACCTCCTCATATATGGTGGACACTCCGAAAGAAACCAATGGCGATGAGGCAATGGAGGATAACCCCTCAAGGAAGAAAGCAAAGCATGGACGTAATCAGCGCCGCTCCAAGCCCCGCCAGAGCAATACCGGCACAGGAAACGAAAACAATCCGGATGGTGCCGAAGATGAATACAACCCCGATTAGCCTGCCTTCGAGCAGGCCGAACAAGAGAATGGGCAGGTCAGCCCAGACGAACAGGCGACGGACGGATACCCGGAGGAGGACAACTACATGCCCCCCTCCGAAGACGAGATTAGCCTCGGTGACGACGAGTTCGGCGTGCCTGAGGACCCCGTAGAGTAGGAGCACTTCAAATGCCGGCTTATGGCCACTGCGAGGAGCCTGAAAAAGAAGCAGCAGCAGCTCCAAGCTGATCAAGACCTGCTCACAGACAGATGGACTAACGTCCTGGGAGCCGAGGAATATGGACTCGAGCGCCACACGGCTGACCGGCCACCTCGTGGCTGGGATAAAATGGCGTATCAGGCCGAATACCGGCCTGCACGCCCACGCCAATACACTACATCTCGGGGCAATAGGCAGGACCTGCAAGATATACTGGAAAACAAGGCAGGACAACCAAGATCGATCTACGGATCGCGGGGGCGCGCCCCAACACGTGACGGTGATCATCATGCCGGATACCCTATCAACAAGTCCGGTCGGGCCGAATACAGCCAACCAGACTCATTCGAACTGCGTAGCTACATAGCCCGGCATAGAGGCACCGCACACCCCCTCTGCTTCACTGACGAAGTGATGGATCATGAATTCCCATAAGGGTTTAAACCTGTAAACATTGAATCATACGATGGCACAATAGACCCCGCAGTATGGATCGAAGATTTCCTTCTCAACATTCACATGGCCCGCAGTGACAATCTACACGCCATCAAGTATCTTCCCCTTAAGCTCAAAGGACCGGCCCGGCACTGGTTAAATAGCCTACTGACAAACTCCATCGGCAGTTGGGAAAACCTGGAGGATGCGTTCCTCGACAACTTCCAGGGCACGTACGTGCGACCACCGGACGCTAATGACTTGAGTCACATTACCCAACAGCCCAGAGAATTAGCCAAGAAATTCTGGACTCGGTTAACCAAAAAGAACCAAATTGTTGACTGTCCGGACGCCGAAGCCCTGGCGGCCTTTAAGCATAATATCCGCGCCGAGTGGCTCGCACGACACCTCGGCCAGGAAAAACCAAAGTCCATGGTGGCCCTCACGACACTCATGACCCGCTTTTGCGCGGGCGAGGACAGCCGGTTGGCTTGCAGTAGCACCACGCCAATAAATTCCGGCACCTCAGATGTCCGCGACAATACCGGCAAGCCACGGCACAATTGACATAAGCGACGGAACAACGGCGACAACACTGAAGACACGACAGTCAACGCTGGATTCAGTGGCTCAAAATCCGATTAGCGGAAAAAGCCGTTCAAAAGAAACAACCAGGGACCATCCAGCCTGGACCGCATACTTGATCACTCGTGCCAAATTCATGGCACCCCGGATAAGCCAGCAAACCACACTAACAGATACTGCTGGGTGTTCAAACAGGCCGGTAAAATAAACGCCGAGAACAAGGACAAGGGGCTGCACAGCGATGATGACGAGGAGCCCCGGCGTCCGAACACGGGAGGACAGAAGAAATTACCTCCCCAGGCGAAAATGGTTAATATGATCTACGCCACCCACATCCCCAAACGGGAACGGAAGCGAGCACTATGGGACATCTATGTGATGGAGCCAGTTGCCCCAAAATTGAACCCACGGTTAGCCTGTCCGATCACCTTTGATCGTAGGGATCACCCTATCAGCATCCGTCATGGAGGTTCAGCCGCATTGGTCCTAGACCCAATCATCGACGGATTCCACCTTATGCGCGTCCTTATGGATGGCGGCAGCAGCCTGAACCTGCTTTATCAGGACACAATGCGCAAAATGGGCATCGACCCTTCGAGGATCAAGCCCACCAAAACCACCTTCAAAGGTGTAATTCTAGGAGTAGAGGCCCGTTGCGCGGGCTCCATAACACTAGAAGTGGTCTTCGGATCTTCGGATAACTTCCGAAGCGAGGAGTTAATCTTCGATATCGTCCCTTTCCGTACTGGTTATCATGCACTGTTTGGATGAACCGCATTCGCTCGATTCAATGCGGTACCACACTATGCATACCTCAAGCTCAAGATGCCAGGACCTCGCGGGGTCATAACAGTCAACGGAAACATGGACCGCTCTCTCCGTACAGAAGAGCATACTACAGCCCTTGCGGCAGAAGTGCAAACCAGCCTTCTCCGGCAAACCACCAATCCGGCGACAACAACGCCGAACACTGTCAAGCGAGTCCGGAGTACCCCACAACAGGATGGCCAGGCACACTAAGAGCGCGGCTAGCAGTCCGTCCTCCGCTCCAGCCCCATTAAGGCAGCATTCGTGCCGCGCGTACACAATTACGCACTCAAAATACCATGGGCATAGGAGGAGGCGCAATAGTGATCAATTAACAATGCGGTTCAGCCGCAACATACTTTAATAACCCCCCTTTTTATCTTTCAGGACCCAGCTTTAGGGCAGCCTCCTCTCAAGAGCCGGATTACCGGACTTTCACAGGAGAGCAAACCAAGGAGGCAAAAGGCTTTGCGCACAAAGGGAATACCCAGGTGGAATCTGTGCACAATCGTTATACCTGTTTTATATACCTACATGCGGCCCGCCCTTGGATAGGACATGTCAAATAGTCCTATTTTCTTTTGCTTAACGCATTCATTGTAAACATACGCTTAGGCGTATTATTCATCAATGGGAGATAATACATAGCGTCAGCTTATTATTCCTATCTGCACATTTTGATATAAATGCTTCTTTAATATTGCATCCGTACACCTTGGTACGTTCAGTTTGCTAGGGGCTTCTTATGGCGCCCCATAATACGGCAAGATAAGTCCGAACACTTTTGACAAGTGCGGCACCTTGAATTTATAGCATTGTATGCATCAGCTCCGAATCATGTCTTGGGTCAATAGTTGGGTTTGCCCGGCTCCCTTGTTTTGGTACCTTACGTTCCATTATATCGGCTAAGGTAGCGCAGGAAGAACTACTGCGATTGTGTCCCGGTTCTTCTGGATGAGCACCTCAGTAGAGAAAGCCGAAAACTGACCGACATGATGCAGCGAGAGCTGGTCGCTGTTCGAGAGGTCTTAAAATCCTTAAAGATTTTTTCCGCTTTAGGCGAGGAATCGGCCTCGTCCGATTTAGGCGTATATAGCGCCCCAATTCGGCTTTCCGAATTCTAGGGGCTTCGCCGAAATTTAAAATTGTAGACTTCTATGGCTAAGTGAAAGTTATAAAGCCGCATAGTCCGATTGCCTTGTTCGCTGCGCCAAACACCTCCTTCAGGGACCAAAAATTTGGATAAAGAGTGTCTGGGTTTTTTCCATGAACACCCCAGTACTAGTTATGTGGGGGCGGAAGCCGACGCCTGGCCTACTTTCAGAATTTTATAAACAGCCACACAGAAGGTAATATTTTAAATCAAAAAAAAGTGCTATATAGCGCAAATAACTTTGTCTTTATATTAAAAAAAGACAGAAGTACATTCACTCAAAGATCGTGTCCTTGGTTCATTCATCGGCCACGAGGCGAGCGCCTTTCATAACGCCATCATAATATTTTTTGGGACTGTGATGCGCCTTGCCCTCCGGTGGTCCATCCTTCACCAGCTTCTCCGCATCCAGCTTGCCCCAATGCACCTTCGCACGGTCAAAGGCTCGGCGGGCACCCTCAATGCAAACGGATCGCTTGATCACTTCAAGCTGCTTGTAGGCATTTACCATCCGCTTTATCAGGCCGAAGTAGCTGGCGGGCAGGGGCTCACCAGGCCACATCCGGACTATGAAATATTTCATAGCCACTTCGGCCGCCCTGTGGAGTTCAACCAATTGCTTCAATTGGTCACTCAGAGGCATCGGGTGTTCGGCTCCATCATACTGGGACCAGAACAGCTTCTCCGTTGAGCTCCCCTCCTCGGCACGGTAGAACTCCACAGCATCTGATACGCTGCATGGCAGATCTGCGAATGCCCGTGGAGAGCTTCGAATTTGGGTAAGTAAAAGAAACTTCTCCTCCACATGCTTGCTTTGCATAAAGAATGTCTTACCCGCCGCTATCTTCTTGGCCGCCTGGATTTCCTGCTGGGCCTTTTTGGCTTCGGCCTTGGCATCTTTCATGCTCAAAAGGGCCTTCGCAAGCACAGACTCCTTCGTCTTGAGGTCATGCTCCGAGGACTCGAACTTCTTGCCGAGCTCCTGGAGCTCTTGCTGTACCTCGCTCACCCTAGCATTTTTCTTTTCACGCTCAATGCGCTCCATGGCCGCCTTGCTTTCGGCCTCGGACAACGCTTTCTTCAGGGACGCCACTTCGGTCGTGGCCCTTATTACAAAATCATGACGCTTTTTTAGCGTCACCATTTTTTTCCATTCTTTGTGATATGTGAACGGGGTATCCCTCACCTTTGTTCTCTTCGAGCTGCCTCTTTGTGAGGCTGAGCTCTCCCTGGGCCTGCTCCAGGTCCTGTTTGAGTCCGGAGACCTCCGCTGTGCGGGCAGCAGCGGCAAGCAAAACCGCCTGCTCATTCACATAGACACCTAATATTAGACTCCTGCGGATTAAAATTGACCCTCCGTTTGGCTTTTCTTTTTGAACACCAAACAGAGTATCAGGGGCTACTGTCTATCGGGTGATAATTTCACACACTTTTGATTACTTACCTCAAAACCTGTTAGGCGGCTGGTACAGGCTTCGATCAATCCACTTTTGGAAGACCGAACCCTGTGAATCACCACGCTCATAAGAGTACGGTGCTCTTCATCCATGGAAGCGCCGCGAAGCGCTTCCAGCAGACTATCCGATGCCTTTGGCGTCACAGAAGTTATTGGCACGGACGGCTCGCCCTCCTTGGCGAGGGGCCGCCTGCTCGAATCCGGAACCTTTGGGGGTTCCGTTATAGTGTCCGGCTGGGAGCCTGGCTTGCTGCGGCTCCCGTCGCCACCATTCGTGAGGATCTTACGCCCCGTGTGCCCGGCGTCTGGAATTTCGCCTTGGGGCGTCTCCAGAGTCGCCTCCTCCTGCTCTGAGAGCCTTTGGGACAACACCTCCGTGTCATCCGCAGGCCGAGGGGAAGTGGCCGTTGGGAGCGAGTTCATCGCCGAATCGCTCAAGGACCCATCCGAAGAGGATACCTCGAGATGGACCCTGGCCGGACTGCATATACGTGTTCGGCGTTATAATAGACTGTGAAGCGAAGTCGCACTAAAGTACAACAGAGTGCGGATACTTACGATCTTACTAGGGGTTTCCCCCTGGGCAGCCACTCCTCCTCGTTGTAGGCGGCCGTGGTAGAGTAATCCGGAAGGGACGCCATTCCCTTCTTGCGCGTTCTAGCCTCCCCGTCGGGAGCGGCTTTCCTTTTCTTATCCTCCCCAGTACAGGGAGGCAGAGTTTCCTCGTGTTTCCCCCCACCTCCGCGGGTGGAATCCGCCTCATCGTCTTTGGACGAAGAGTTTATGATGGCCTTGCACCGGGGACCCTTCCTGGTCCCCTGGGTCGCCCTCTTAGGCCCTTCGGCCCCCTCAGATGGGTGGCCCCTCCCTTTTCCTCCTCCCCTTTGGGGGAGGAGTGTGCCTTGTTATCTTCGGACTAGGCGTCCGGTACGGCCTTGCGCCGGGGACCCTTCCTGGTCCCCTGGGTCGCCCTCTTAGGCCCTTCAGCCTCCTCAGGTAGGGCGGCCCCCTTCCTTTTCCTCCTCCCCTTCGGGGGAGGAGTGTTCCTCGTCGTCTTGGGACGAGGCATCCGGTACGACCTTATGCCGGAGACCCTTCCTGGTCCCCGGGGCCTTCTTTTCGGCCTTCTTTCCCGGCGCCTTGTAGGGCACCGGGACTAGCATCTCCGTCAGGAGAGCGTCTGCTGGACCTTCTGGCAGTGGAGCCGGACAGTTAATCCGCTCCGTCGTCACCACATACTCCTGGTTAAAATACACACGATGACTTAAGATCCTCCCATGAGTACGCTGGGAAAAACTACATCTGGTGATAGTTAGAAAACTCACCGGATGGGGGAGCCGCGTGGCGTGAAGTCTGCGGTCCTCGGATGTGGAGGAGGTATTTTGAGGCCTTGAGCAACACCTTCCACGCGTCCTTGTGTGTCGTGCCATAGAGCTCTTGAAGTGTCTGGTGTTCGGCCGGGACGAACTCCCACAGATTAAATGCTCGTCTTTGGCACGGAAGAATTCGGCGGACGAGCAAGACCTGGACCATGTTGACAAGCTTGATGTTCTTGTCCATCATACTCTTGATGCAGTTCTGAAGTCCGGTCAGCTCCACAGGCTCACCCCAGGCCAGGCCCTTCTTTTCCCAGGAGGTGAGTCGCATGGGAATTCCGGATCGGAATTCGGGGGCCGCTGCCCAGTTGGCGTCGCGCGGCTCGGTGATGTAGAACCACCCCGATTGCCATCCTTTCATGGTCTCCACGAAGGAGCCGTCAAGCCAGGTGACGTTGGGCATCCTGGTCACCATGGCACCTCCGCACTCCGCTTGCTGGCCGCTCACGATCTTCGGCTTCACGCAGAAGATTCGTAGCCACAAGCCTAAGTGAGGCTTGAAGCGGAGGAAGGCCACGCACACGACGATGAACGCCGAGATGTTGAGGACGAAGTTGGGGGCTAGATCATGGAAGTCCATCCCATAGTAAAACATAAGCCCGCGGACGAAGGGATGAAGCGGAAATCCCAGTCCATGGATGAAGTGGGTGAGGAACACGACCCTCTTGTGGGGTCCTGGAGTCGGAATGATACGCCCTGCGTCTGGCAGCCGGTGCGCGATATCTGCGGCCAAGTATCTGGCCGCCCGGAGCTTCGTAATATGCTCCTCCTTCACGATGGAGGCCACCCACTTGCCTCCTGCTCTGGACATGTTTGTCTGTGCGGAGAAGGTGTGAACTAGGGCACTGGAGCTCAATGGTGCGAGAATGGATAAGAAGAGAAGGAAGAAGGCGTGGGTGAAAAGGGGGAATCCTTATCCCTTTATAGAGGCGACGAAGACGGTGCGCCTCCCCACTTGCCCGTTGAAGATCGCCTATTTCCCAAGCACCACGATTGATGGCGCGGTTGGGTTACCCATACCCGTATTGATGGGAATCCCGTGATAAGGCGACATGATCTCTACTTCGACAAGACGTGCCAAGGAAACCGCCTCGCAATATGCGCAGTGGCTAGTTGTGGGAAAACGGTTCGAATAATGACTCGACCGTAGTGTCATGTCATGTTGTTTGAAGTTGTCAGTAGATTACATTTGTAGAATATCGTTCTCTCTACGGTGGTATGTGAAGATCATCATGCAGATCTAGACACGATTTAAGTGTTCGGTAATTACTTTGAAGTATTCGGAGATGGAACCCGCCTTGCAATGCCGACAGTCCTGGATTAGGGGGTATTCAGATAGCCGGACTATATACTTTGGCCGGACTATTGGACCACGAAGATACAAGACTCAAGACTTCGTCCTGTGTCCGGATGGGACTCTCCTTTGCGTGGAAGACAAGCTTGGCGATCCGGGTATTAGATTTCCTTCTTTGTAACCGACTTTGTGTAAACCCTAGCCCCCTCCGGTGTCTATATAAACTGGAGGGTTTAGTCCATATAGGGACGATCAAGACAATCATAATCATCATAGGCTAGCGTCTAGCGTTTAGCCTCTATGATCTCGTGGTAGATCAACTCTTGTAATACTCATATCATCAAGATCAATCAAGCAGGAAATAGGTTTTTACCTCCATCTAGAGGGCCCGAACCTGGGTAAAACATTGTGTCCCTTGCCTCCTGTTACCATTAGCCTTACACGCATAGATCGGGACCCCCTACCCGAGATCCGCCGGTTTTGACACCGACACGCGCTCCCCCAGCTTGGAGATGCAGCGCCCCAGCAAGGTCACGCAGCCGGCAAGCTTCTGCATCTCTTTGACAGTTTGCGGTGGGCTCATGTCTTCAATTGCCTTGATCTTCTCCGGGTTGGCCTCGATCCCCCTGTGTGACACGAGGAAACCTAGAAGCTTGCCTGAAGGAACACCAAACACACACTTCTACGGGTTGAGCCGCAAGTCCACCTGGCACAGGCTCGCGAAGGTCTCCTCTAGGTCCTGAATCAGAGTTCTCGCCTCCCGAGACTTCACCACGATGTCGTCGACATAAGCCTCAGTGTTTCTCCCGAGCTGCCGCCCCACGGCGATGTGCATCAGCCGCTGGAAAGTTGCTCCTGCGTTACGCAGTCTGAATGGCATGCAAGTGTAGCAATACACCCCGAACGGGGTCAAGAAGGCCGTCTTCTCCACATCCTCCACCGCCATCTTGATCTGGTGATAACCTGAGAACGCAACCAAGAAGAACAGCAGGTCGCACTCTAAAGTGGAATTTGACAATCTGGTCGATGCGCGGTAGCAGGAATGGGTCTTGAGGGCAGGCCTGTTGAGGTTGGTGAAGTCGACGGACATGCGCTCCTTCCCTCCTTTCTTTGGCACGACGACATGGTTCGCCAGCCACTCTGGGTACCGGACCTCGCGAATGACACCCGCTGCCTCCAGCTTGTAGGTTTCCTGGATGATGAAAGCCTGCTTCTCCATGGACTGTCGTCGTGCCCTCTGCTTCACGGGGCGCACGTTGGGGCACACCTTCAGATGATGCTCGATCACTCCTCTCGGGACCCCAACTAGCTGCTTGGGCTCCCAGGCGAACACTTCCTTGTTCGCCCACAGGAAGTCCACCAACTCCCTTTCTTGATCTGGGGCGAGGACGGCGCCTATAGTAAAGGTGGCGCCTGAGGCCCCGTCCTTGTCAACTAGTATTTGCTTCGTCTTGGCTTGGCCTTGAGTGAACTGCTGCTTCTTCTTGGTCGGCTGTGGGGACCCCGACTCATAAGTCAAGATCACCGAATGCACATGTATAGTGATCCCAGAGATCAATGCTCACTGAACACACAAAAGCTGAATAACAAGAGTCTTACATCCATACATACCGTCTTACACAAATTATGACCATTATGGTCAAGTCTTACATTGATAAAGCCTTAAGGGCTGATCATCAAATGAAACACAAGCAGCGGAAATCCTCGTCGATAAGTAGGACCCATGCCATCTGCCTTAACCCTACAGGCATTCTGACTGGGAAACGTCCTAGTTCACATGTT
The DNA here is from genome assembly GCF_002162155.2 of Triticum dicoccoides. NCBI lineage: Eukaryota > Viridiplantae > Streptophyta > Magnoliopsida > Poales > Poaceae > Triticum > Triticum dicoccoides. The sequence goes on along the minus strand of NC_041381.1, from coordinate 354,482,122 downwards.
CGTCTCCAAAGAACTCTTCTTCGAACTCTGGTTCTTCCATGCCTAGTCAATTAAATAACCAGTGGCAAGCCAATGAATACTTTGAATGTACTCGCAAGCAACCCATGTTTTGGTTCCAGATACAACAATGCATGGTATAGGTAAATTTTTGCAGAAAGCTAGTTTTGAGTGCAATGACATGTTCAACAACTTGTAAGACATGCATCAAGAGAATTAAAGTAACTATGTGGACAGGTTACAGATATCAACATAAATAGAGTGGGCACCAACCCATCTCAATCACGTCAAGTCCTTTGACTTGACCCAAGTAGTTATCCAAACACACACACTGGTTTGTAAACTCTGGACATAGTTTAAGCAGCACCGCCCAACCGTCCTTGACCGTGGACACGGCTATTCGAATAGTTTTACACTCTGCAGAGGTTGCACACTGTACCCACAAGATCCGGGGAACTTTCGTGTCATCCACGACCCGCGATACCTCAAGTACCAGGGGTAAGCACCCGATCACTACCTTTCCCTAGACGACACTAACATGGAGTCCACTCGATTGGTAGTAACCCCCGTGCCCAACATTTCACATCTTAAAATGGTGGAGCATCGCTCCCATATTCATCACATACTGGCACGGGGTACCAACGGTGTGTCCGGTGCCCCATAAAAATGTTCTTGGCCACCCTACCTGGCACGACCCCGTCCCGAGAGAGAGCACCAACTCCGTCAGTAGTAATGGGGGCTCCAACCTAGTATCGACCTAGGTAATCAATAATGCCCTTTCCCATATAAGGGTAGAGTGGTTGCGCATGTAAGGTTGGGACGGTCATCAAATCTTAAATCTAATCCGTTTTCGAAAACAACACACACACTTGCCTTGGTATACCACTTCGTCATGAAGTGGTTACCCATCTCATCATCTCCCTCGGGCATAAGTGGCACCCGACGGGGTTTTCGAAAAAGTATTTTGAAAATACTTTGTCTCCATCACCATGCATATTCCCGTCCCTTTTTGCGTAGCACTACTTTAGCATCCTATCTACTCCCACCGGCATAACCCTCATAAGAAGGTAGGGTCATGCACAATGCAAGTATCAACGAGGAAGTAACGGTGGCAAACCACCTCATGTGGTTATCACAGTATCATGTCTCCGATGCAAGCAATAAAAGTGCTATATGACATGCATAAAAAGGGTTTCATATACATGGTCAAAGGGCTGCTTGCCTTGGTCTTCAAAGTCTTCAAGTCCTTCTCCTTCTTCTTATCCAACTACTTCGTCAAATACGGGATCTATTCATCGCAAAAGAAATGACGGGAAAATAAGGTAATAGTAAAACAGAAAAATCAAAGTGCTCAGAAAAATGTCAACTTATTTTTGATAAATACTAGGGAGAAATCTAAGAATCGGAAAATTCCTAGTTTTGGATTTGGAGTTAAGGAACACTGGAAATAGATTTTCAAAGGAGGATTTAAATGCTCAAATTTGAATTTAAATTTGAACAGTGCAGAAAAGTTGATGGATATTTATGAAAATTACACCATTAAATAGGTGGGATTTTTAGAAAAATATGGGAGTTGAAATTATTGCATTTGGATGTATATTTAATCCTGTGGAATATTTGGAAAAGTGACAGAAAAAGAAAAGGAAAAATGGCACTGTGCCACTGGGCCAGAAAGGCCACAGTGCAACAGGCCTAGGGGGGATTCAGCCCGCGCGAGGCTGCCACGTCGAAGGAGTAAAGGCAAAATATGCCTTCAGCCGTCGCAGCGAATCGGTTCGCGCGCGCGCGTTTTAAACCTGACGGGTGGGACCCACCCGTCAGTATGTGAGGCTGACTGACGGGCCCCACGACCGTCGTCTTCAACCTCGGGCCAGAGAGGGAGGCGAGCTCACCGGCGTCGTTGTGGTCAACGGCGAGGAGATCCGAGGGCACCGGTGTGCTCAGGGCGGAGTCGCCGTTCGGGTGGAGGTGGAGTTGGTCGCCGGGATGCAGGGGTTCGCCGACGACAAGGAAGCCGGTGGCAGAGCTTCGGGGGGAGCTTGCCCTGGTCGATTCTGGCTGCGATGGAGAGGGGAGACAGAGGGGAAATGGTCAGTGGGCTCCTGCGGTTCCAGATCGAGCGAGAGTGGGAGCGGAGAGGGCCCGTACCTCACGAACTCCGGTGAGCCGAAGCGGCGGAGCTCGAGCTCGATCTCGAGCTCGGGCGGCTCTAGAGAGGAACTGGGGGTGCAGGGGGAGGGTTTGGTGGTGCAGAGAGCGAGTGGTGAGGAGAGGAGGACTCGGGGAGGCCTTTAAATATGCGAACGACGAGGTCCCATAGACCCGTGCGCCGGCGAGCTCACGCTCGGCGCTGCAGGGCTCGGGGGAAGCAGGCGTGGTGTCTGGGGTGTTCCTGGACGGCGACTACATCGGGTGAGATAGAAAGAGGGAGTGGGGAGAGGTCAGAGGCGCGCGCGTGTGAGCCGCGCCGTTGGCGCACTCGGGCGACCAGTGTTTGCTAGCGCGGAGGCGGGGGAAGGAGGAGAGAGGAGGGGGCCGACCGCGTAGCGTGTTGCGGATGCCGAGGCGCATCGGCAGGCGTGCGGGGGAGGCCCTAGGTGGTCGGAGGCGTCGGGCAGAGGGCGGCTACAGTATGGGAGCGCACTGTAGCGCACTCTAGAGCGCCCAAATGGCCGGCATGGCATTTTCTATGCCTTGTGAGCGCGACCAACCATGTCCAGTAGCTCAAGGGTGGAGTAAAGAAGTAGGGGGAGGCATTGGATGCTCTGGATGGCCGCTGGGGTGAGTAGAGAGGTGAGGAAGAGGGATAAAGGGGCTGTCCAGAGAGAGAAAGTGGGGTTTTACCCATCCAATAATTGAGCTGTGGACTTGCCATTGTTACTGGAGGTGAAAGGGGTCTAGGAGGAGCTGTGGTAAAAAGTTGAGCTCAAGGAGAATAGTTTGAGTGGTCCAAATGGTGATTTTTGAAAAGTGGCAGAAGGTGTTTGATAAAGGTTTTGGCAAGCAAATGATTTCCAATTGCCATGAGACTCCACAGGGTGAAATGACACATATAATTAGGGCCCTCCACCAATTTGGAGCTTATTTGGGAAAAGTTGCCAATGCAACTTTCGTAAACCCTAGAAATTAGCAGAAATGAACTTGTGTAGATCTAGTTGAGCAAATCACTTCTCCTTGATGCACCACTTGGTGTAGTGGCCTCATTTGGTCATGTGAATATGCTCACCAAAGTTGGGGTCAAGGGGAGAAAGTTGGTAGTACAAAGTTGTTCAAATTTGGTTCTGGACAGGAAGGGTTTTGGGGCACTTTGATCAAGACAACATTTTCTCCAACTTGTTCCACTTGGTCTAGATGAATAATTAGAACATTTGAGCATGCTCACAAGGTTTGAGAACATTTTAAAATGTTTGGCAATGTAAAGTTGCTCAAACTTCAAAATGGACAGAAATGGTTTTGAGGGGATTTGATGATGTTATATTGTTCTCCAAGACATAAGACTTGTCAAGATCATCTAATATGTCATATGTGACAAGCTAGAATTTTCTTGGAATTGTTGGAGAATATTTCCTTTGTAACTATTTCAAAAGCTTGAAATATCCAGAAAGGGTTTTTGAGGGTTTTGACCAATATTTTGAACATGACCATGTGTTGAATCTCTTATATATAGATAATATATGTCCACTGAGTTTCCCTAAATTTTCAAAAATATTTTGAAAGCATTAAAAATAATTTTTCCCTATTAAAGACCATTTCTGGCCTTAAGAAAAAGCTTTTAAATTAAATAGGAAAATAACTGTTAAAATTATATTTTTGTGTTTTATAGGAATCCTATATCTAATAGGTTTCAAATATACCTTTTGAAATATTTTTCATACCCCAAATCAAGTACTTGCAGTGCAAACCTCAATTCAGGGGTTTTTGGAAAACTAATTTTTGAAGATACTTTTTGGCCAAATTATTTTTGTAAGAAAATACTATGTTGCTCTATACACATGGCATGATCATTTGGCAGAAGGTTGGGGCAAGGAGATGAAGTATAGAAGGTGGAGTTGTGTTGACTTTAAAGAGCACTTGAAAAACATAGAGAGAAAACCGACTCAAAATAAAAAGTCAAATAATGCAAAAGTTTTTGTCAAACCACATTTTATCATTTATCATCTTAAGTCTTGTGCCATGAAAATCAGGGTGTGACATCGGCGCAGCCCCCTTGGCCCCGGGTTCTGCCCTGCCGGTCGGACAGGCCACCACCCTGGTCCTGAAAGCAAGCTTGAGGGCCGCCAAGGCTTCCTTGGTGTCTCCAGCCACGGTGAGGACGCCCTTGCTCCTTGGCATCTTCATGAGGTTGTAGGCAGGATGAGTGCACTAAAAAAATACACTTCCGTGATGATACGTGTTTGTCACAGTAGGTCGCATTTTTTGTCATGCATGTACATCCATGACGATTTTATGAAAGAATCAAGATAGTCACACATGTGCTGTCGTAGAAGTGTTCCATGACATTAGCAAAATTATCATCATGGAAGTGTCCACTTCCATGACGATAAATCGCGCGTCACAGAAATGCTTTTGTCAAGGGTGACCGACACGTGGCATCCACCATAATGGAACGCCGTTAAGCTATCGGGTCGGGTTTTGGATCTGATAACCTGTTAACAGCCTCGACCAATGGGGATTTTCCATTTGTAAAATCATCATTGGCTGGAAGAAACACATGTCGGCTCATCGTTGGGACACATGTCATCCACTCATTGGACACAAGGCGCCTATGATACGTCGACACATGGCACGGCCCAATAGAGGCCCATTCCTGTGAAAAGGCCAACCCATTTGACTTGGTCAAAAGGTGGGGGGCCGACCCATGGAAAGCCTGTCAACGGCCTGTTCGCATATAGCCCATTTACAGCCCGCTAACCCAAGGCCCGTTACGCCCTATCCGAATTAGGCCCAGTAGCGTCATCGGGGCCATCCAATATGATTCCAGCCTGTTTTCACTTCTGGACCATGTATGGCCCATGACGTCTTTCGGCCCATATGAGGCCCTTTGTAACTCTTGGCCTATTAACAGCCCGTGGTGAAACTAGCCCGCATTGAACAGTGTATCACTTTATACCCATTAACGGCCCGTGGTGAAACTAGCCCATAATGAACAGTGTATCACTTTATACCCATTAACGGCCCATTATTCCGTTGGGCCGTTTCCAGCCCATGTTATCTTTCGGCCTTCTCAGAGCCCATTTACTCTTGGGCTCATTTCCAGCATTCGTTTACTTACGGCCCGTTACTGTCATTTTCTGCTTGTGGGCTAAATTTAGCCCGAGGTTATAGTCGGCCCATTTTGTGGCCCGTTAATACATTGGGCCGTTTTCATAGCGTCATCAAATACAGCCGATTAACGACGACGCCCATGAACAGACGATTCCAACTCTAGCCCATTTATGGCCATAATGCGGTCTGTTATTGGCCCATGTTTGGCCAATCGACCATACGGCTCGTACAAGGCCCATTGATGATACGACCCGTAGAAGGCCCATTGTGTCTATGACACGTAGAAGGCCCATTGTTTCTACGGCCCGTAGGAGGGAAATGGTAACTACAGTAAATATGTAAATATGTAGCCCATGATTATTGTGGCCTAGTTTTAGAAAATAGGTTATTGCGTCCACTAGCAAACCGCGGAAAAAGAACTGCACTGACTACAAGCAAAGAAATAAACAAGACAATGAGGAAATAAATAAGCAAGCAACTTACGGTAGGCTATCACGGCTATTACACATATTACATCCACTGGGCATCAGAGTTTGCCACCAGTGCAAATATAGGGAACACAGCAACATATAAATGCCACAGTAAAACAAGTCCAGAACTGAAACCACTTCAGAAGAGCTCAAGAAACAATATCCTGGGTAGCCATAATGCTGGCAAGATGCTTAGCAAGCTTATTAACTTTCTCTTGTTTGGCGCTTAAGTCCTCCAGCACTTGTTGTTGCACCAGAAAGTATGCATTTGAATTCTGCAGGGGCTTCCTCAGTCCTTCGGCTTCCTGTCGCATAACATCTGATCAATGTATTTCAACTTGAAGTTGAGACTCAAGAAGCCGAACTGATTCATGCAACGAGTTCGAGGAGCTGGTGCCAGCAGTAGTAGCCAGTAACTTGAACACTACATCAAGTCATGACTTTGGGGTTGTCTCAGTGTCTTCAATATAGTTTTTATCAGCTTTCTTGGAGACCAACAGGGATGTCTGACTATCTTGAACCTTATCTGCATTACTTCCTTTACCATTGCATAACGGGGTACTCTTCTCCAATATTTCATCCGCATTCTAAAAGAGAAACAAACAAACACATCACATGTTTACAATGTAGTATATGAAACTCATTTTGGTAAACCAGTTCAGTAGTAAGGTGGACAGGATAACAGCATGAAACAAACATATATCTATGTAGTATGGTCACTGTATGGTCTATATCATTCTAGATTATGTTGCCAAATCAAGATAGATACAGTTCGAATTCGGCTAAGTAAAAGAAACTTCTCCTCCACATGCTTGCTTTGCATAAAGAATGTCTTACCCGCCGCTATCTTCTTGGCTGCCTGGATTTCCTGCTGGGCCTTTTTGGCTTCGGCCTTGGCATCTTTCATGCTCAAAAGGGCCTTCGCAAGCACAGACTCCTTCGTCTTGAGGTCATGCTCCGAGGACTCGAACTTCTTGCCGAGCTCCTGGAGCTCTTGCTGTACCTCGCCCACCCTAGCATTTTGCTTTTCACGCTCAATGCGCTCCATGGCCGCCTTGCTTTTGGCCTCGGACAACGCTTTCTTCAGGGACGCCACTTCGGTCGTGGCCCTTATTACAAAATCATGACGCTTTTTTAGCGTCACCAATTTTTTCCATTCTTTGTGATATGTGAACGGGGTATCCCTCACCTTTGTTCTCTTCGAGCTGCCTCTTTGTGAGGCTGAGCTCTCCTTGGGCCTGCTCCAGGTCCTGTTTGAGTCCGGAGACCTCCGCTGTGCGGGCAGCAGCGGCAAGCAGCACCGCCTGCTCATTCACATAGACACCTAATATTAGACTCCTGCGGATTAAAATTGACCCTCCGTTTGGCTTTTCTTTTTGAACACCAAACAGAGTATCAGGGGCTACTCTCTATCGGGTGATAATTTCACACACTTTCAATTACTTACCTCAAAACCTGTTAGGCGGCTGGTACAGGCTTCGGTCAATCCGCTTTTGGAAGACCGAACCCTCTGAATCACCACGCTCATAAGAGTATGGTGCTCTTCATCCATGGAAGCGCCGCGAAGCGCTTCCAGCAGACTATCCGACGCCTTTGGCGTAACAGAAGTTATTGGCACGGACGGCTCGCCCTCCTTGGCGAGGGGCCGCCTACCCGAATCCGGAACCTTTGGGGGTTCCGTTATAGTGTCCGGCTGGGAGCCTGGCTTGCTGCGGCTCCCGTCGCCACCATTCGCGAGGATCTTACGCCCCGTGTGCCCGGCGTCTCGAATTTCGCCTTGGGGTGTCTCCAGAGTCGCCTCCTCCTGCTCTGAGAGCCTTTGGGACAACACCTCCGTGTCATCCGCAGGCCGAGGGGAAGTGGCTGTTGGGAGCGAGTTCATCGCCGAATCGCTCAAGGACCCATCCGAAGAGGATACCTCGGGATGGACCCTGGCCGGACTGCATATACGTGTTCGGTGTTATAATAGACTGTGAAGCGAAGTCGCACTAAAGTACAACAGAGTGCGGATACTTATGATCTTACTAGGGGTTTCCCCCTGGGCAGCCACTCCTCCTCGCTGTAGGCGGCCGTGGTAGAGTAATCCGGAAGGGACGCCATTCCCTTCTTGCGCGTTCTAGCCTCCCCGTCGGGGGCGGCTTTCCTTTTCTTCTCCTCCCCAGTACAGGGAGGCAGAGTTTCCTCGTGTTTCCCCCCGCCTCCACGGGTGGAATCCGCCTCATCGTCTTTGGACGACGAGTTTATGACGGCCTTGCACCGAGGACCCTTCCTGGTCCCCTGGGTCGCCCTCTTAGGCCCTTCGGCCTCCTCAGATGGGTGGCCCCTCCCTTTTCCTCCTCCCCTTTGGGGGAGGAGTGTGCCTTGTTATCTTCGGACTAGGCGTCCGGTACGGCCTTGCGCCGGGGACCCTTCCTGGTCCCCTGGGTCGCCCTCTTAGGCCCTTCGGCCTCCTCAGGTAGGGCGGCCCCCTTCCTTTTCCTCCTCCCCTTCAGGGGAGGAGTGTTCCTCGTCGTCTTCGGACGAGGCGTCCGGTACGACCTTATGCCGGAGACCCTTCCTGGTCCCCGGGGCCTTCTTTTCGGCCTTCTTTCCCGGCGCCTTGTAGGGCGCCGGGACTAGCATCTCCGTCAGGAGAGCGTCTGCTGGACCTTCTGGCAGTGGAGCCGGACAGTCAATCCGCTCCGTCGTCACCACATACTCCTGGTTAAAATACACACGATGACTTAAGATCCTCCCATGAGTACGCTGGGAAAAACTACATCTGGTGATAGTTAGAAAACTCACCGGACGGGGGAGCCGCGTGGCGTGAAGTCTGCGGTCCTCGGATGTGGAGGAGGTATTTTGAGGCCTTGAGCAACACCTTCCACGCGTCCTTGTGTGTCGTGCCATAGAGCTCTTGAAGTGTCTAGTGTTCGGCCGGGACGAACTCCCACAGATTAAATGCCCGTCTTTGGCACGGAAGAATTCGGCAGACGAGCAAGACCTGGACCATGTTGACAAGCTTGATGTTCTTGTCCATCATACTCTTGATGCAGTTCTGAAGTCCGGTCAGCTCCACAGGCTCACCCCAGGCCAGGCCCTTCTTTTCCCAGGAGGTGAGTCGCATGGGAATTCCGGATCGGAATTCGGGGGCCGCTGCCCAGTTGGCGTCGCGCGGCTCGGTGATGTAGAACCACCCCGATTGCCATCCTTTCATGGTCTCCACGAAGGAGACGTCAAGCCAGGTGACGTTGGGCATCCTGGTCACCATGGCACCTCCGCACTCCGCTTGCTGGCCGCTCACGATCTTCGGCTTCACGCAGAAGATTCGTAGCCACAAGCCTAAGTGAGGCTTGAAGCGGAGGAAGGCCACGCACACGACGATGAACGCCGAGATGTTGAGGACGAAGTTGGGGGCTAGATCATGGAAGTCCATCCCATAGTAAAACATAAGCCCGCGGACGAAGGGATGAAGCGGAAATTCCAGTCCATGGATGAAGTGGGTGAGGAACACGACCCTCTCGTGGGGTCCTGGAGTCGGAATGATACGCCCTGCGTCTGGCAGCCGGTGCGCGATATCTGCGGCCAAGTATCTGGCCGCCCAGAGCTTTGTAATATGCTCCTCCTTCACGATGGAGGCCACCCACTTGCCTCCTGCTCTGGACATGTTTGTCTGTGCAGAGAAGGTGTGAACTAGGGCACTGGAGCTCAATGGTGCGAGAATGGATAAGAAGAGAAGGAAGAAGGCGTGGGTGAAAAGGGGGAATCCTTATCCCTTTATAGAGGCGACAAAGACGGTGCGCCTCCCCACTTGCCCGTTGAAGATCGCCTATTTCCCAAGCACCACGATTGATGGCGCGGTTGGATTACCCATACCCGTATTGATGGGAATCCCGTGATAAGGGGACATGATCTCTACTTCGACAAGACGTGCCAAGGAAACCGCCTCGCAATATGCGTAGTGGCTGGTTGTGGGAAAACGGTTCGAATAATGACTCGACCGTAGTGTCATGTCATGTTGTTTGAAGTTGTCAGTAGATTACATTTGTAGAATATCGTTCTCTCTACGGTGGTATGTGAAGATCATCTTGCAGATCTGGACACGATTTAAGTGTTCGGTAATTACTTTGAAGTATTCGGAGATGGAACCCGCCTTGCAATGCCGACAGTCCTGGATTAGGGGGTATTCAGACAGCCGGACTATATACTTTGGCCGGACTATTGGACCACGAAGATACAAGACTCAAGAATTCGTCCTGTGTCCGGATGGGACTCTCCTTTGCGTGGAAGACAAGCTTGGCGATCCGGATATTAGATTTCCTTCTTTGTAACCGACTTTGTGTAAACCCTAGCCCCCTCCGGTGTCTATATAAACTGGAGGGTTTAGTCCATATAGGGATGATCAAGACAATCATAATCATCATAGGCTAGCTTCTAGCGTTTAGCCTCTATGATCTCGTGGTAGATCAACTCTTGTAATACTCATATCATCAAGATCAATCAAGCAGGAAATAGGTTTTTACCTCCATCTAGAGGGCCCGAACCTGGGTAAAACATTGTGTCCCTTGCCTCCTGTTACCATTAGCCTTACACGCATAGATCGGGACCCCCTACCCGAGATCCGCCGGTTTTGACACCGACACATGCTCCCCCAGCTTGGAGATGAAGCGCCCCAGCAAGGTCACGCAGCCGGCAAGCTTCTGCATCTCTTTGACGGTTTGCGGTGGGCTCATGTCTTAAATTGCCTTGATCTTCTCCGGGTTGGCCTCGATACCCCTGTGTGACACGAGGAAACCTAGAAGCTTGCCTGAAGGAACACCAAACACACACTTCTACGGGTTGAGCCGCAAGTCCACCTGGCACAGGCTCGCGAAGGTCTCCTCTAGGTCCTGAATCAGAGTTCTCGCCTCCCGAGACTTCACCATGATGTCGTCGACATAAGCCTCAGTGTTTCTCCCGAGCTGCCGCCCCACGGCGATGTGCATCAGCCGCTGGAAAGTTGCTCCCGCGTTACGCAGTCCGAATGGCATGCAAGTGTAGCAGTACACCCCGCACGGGGTCAGGAAGGCCGTCTTCTCCACATCCTCCACCGCCATCTTGATCTGGTGATAACCTGAGAATGCAAGCAAGAAGAACAGCAGGTCGCACTCTGAAGTGGAATTTGACAATCTGGTCGATGCACGGTAGTAGGAATGGGTCTTGAGGGCAGGCCTGTTGAGGTTGGTGAAGTCGACGGACATGCGCTCCTTCCCTCCTTTCTTTGGCACGACGACATGGTTTGCCAGCCACTCTGGGTACCGGACCTCGCGAATGACACCCGCTGCCTCCAGCTTGCAGGTTTCCTGGATGATGAAAGCCTGCTTCTCCATGGACTGTCGTCGTGCCCTCTGCTTCACGGGGCGCACGTTGGGGCACACCTTCAGATGATGCTCGATCACTCCTCTTGGGACCCCAACTAGCTGCTTGGGCTCCCAGGCGAACACTTCCTTGTTCGCCCACAGGAAGTCCACCAACTCCCTTTCTTGATCTGGGGCGAGGACGGCGCCTATAGTAAAGGTGGCGCCTAAGGCCCCGTCCTTGTCAACTAGTATTTGCTTCGTCTTGGCTTGGCCTTGAGTGAACTGCTGCTTCTTCTTGGTCGGCTGTGGGGACCCCGACTCATAAGTCAAGATCACCGAATGCACATGTATAGTGATCCCAGAGATCAATGCTCACTGAACACACAAAAGCTGAATAACAAGAGTCTTACATCCATACATACCGTCTTACACAAATTATGACCATTATGGTCAAGTCTTACATTGATAAAGCCTTAAGGGCTGATCATCAAATGAAACACAAGCAGCGGAAATCCTCGTCGATAAGTAGGACCCATGCCATCTGCCTTAACCCTACAGGCATTCTGACTGGGAAACGTCCTAGTTCACATGTTCGTCTCCAAAGAACTCTTCTTCGAACTCTGGTTCTTCCATGCCTGGTCAATTAAATAACCAGTGGCAAGCCAATGAATACTTTGAATGTACTCGCAAGCAACCCATGTTTTGGTTCCAGATACAACAATGCATGATATAGGTAAATTTTTGCAGAAAGCTAGTTTTGAGTGCAATGACATGTTCAACAACTTGTAAGACATGCATCAAGAGAATTAAAGTAACTATGTGGACATGTTACAGATATCAACATAAATAGAGTGGGCACCAACCCATCTCAATCACGTCAAGTCCTTTGACTTGACCCAAGTAGTTATCCAAACACACACACTGGTTTGTAAACTCTGGACATAGTTTAAGCAGCACCGCCCAACCGTCCTTGACCGTGGACACGGCTATTCGAATAGTTTTACACTCTGCAGAGGTTGCACACTGTACCCACAAGATCCGGGGAACTTTCGTGTCATCCACGACCCGCGATACCTCAACTACCCGGGGTAAGCACCCGATCACTACCTTTCCCTAGACGACACTAACATGGAGTCCACTCGATTGGTAGTAACCCCCGTGCCCAACATTTCACATCTTAAAATGGTGGAGCATCGCTCCCATATTCATCACATACTGGCACGGGGTATCAACGGTGTGTCCGGTGCCCCATAAAAATGTTCTTGGCCACCCTACCTGGCACGACCCCGTCCCGAGAGAGAGCACCAACTCCGTCAGTAGTAATGGGGTCTCCAACCTAGTATCGACCTCGGTAATCAATAATGCCCTTTCCCATATAAGGGTAGAGTGGTTGCGCATGTAAGGTTGGGACGGTCATCAAATCTTAAATCTAATCCGTTTTTGAAAACAACACACACACTTGCCTTGGTATACCACTTCGTCATGAAGTGGTTACCCATCTCATCATCTCCCTCGGGCATAAGTGGCACCCGACGGGGTTTTCGAAAAAGTATTTTGAAAATACTTTGTCTCCATCACCATGCATATTCCCGTCACTTTTTGCGTAGCACTACTTTAGCATCCTATCTACTCCCACCGGCATAACCCTCATAAGAAGGTAGGGTCATGCACAATGCAAGTATCAACGAGGAAGTAACGGTGGCAAACCACCTCATGTGGTTATCACAGTATCATGTCTCCGATGCAAGCAATAAAAGTGCTATATGACATGCATAAAAAGGGTTTCATAGACATGGTCAAAGGGCTGCTTGCCTTGGTCTTCAAAGTCTTCAAGTCCTTCTCCTTCTTCTTATCCAACTACTTCGTCAAATACGGGATCTATTCATCGCAAAAGAAATGACGGGAAAATAAGGTAATAGTAAAACAGAAAAATCAAAGTGCTCAGAAAAATGTCAACTTATTTTTGATAAATACTAGGGAGAAATCTAAGAATGGGAAAATTCCTAGTTTTGGATTTGGAGTTAAGGAACAGTGGAAATAGATTTTCAAAGGAGGATTTAAATGCTCAAATTTGAATTTAAATTTGAACAGTGCAGAAAAGTTGATGGATATTTATGAAAATTACACCATTAAATAGGTGGGATTTTTAGAAAAATATGGGAGTTGAAATTATTGCATTTGGATGTATATTTAATCCTGTGGAATATTTGGAAAAGTGACAGAAAAAGAAAAGGAAAAATGGCACTGTGCCACTGGGCCAGAAAGGCCACAGTGCAACAGGCCTAGGGGGGATTCAGCCCGCGCGAGGCTGCCACGTCGAAGGAGTAAAGGCAAAATATGCCTTCAGCCGTCGCAGCGAAACGGTTCGCGCGCGCGTTTTAAACCTGACGGGTGGGACCCACCCGTCAGTATGTGAGGCTGACTGACGGGCCCCACGGCCGTCGTCTTCAACCTCGGGCCAGAGAGGGAGGCGAGCTCACCGGCGTCGTTTTCGTCGACGGCGAGGAGATCCGAGGGCACCGGTGTGCTCAGGGCGAAGTCGCCGTTCGGGTGGAGGTGGAGTTGGTCGCCAGGATGCAGGGGTTCGCCGACGACAAGGAAGCCGGTGGCAGAGCTTCGGGGGGAGCTTGCCCCGGTCGATTCCGGCTGCGATGGAGAGGGGAGACAGAGGGGAAATGGTTAGTGGGCTCCTGCGGTTCCAGATCGAGCGAGAGTGGGAGCGGAGAGGGCCCGTACCTCACGAACTCCGGCGAGCCGAAGCGGCGGAGCTCGAGCTCGATCTCGAGCTCGGGCGGCTCTGGAGAGGAACTAGGGGTGCAGGGGGAGGGTTTGGTGGTGCAGAGAGCGAGTGGTGAGGAGAGGAGGACTCGGGGAGGCCTTTAAATATGCGAACGGCGAGGTCCCGTAGACCCGTGCGCCGGTGAGCTCACGCTCGGCGCTGCAGGGCTCGGGGGAAGCAGGCGTGGTGTCTGGGGTGTTCCTGGACGGCGACTACGTCGGGTGAGATAGAAAGAGGGAGTGGGGAGAGGTCAGAGGCGCGCGCGTGTGAGCCGCGCTGTTGGCGCACTCGGGCGATCGGTGTTTGCTAGCGCGGAGGCGGGGGCAGGAGGAGAGAGGAGGGGGCCGACCGCGTAGCGTGTTGCGGATGCCGAGGCGCATAGGCAGGCGCGCGGGGGAGGCCCTAGGTGGTCGGAGGAGTCGGGCAGAGGGCGGCTACAGTATGGGAGCGCACTGTAGCGCACTCTAGAGCGCCCAAATGGCCGGCATGGCATTTTCTATCCCTTGTGGGCGCGGCCAACCATGTCCAGTAGCTCAAGGGTGGAGTAAAGAAGTAGGGGGAGGCATTGGATGCTCTGGATGGCCGCTGGGGTGAGTAGAGAGGTGAGGAAGAGGGATAAAGGGGCTGTCCAGAGAGAGAAAGTGGGGTTTTACCCATCCAATAATTGAGCTGTGGACTTGCCATTGTTACTGGAGGTGAAAGGGGTCTAGGAGGAGCTGTGGTAAAAAGTTGAGCTCAAGGAGAATAGTTTGAGTGGTCCAAATGGTGATTTTTGAAAAGTGGCAGAAGGTGTTTGATAAAGGTTTTGGCAAGCAAATGATTTCCAATTGCCATGAGACTCCACAGGGTGAAATGACACATATAATTAGGGCCCTCCACCAATTTGGAGCTTATTTGGGCAAAGTTGCCAATGCAACTTTTGTAAACCCTAGAAATTAGCAGAAATGAACTTGTGTAGATCTAGTTGAGCAAATCACTTCTCCTTGATGCACAACTTGGTGTAGTGGCCTCATTTGGTCATGTGAATATGCTCACAAAAGTTGGGGTCAAGGGGAGAAAGTTGGTAGTACAAAGTTGTTCAAATTTGGTTCTGGACAGGAAGGGTTTTGGGGCACTTTGATCAAGACAACATTTTCTCCAACTTGTTCCACTTGGTCTAGATGAATAATTAGAACATTTGAGCATGCTCACAAGGTTTGAGAACATTTTAAAATGTTTGGCAATGTAAAGTTGCTCAAACTTCAAAATGGACAGAAATGGTTTTGAGGGGATTTGATGATGTTATATTGTTCTCCAAGACATAAGACTTGTCAAGATCATCTAATATGTCATATGTGACAAGCTAGAATTTTCTTGGAATTGTTGGAGAATATTTCCTTTGTAACTATTTCAAAAGCTTGAAATATCCAGAGAGGGTTTTTGAGGGGTTTGACCAATATTTTGAACATGACCATGTGTTGAATCTCTTATATATAGATAATATATGTCCACTGAGTTTCCCTAAATTTTCAAAAATATTTTGAAAGCATTAAAAATAATTTTTCCCTATTAAAGACCATTTCTGGCCTTAAGAAAAAGCTTTTAAATTAAATAGGAAAATAATTGTTAAAATTATATTTTTGTGTTTTATAGGAATCCTATATCTAATAGGTTTCAAATATACCTTTTGAAATATTTTTCATACCCCAAATCAAGTACTTGCAGTGCAAACCTCAATTCAGGGGTTTTTGGAAAATTAATTTTTAAAGATACTTTTTGGCCAAATTATTTTTGTAAGAAAATACTATGTTGCTCTATACACATGGCATGATCATTTGGCAGAAGGTTGGGGCAAGGAGATGAAGTATAGAAGGTGGAGTTGTGTTGACTTTAAAGAGCACTTGAGAAACACAGAGAGAAAACCGACTCAAAATAAAAAGTCAAATAATGCAAAAGTTTTTGTCAAACCACATTTTATCATTTATCATCTTAAGTCTTGTGCCATGAAAATCAGGGTGTGACATCGACGCAGCCCCCTTGGCCTCGGGTTCTGCCCTGCCGGTCGGACAGGCCACCGCCCTGGTCCTGAAAGCAAGCTTGAGGGCCGCCAAGGCTTCCTTGGTGTCTCCAGCCACGGTGAGGACGCCCTTGCTCCTTGGCATCTTCATGAGGTTGTAGGCAGGATGAGTGCACTAAAAAAAATACACTTCCGTGATGATACGTGTTTGTCACAGTAGGTCGCATTTTTTGTCATGCATGTACATCCATGACGATTTTATGAAAGAATCAAGCTAGTCATACCTGTGCTGTCGTAGAAGTGTTCCATGACATTAGCAAAATTATCATCATGGAAGTGTCCACTTCCATGACGATAAATCGCGCGTCACAGAAATGCTTTTGTCAAGGGTGACCGACACGTGGCATCCACCATAATGGAACGCCGTTAAGCTATCGGGTCAGGTTTTGGATCTGATAACCTGTTAACAGCCCCGACCAATGGGGATTTTCCATTTGTAAAATCATCATTGGCTGGAAGAAACACGTGTCGGCTCAATGTTGGGACACATGTCATCCACTCATTGGACACAAGGCGCCTATGATACGTCAACACATGGCACGGCCCAATAGAGGCCCATTCCTGTGAAAAGGCCGACCCATTTGACTTGGTCAAAAGGTGGGGGGCCGACCCATGGAAAGCCTGTCAACGGCCTGTTCGCATATAGCCCATTTACAGCCCGCTAACCCAAGGCCCGTTACGCCCTATCTGAATTAGGCCCAGTAGCATCATCGGGGCCATCCAATATGATTCCAGCCTGTTTTCACTTCTGGCCCATGTATGGCCCATGACGTCTTTCGGCCCATATGAGGCCCTTTGTAACTCTTGGCCCATTAACGGCCCGTGGTGAAACTAGCCCGCATTGAACAGTGTATCACTTTATACCCATTAACGGCCCGTGGTGAAACTAGCCCATAATGAACAGTGTATCACTTTATACCCATTAACGGCCCATTATTCCGTTGGGCCGTTTCCAGCCCATGTTATCTTTCGGCCTTCTTAGAGCCCATTTACTCTTGGGCTCATTTCCAGCATTCGTTTACTTACGGCCCGTTACTGTCATTTTCTGCTTGTGGGCTAAATTTAGCCCGAGGTTATAGTCGGCCCATTTTGTGGCCTGTTAATACATTGGGCCGTTTTCATAGCGTCATCAAATACAGCCGATTAACGACGATGCCCATGAACAGACGATTCCAACTCTAGCCCATTTATGGCCATAATGCGGTCTGTTATTGGCCCATGTTTGGCCAATCGACCATACGGCTCGTACAAGGCCCATTGATGATACGACCCGTAGAAGGCCCATTGTGTCTATGACACGTAGAAGGCCCATTGTTTCTACGGCCCGTAGGAGGGAAATGGTAACTACAGTAAATATGTAAATATGTAGCCCATGATTATTGTGGCCTAGTTTTAGAAAATAGGTTATTGTGTCCACTAGCAAACCGCGGAAAAAGAACTGCACTGACTACAAGCAAAGAAATAAACAAGACAATGAGGAAATAAATAAGCAAGCAACTTACGCTAGGCTATCACGGCTATTACACATATTACATCCACTGGGCATCAGAGTTTGCCACCAGTGCAAATATAGGGAACACAGCAGCATATAAATGCCACAGTAAAACAAGTCCAGAACTGAAACCACTTCAGAAGAGCTCAAGAAACAATATCCTGGGTAGCCATAATGCTGGCAAGATGCTTAGCAAGCTTATTAACTTTCTCTTGTTTGGCGCTTAAGTCCTCCAGCACTTGTTGTTGCACCAGAAAGTATGCATTTGAATTCTGCAGGGACTTCCTCAGTCCTTCGGCTTCCTGTCGCATAACATCTGATCAATGTATTTCAACTTGAAGTTGAGACTCAAGAAGCCGAACTGATTCATGCAATGAGTTCGAGGAGCTGGTGCCAGCAGTAGTAGCCAGTAACTTGAACACTACATCAAGTCATGACTTTGGGGTTGTCTCAGTGTCTTCAATATAGTTTTTATCAGCTTTCTTGGAGACCAACAGGGATGTCTGACTATCTTGAACCTTATCTGCATTACTTCCTTTACCATTGCATAACGGGGTACTCTTCTCCAATATTTCATCCGCATTCTAAAAGAGAAACAAACAAACACATCACATGTTTACAATGTAGTATATGAAACTCATTTTGGTAAACCAGTTCAGTAGTAAGGTGGACAGGATAACAGCATGAAACAAACATATATCTATGTAGTATGGTCACTGTATGGTCTATATCATTCTAGATTATGTTGCCAAATCAAGATAGATACAGTTCGAATCATATCTATTTAAGACAAACCAGCATAGACAGAATATAAGTGTGGGAAACTACACAACAATAACAACACTTGTAATGTGCATGGCATGAGAACATAACTGTTCCTTCAATTGAAACTGAAATCAACATAGAGCAAGTTACAACAGCAAACAGCCAAACACGTTGAAGAAATAGGTTTAAAACATACCTGTTACGCTATTGGAGTTTCAACTCCATCCTTCAAATTTGAAATTAGTTGGTATGAGTAAATTCAGTGATGCAAGAGCAAAGTAGTATGAACCATAGCTACGGAACCTGACCTAAGAACAATTCTTCTTCTGCTTTAAGCGTTGACTTGGGGTTCGGAGTGGTGGTCCTCATGCTTTGGGCACTGAAGTTGCCTTACTAACTACTCATGTTTGGGTGCTCTGTGGTGGAGGCGGTGCTAGGTCAACGGGAACTGGGTGTCTATCTGCTGGGGTTGGGGTTATAAGGGGTGTAGCTGGTTCTCTGTCCAACTGGGTAGGGGTACAATCTGCATGAGTGTGGGTTATGTGTGGTGGGGCTAGTTCTTGGGCAAGTACAATTGTGGTTCTATCTGCATCGACAGGTAGCACGATCTTTTCTGAAGACCGTGTCTTTACTCCCACAGATACTGCCATCACTCCCTCCAATTGAAATGGCTGATAAACAAGAAAAGTAATTGAATGTACAGACATTGTAAGATAGACAGGTGCAATGGATAGTAGGGAAGAAAACAGGGCATGAAATAATTCACATTTATGTTATCTAACCAAACAGAATAGCAGGAAAAATTTCACATATATGATGGCTAATTAAACAGGATAGCATGGCACAATTTCACATGTATGATGGCTAACTAAACAGGATAAAATGACATACTTCAAAATATGATGACTATGTAAACAGGATGACATGATGTGACTATACGATGTGTCTATTAAAGTGGTTGGCATGCCATAAATCACAAACATGCCGTCGATGGAAACATGATGGCATGATATAATTCACGGATAGAATGACATAATTTAAAATATGATGACTATGTAAACATGATGAGATGATATAACTATATTATGTCTTTAGAAAATAGGTTGGCATGCCATAATTCAGATACATGCTGTCTATGTAAACATCATGGCATGACATAATTCAAATATATGATTTATATACTAAGGAAGTGAGCAGAGGGCAATCGCATATATGATGTGTCAACTAAGGAGATGGCATTCAATATTGTGCATATGATGTAAAAACTAAGCATTGCAATACAACATATGCATGATACGAGTAATATAACCCTGCCAAGTTTGAGCATACACCTCAGGGGGATAATAGGACTAGTCATCTACCTCTGAATCCTCCTCTGAAGAGCTATCTGTAACTAGCAAGATATCTGCTTTAGCAGGTAGCATTGTTTGCTCTGAAGACCTTGTTTTCACTCCAGATTTCTCCATCACCAATTCAAATGGCTGTTGCATAGGAAGAGCAGTTGAATATACAAAATTGTCGACAAAAGCAATGAGAAATACAAAAAAGGGACGGCCTGATATAATTCACGTATATGATGCGTGCCTAAACAGCATGGCATTGCATAATTCACATACATAATGCCTTGCAACAAGATAACATTACATAATTCACATATATAATGTCTTGCAACAAGATGGCATTGCATAATTCACATATATGGTAATTAGACACTAAACATGTGTCATTCACACAAAGCATGTCCAAACTAAGCAAATGACATAGCAATGCAAGATACCATACGCACGATATGAGCAACATAACCCTGCCAAGTTAGAGCATGCACCTGGGGGGGGGGGGGAATATGACTGGTCGTCTGTCTCTGAATCCTCCTCCGAGGAGCTATCGGTAACCAGCAAGACATGCGCTTCGTCAGATAGCATTGTCTGCTCTGAAGACCTTGTTTCCAGTCCAATTTTTTCCATGACCGTGTCGAATGGCTGATGCACAGGAAGAGTAATTGAATTTACCAAAATTGTTGAAAAATATAACACGTAATAAAAAAATGATGGCATAATATAATTCACATATAAGATGACTGGCTAACCAGGGTGGCATTGCAAAATTCACATATATGATGCCTGGCTAAACAAGATGGCATTGACACAAAGCATGTCTAAACTAAGCACATGACATCTTTAATGTATACAGTAAGCAATGCAAGGCACCATATGCATGATATTACCAACATCAGCATGCCAAGTTAGAGCGAAGACCTCATGGGGTAAATAGGAGTGGTTTTCCCCTTCTGAATCCCCCTCAGAACAGTTATCTTCCTCTTGATTACGATCCAAAATGGGTGGAGGGGGGGCTACCTTTGCGCCCACCATGGAACGATGTCTGCATGAAATTTTATTGCCATGCAAGGCTCGTCTCTTTTGCTCTACTTGACCACTTCCATTGTGTACAATAACTGGCATGCATAGGAATAAAACATAGTGAGATTATGTAAGGAGTGCATGCACAAATCCAGAGTGATGCTAGCAAACTGTGGATAGACCCAAAACCAATGATAGCAGGCAGATAATAGCTTTAGTTAAAAAATACAGATAATGGCTCCTTTAATGTTTGTTTGCACCCAACATGAAACTCATAGTAGACACCGGAGATTAACCAGATAGTAGATAGATAGTACTGATTGCTGCCCCAATATGTACCCCACAACCATTTAAAAACTCAAGTTTCAGCATTAGTTTGGACCTGACTCATAGTCTAATAGGTGAACACGGCGATAATGTAGCATGTCATCATATTAAGTGACGCATAACGTAAGCAAACACGGAAGAGTGCGACCTCTCTTGCGGACCCGTGTAGTCCTCAAGGTCATCTGCTCAGTTGATGATGGTAATGTAGTTGTCGTGGCTACCGATGGCGGGGAAGAAGATCTGAGGCGGTGAAACTGGAGAGCGGATCCCTGTTGTGGTGAACCCTTTCGTCGTTGGAGCAGCTGAGCTGGGGTGGAACACAGCACCGCAGGAGCAGGACAAACCACACAAGGTTTTCTTCAACACATATCTGTAACAGAAATAATTGACTAAGGGCTTGTTTGAATTTGAGGATTCTAACAATGCATTGATAGGAAATAGACAGGAATAGGACAGGAATGCACGTGCAAAATAGAGAATTTAAAAACACAGGATTTCTGCCAATCTGGGTGTTTGATTCCAACAATTGGAAGATCACAGGATGCAAAAAAGCATGGTGAGATTAAGTCAAACCACAAGAAAATGTACGGTTATAATGCTATTATGCTACTATCTCTTAGTCTTGTGCTTGATGAATAGGAATATGAAAAGGATGACAAGTGGAAATTAGAATTCCTACGGTTTTCCTTTCAAGGAGACACTAAAGGAACAAATCCTACAATTTTCCTTTGCTCCATTCCTTTGCACCAAATTCATGAAAAGTAGTACCATAGGAAACTTTCCAATTCCTATGTTTTTCATTCACTTTTCCTTTCAAGCACTGGCGATTCTAGTAGGCAGGCTTGACCAAGGAAAATCCTACACTAAAAAATGTTTTTGTGCTACTTCTATTACTTTGGGCCCAGGCCACTGCCATACTAGCTCAACTCCCAGGCCCATCGACAAATGCACAGCTCAAACATGCAGAGATAAATAATGATGGCGTTCAAGAGAGTCCATCACCGATAGCTAAGTTGCCTGGTACCTCACTTCTTGTCATATAGTAGGATAAAATAATCGTATTTCCCGTTACTACGAGTGCTCAGTGGACAATATATATAACATGTGGAGTAAAAAAGAGATGCAACAAGTGTACAACCTCTTTGGTGAAGCCATGTCGATCTCAGCGTGATTGGGTTGGCCGGTGAGGATGCTCCGGCTGACTTGGCTATCGGAGGAGGGAAAGAAGATCTTAGGCGTCTGGAGATGGAGCCCGAGGTATTGCTCCGCTGTGATGGAGGGTTTCGTCGTTGGAGCAGCTCCGGTGAGTTGTACGACGCCGAGGGTGAAGCAGGACAAGAGAGACAACGTTAACCTGAGTGGAAGTCTAATAGCATCTCCAATACATGACGTAAAATGCATAAC
Organism: Triticum dicoccoides; assembly: GCF_002162155.2. Classification (NCBI taxonomy): domain Eukaryota; kingdom Viridiplantae; phylum Streptophyta; class Magnoliopsida; order Poales; family Poaceae; genus Triticum; species Triticum dicoccoides. The sequence goes on along the minus strand of NC_041381.1, from coordinate 354,459,892 downwards.
CAAAAAGTGCTAGATGTAAAATACATCAGCCGCTCATCTCTGAACTTAACTGTCGAAACTGAATTTAACTATCGAAACTGAACATAACTATCAAAACTGAACTTAACTGTCGAAACTGAATTTTGCTGTCGAAACTGAATGCACTAGCAAGGTGAGGCTACACGTCGGTCGACTGAATTTTTCATCTCTGGTCAGTCGATTTTGTAGCCGTTGGATACGAAATCAAGGGCCTGCGGTTCATCTTCAACCTCCACCCCCCTGAGCCGCCAGCCACCACCGGCCAAACAGCAGCCCCTCGCCGCCCGCGGCTGGCGGTGTGCCACCCCGCCTGCCCCGAAAACACTCCCCACCGCCGGTCCGCCACCGCCCGGCTATCCCTCTAGGCCCCCCGTGCCGAGCTTTTTCTTCGGCGATCCCCACACCACTGCCCCGCCACCGCCGGCGACCACCGCCCCCACCCTGAACCCTAAGATAGATAGTGGGGTACCTCTCCGGCGAGCCCCCCTCCTTGCTGCGGCTGGTTCTTCCTTCACCCCGGCGAGCCCCCCACCCCCTGAAAATCGAATGACCCAAAAGTCGATTCAGTTGACTGAAGTGTAGCTAAATCGGAGCAGCATCGCAAGCAAGAACTAGAGCGAGAGCAGCAGCGCAAGCAAGAGCAATAGCAAGAGCAGACCAGGCAGGGGACCGAGAGCAAGAGTAGAGCAGCAGCGCGAGCGAGAGCTAAAGCAGCAGCAGCTCCTACTGATGTGGATGTCACCACCCAGGGAGTGACGCCGTGGAGGAAGCGGCCGGTGACGCCGCCGTGGATGGAGCCGCTCCATGTCGGCTCGGGACCGAGCGCCGGCAGCACTGTGAGACCGAATCAAGAAGAAAGTGGTGATGATGATGCTCTTCCGGTGGTGCAGGTGAAGATGGCAGTGTGGGAATGGAGGTGGCGCAAAAGACGAGGGGAATGTCGGGGTAGCTCCTTGGAGGTGGAGGACGGGGTGGCTGAACCGGCGGGACGGCGAGATCAACGACGGATCCTCATCCGGTACGGTGGATGAGGGATGTCGAGGTGTTGCTGTGGACGACGTCGTCGGGGAAGAGGCTCCGGCTGGGTGGCGGATGGAGCAGAGTGTGGGGTTTTGTCACGGGTTTTCGCGGCCTTGGTGTACGAATGGCTGGGTGGATGGGATGACAGTGGGGAACCATGGCTTAGGGACGCGCTTGTCCGAAATGTGGGGTAAGTTACGAAAGTACCCCCACCGATTTGAGGCGGTTCTTTCGGTTCATGGGTACCATGGGCATTTCGCATGTCGGGACTTCACAGGAGGTGGGAGTTTTCGCGCGCATTGTAATTTTGGAATAGCAAGTCACGGGTTGAGATGGAGGGAGTTGTTGGAGCACAACGAGACAAAGATATATCTTAAATATCTCGGGCTAACAAGGCGCGGGTTAAAGAGGCGGGAGTTTCGCAGCATGATAGACAGAGACGCTAGCTTGAAATTTCAGCATAACAAGGCGCGTCTTGAAATTTTGGGAGAACAAACTTAACGTGTACCCAAAAAAGACAATTTGCACCTCAACACGCACAACACACACACATAAACACCATTTAGACTAGAGTAAGGTACACATGCATTGCACGCATGAGATTTGGCAACCAAATTATGAATAAATACCACATTATAGCATGTAAGCTTTGAGTCATATATGCATGATGTAGATGTTCATTTAATTCTTATAGTTCATTTCATTCAAAATCATCTAGTTTTTATAAGAAAGCTAATCTATTTTAAGATTCATGGAATTGTGCGTTGTAAGACATAAGGTAAAAACAAATATGGAAAATCATGTAGAAAAACATTTGGGCAATTCTGATATGGAAGATTCTAGAACAAAGATGAAGTGCTTGTGTTTTGATGTTTGTGCATTATGCTTAAGTTCAACCATGGAGTCTTCTGGATTATACATGTGGCGAAATCTGGTGGAATCTAGATGATATCCAACGGCCAGTAGTGCTCAAATTTGCCATCTTTGGACCATCGGATTCGCCTCATCCAACGATCATCTTTCATAGTTAAAGTTACCCACACACTATATAAAAAAATATAACATAATATATATAGGGGTATAGATATAGATATGTGATGCGAAAGCCACCCATCATCTCCAATTAGAATAGTGTGTCCATGCATGGATGCGATGTGGCCAAATGATGTCTGCCAGCGGTATCTCAAATTCAAATGAGTCTGACCTTGTTCAATGTGTATACATTACAACATGCTCGTTTCCAAACCACACCGCGTAGATCTCCATTATATTCATGCATGCATGGGTTTCAAACATCAGGATCTCTTATTCAAATATTTGAATTCAACTTTACATTGATTATGACCTCACCTAGTCTTTTACACCCACACAGTCGTCTTCTCTTTATAATTGTACCACTAACTTTCTCTCGTGCATGCATGCACACACACTACCAGTCGGCATTATCCATCGCACACATGCAATCTTTTTCTTCAGGTCGGTCTCCCATGAAGGCACACACCCACACACATCCCCCTCTCCATCATATCGGGCATTCTTTATCTCTCACGCGTGCATGCGCAACGATCGATGTTCCTCTATGTATGTGTGTGTATAGCTAGGTCTTTCATAGTTTTCCACACAAACCGATCAATCGATATATCCAGTGAGGTCTCACCCTCTTTCCCACGTCCACATCAATCAATCTATACCTGTCTATATAGGATTAACATATATAGCTAATACACCCACATTAATTATATATCCAACGTCCCCCTCTCATCATCCATGCCTTCCGCTTCATCTCTCAGACGCGCGCACAATGGCGAAGACAGGGGGCAGTAAGGGCCCTGCCCCCCCTAACATCACTATATATCGAGGCTAATATGAATGTGATCATTAGACAATTGCTGCTAAAAATGGTTTATGTTCATGAATTAACCCTCCTCGTAAAGGATTAGCAATGCCTACCCTCCTAGCTCATTTATTTTTCATGGCTCCGCCACTGCGAGCAACAACGCACGTTCTCGCCCCCTCTCTCAAAATATCGAACTCGCACTTGTGCATTCCTTCATAGTCTCCCTCCACTCGGCCCCTCGCACCATCTTCTAGCCCCCCACCGGATTTTGCCACATGTACAATCTAGCAGACTCCATGCTTGAACTTAAGCATAATGCACAAACCTCAGAACAATAGTGGTTCTCTTTTGTTCTAGAATCTTCCGTATCATAACTGCCTAATATATTTTTTTCTAGTTGAATTGCCATTATTTGTTTTTACTTTATGCTTTACAACGCACAATTCTATGAATCATAAAATAGATTTAGGGCTTATTTGATTCAAAGGATTCTCAAAGGAATTTTGGAGGATTCTAATCATTAGGATTTTTTCCTATCTTGGTTGTTTGATTCATAGGATTGTAAACCATAGGAATTTTTCCATATGATTCATTTGCACTAGATTTCATAGGAAACATCCCATCCACTCAAACCTCTTTGAAAGAATTCTGTATTTTTTATGCACAATCAAACACTCGTACAATCCTATAGGATTCAAGACGACATTCCACTATAATCCCATGTTTTTCCTATTCCCGCGTTTTGGAAATCCTACGAATTCAAGAGGCCCTAGCTTTTTTTTATAAAAACTAATTGATTTTGAATGAGATGAAATATAAGAATTAAACAAAGGTCTACATCAGGAATATATGACTCAGAGCTTACATGCTATAGTGTGGTATTTATTCATAATTTGGTTGCAAAATCTGATGCGTGCAATGCACGTGTACCTTACTAGTACTTCGAGTATGTGCAAAGCACATAAATTAGAATTCCAATGGCACACTACACAGTGTCTCTCTTACAGTTCATGAAGCCACGTGGCACATGTGGAGGCGTTGTCGCGACCTCCTTGTGTGGATTGATCACAGTGATGTGCTGCTGGTTCCAGAAGAATGTACTCGTCCTCCCTGAGCCATACTGGCGGTACATGCACGAAGCGAAGATGTGCACGCACGCTACGCACACACTCATTCCCTCGCACGCACACGCGAGTACACGGACGGGTGCAATTTTGTACCAAGATCCACCCCATGTGATAATTTGACGCGTGTAAAGTTGTTCACTTCATTGATGGTCAATTAATACAGTGCATGCAAATTGAGTGGACGTGAGGGCGGAAGAAAGACATTATTACTCCACTACGCGCATGCGAGTAGTTAAATCATGGGTTGCTAGTAGTACTTCCATTGGTCTCCTTCGTATTTTGTGCCAATTTTTGACAGTAACATAATATTTACGCATTTGAGCAGTGTAGTCTACTTGAAATTTATGTTCTGCTAAACTCATCGGGAGCCGTTTCAGGCCTCGAAACCAAAACCATCAATTAATCTTTACCTTGTTCCCATCACATTCAAAAGCCTGCTCACACCTACTAGTACGTAACAAACCTGAACGTGTTCCCACTATGCAGGTATTAGTACTAGTGCAAGTACTTAGGTTATAAAAAGGGGAACTACCTAACCAAAAATTACTCTACCTTTCCTCCTCATAAGTGCTTCTTCTTCATCCGTCCTTGCCATGGCCGGTGAGCAGAGCTCTAGGTCGATAACTACTCATAACAAGGGAGCGGCAACCAAGGCTGCGGAAAAAAAAGAGAGGGCTCGCCGCCACACAGAGACCTCGAAAGATCTGTCATGGGCAGGCGTTGGCTCCCAGGAGCGCCCTAGCCATGAAGGCGAACATGCCGAGCCGGCGGCGCTGGAGTCGTTATCCCTCAACGACATGCCCGATCAGCTCAATAAGCACCTCAATAAGTAGAAGGAGTTCATCCAAGGCTAGGTGGAGCAGCTGAAGGAGAGCCTCAATGACATGCCCGCTAAGCTCAATAAGCAGGGGGGTTGACTGCCGGCTTGATGATGCTGCTAAAGAAGAGCATTGCCTCATAGAAGAAGGCAACCGGTGAAATCCTGCGACTTCGGGAGGACAAGGCAAAGCTCTGCCACGAGATCGACCTGTTGAAGGAGAAGAACGCCGGCTGGAAGAAGCCGCATGAGAATAGTAGTTCCTCGATGAAGATGCTGCAAGCCCTCGTCATGGAACAGAAGGATGAGTTGGCGAAGCTCCGCATCAAGCACCCGGCTGCCGTCAAGGTAAGTAATGCAATCGTGGAACAGCTGATGAAGGTTCACGTCGAGAAATCCCGCGTCATGGACAGAATGAAGAAGATGGCGGAGGAGACGCGCAAGGAGATGGAGGTCATGGAGGTGATGAAGAAGCAGTTACGACTCTGCGGCGAATTAGATCATTTGGGGTGATAATCTTCCTTCTTCTTTTGCTCCTGTGTTTCATCTTTTGCTTCGGGTGTTTCACCGCACATGTCACGTTCTCTGCGAGGCATGAATAGAACAATGCTTTTTTGAGGGAATGAGTAGAACAATGCTAACAATGAGATGACTACCAAATTAGATCATTTTTTTATCGCCATATGGCACTGGGCTACCGTGTTTCATGCTCCTCCGTCGTAGTACTATTCCAGTGGAAAACTTGAGTATACCGCACGGTTCTTTGATCCTCCTCAAGTCATCGGCACATTTATATGAGCAGTCAAATCACAAGGCCCCGCCTTCCAGCAGTAATGAGTCATCAAATCACAATGGCCCTCGCCTCTCGTGAAACCGACCAAGCTAGACTGCCCCGCCCTCTAGCCCTTTAAAAAATGTATACTTTTGTACAGTAGTAGTATCGATGGATTGCACCATGGAGCAAAACTTGATATAAAAAAGGTGGTACATATAGAGAGTGCTCATTCCCAAATTATGCATATAGTACTATTAAAAAGGCTAGTCACAATAATGGTGTCCAGCACAACCCACCCCTCTAATAAAACTAAGTATCCTGGAATTCTTTGACAAAACTAAGCACCCTAAAATTCTTTGACAACTAAACTGCTGGCTATATGATGTTGGCCATATATATTTTACGTATATAATGTGAAGAACGAGTGGTAGTACTATACCAACTAAAAGATGAAATGTAAGAAATACTAGTATGTATGTACTGAAGAGTTAAAGTAACGAGAAGAAACATAACATAGTTCTGCTGGGGGCTCAGCACAACACACCCCTCAAATTAAATTAAGCACACCTGAAATTAAACTTTGCAACTATTCTGGTAGACACTGCATTAGAACCACCATGAGCAACCACACTGCCACCTTACTCGGAGTCCTCGTCCACGTCCTCGACTTCATCCTTGTCCCTCTTCCTCTTGGCCGATACTTCTTTGCTTGCACCGCACACTTGGCTCTTGCTCTTCATCCAACCCTTGTAGATATTGAAACAAAAGTAGCCATCCATTGCAGCGTAGTGGATGTGGTCTATATCTAGTACGTTCCACTGCCATGCATAACGATGAAACAGTATGGAGGTTTCTCCAGTTTACGTACGAAGGATGAACCATGGCTCCTGCCAGGGTTAGCATTGAAGGCTGACGAGAGGACACCAGCCTATTCTTCTGGAGGTCGAAGGGGTTGCCTACAACGAGGCCTATCCGACCCAGGACTTCTTTGTCGTTCGTAAAGTTTACAGTGACGAATTTGACTAGGTTGCTCTCGAGGAAGTTCTTAAAATCCAGGCATCCAACGTCGGCATGGCATATGTGGTAGACCAAGCATAAGTCATGCACGCAAACCTGGATCACGGCGGGCTTCTTCCTCTCTTCGTCCTTTAGATCCTTCTCTCGTCCCAGGACTGTGGTGTACTCAGCATCTAGCCCAACGAACCACTCATCATCTGAGTTTTCGAACATGCGTCTGAAGAGAGAAAGGCATCCTTTCACCGTCGCGGAAGAACGGGTGTAGATGACGTCGAACTCATCGCTGGTGATGGTTCTAACCTTGTACTCACCGCCGATCTTGGAGATTTGGGACGCCATGGATTTGGGAGGAGGGTTAGGATTAGTGGATCTGCCGTGATGTGAAAGGACGGGACGACTAGGAGTGAACCGCCGTAGTATTCAAGGACGTGCGAGGACGAGTAGGATCGAACTGCCAGCGTGCGAATGGAAGGGTAGTGGCTTTCCATTCTCCCATGATACGGGCTTCCGAGAGCCCTTGGATCTGAGATCGAACAGTTGCATTGCGTGATTCTAGACCTATGGGTGAATATCCTATCCTGGAGGGTTATTCTGCAAATTTTTAGCAACTTAGCATGCGATCGTTTGATCCTAGATCCAAGGGCTGCCAGTAGCCCGTATCATGGTCACGCCTACCACGACTGTCGCGTCGCTCGCGCAGTCGCGCCCTTGGAGATTTAACATGGTGTGTTAGGCTATCTGATGTTGGCATGTCATACATAGTCATCACTTAGTCACTCATACTACAACAAGGTTAGCTATAAGGTTGGCTATAAGTGTATTTTTTTTACTTCTCTCTATCTCTTTCTTTGTACTCCCTCCGTCCCATAATATAAGAACGTTTTTGGCACTAAGTGCCAAAAACGTTCTTATATTATGGGACACAGGGAGTACTAGTATTTATTGCATTTGCCAAGGAGTGACCTCTTCCAGTGAAATGGTGTGCTTATTAGTTTTTTGTTGCTAAGTTTGCTTCATTTAATTAGCTATAGACTCAAAATTGTCTTTTCACCCAGGTACACGCGCTTAGCGCCGTTTCTTCCTTGGGTCACCAAACTAGTGTATCTCTTCTTGATTAACTTGCCACATCAGACTTTATGCCTATGTGGCAAGCTTAGCACCTGTAGGAGAAAGTAAGGCTGCTTGTAATGGGAGTATCATAGGTACTAGTATCATGCATGCCAACTATGCAATCTTGATGAGGTGACGTCGAATTAAATGAAGAAAAGAGAGAGTTGAGTATCATAATATGATACTGTATCATATTAAATGATGTGCTACTATGTGTCATGCATGACAATAAATAAACTATCCTATGATACCAACACATGATACTATGCATTACGGATGTAGTATCATACAAAAGTATCATATGCATGATACTAGTATATGATACTCTCCATTACGACCAACCTAAGTACAATAGTGCGCTTTACATGGCATTTTTGCATATGTGGAGGAAAGAGAGGCAAGGAAAAAGTGGAAAAGTGGGCTCTCATGCAAGAGCCAGCCTCTACTACATGGTGGAGCATTTGGAGAGGCACCTGTATGGAGGTGGTCAGGAATCGGCAGACTCACGCCGGTTGTAGCGCTGCAGTTAAAATGATAATGGCAAGTCAAATCACGTGGCCCCACCTGTCCAGCAGTAACTCGCTATCAAATCACACAGCCCTACGTTTGCAGCAGCCTACTTCCTCGTCTTCTCGTGTCTCCGTCGAACCAACTAGGCGGAACTGCCCCGCCTACCGCCCAGGAAAAGCCCCTCCCTCGAGTTTTAAATAGTAATACAGTATACTAATTTTGTATCCATGGATTGCGCCATGGAGAACAGCCTCTAGAAAACGTCAGTACACATGTACGGAGTATATAGCACGCCCATCGCATTCGAGTCGCACCCCAGACGGTTGGTCGGTCTGGCACGCTGTTCTCCAAATGGAGCGCGCGTCATATTGCGCTTGCACACAAAAGTGGGACCGCAATTGAGAACCGACCATAGGCACACTCCCTAGCCCCGCAAGTCGGGTGACTTAATAGAAGAGGGAGACGAGCGATAGTACTAGAGAAGTGTTGTACTACTACATTGGTGCCTGGACGATCCCTACAAGACATGGAAGATCAGTTCGTCCATGCATGTGACCAGACTCCAGCAGACACGCCTGGATTGGCCATCGTCTACATATCGTGTAGGTTGTGTTGTACATTGCTATAGTTGTGGTGAGAAATCTAAAAAAAGGTTTCTTGTCATGTCGCAAAAATTAGGTGTCATGTGCTTCGGATCACTGTGAGGGTTAAACAATGACAACTGAGTTGGGCTAGTCATTGCGGGCACATGCACGAAGACTACTCGGCTGCCATCTAGGTCAAGCCGGCTATGTTAATTAGGGCATCTATCGACGGACCCCATTTCTGCGAGTTTATCTTTAATTTGAGCTTTGTTCCTCGTCTAGTTTGTCCGTCGGGATTCATGTTGTCTCCTTTGGGTAGTGAGGTTATGATTTCTTGTCATGTGGCATTGTTTCGTGTTATATGTTATAATCCGACACTTCAGATCAAAATGACGACAAGTGCGCCTCCGGACCACGTGCATGAAGACTTCTTGACAGTCATTGACGAGGTCAAGCCTGCTCCAGTAGACAAAAGAAAACTAGTACTACTCCACTATATAGGAAGGAGCCTCTGCGCTTGCTTGCTAGTGTTAATCTCTTCACACTGTCTCGGCATCTCCAGATCTAAACACGACAGCGGTGGCCACACTCTCTGTCTCTCTCTCTGCTCACCGCTGGTCACAGATCCAACCAGATCCTCTCCGCCGGGGAAGGTGAGAAGGTTGAACATTCACGCGGTCATCCTCGGCGACGGCTCTTACCCACTGCTGGTGCGTCCCGATTAGCCTGCCTTGTCGTTCTCTTCCAAGCACCGCTGGCGAGGGAGGGCCTCCGACCCCTTCTTCCTCGATGCCGTAGTGTGGGCAGATCCGGCCTCCCCCCGCCCACCTAGCGACATCCCAGTGACCATGAGGTATAACTTCCTTCGAAACTGGCCTTGCTCTACTTCCCGAGCTCCTGACATCGCTGCATTTGTATCTTTTACTATTTCACAGGCCCCCTCGTAGATAGGATCGATCGCTGTTCGAAAACCACCTAATTTTTTTACGTTTAAGAGGTAAAACTAGTTCATGCACTCGAATCTAGTACTACTTGGTTCAAACAAAGAATAAAGGGGGTGGGGGTGGGGGAGGATTTGTTACCTGAATCTAGGACTTGGTCGAAAGAGGAAATAATGGGGGCGAAAAGTAGCAGAGACTGGCTATCCAACTGGTCTCTAGGTCTAATAGGGAAATAAATGGAAACACAGTACAAGCTCAATATAAACCCGATCTATTGGTTGAAAAAGGAAAGAAAGTTGGGACTGGGGGACAAGTCAATAGATTAAGTCAAGCACTAGATTTGCTAGCCTCACACAGTATAAGGTGGCTATACCAAACAAAAATGGGACCAACCCAGATATACTGTTCTGATGTTTGTTGCCCCGAGCCACTCTTATGTAATGCCACTGGTAAAATGTAGCAGTCGCACTGTTGAAAGTAAGGACCCGTTAAACCAATGTTGTTTTCAATGTAATGCCTCCAGTAATATGAATCAATGGCACTTTATTACATGAATTTCCCATTAAGATAAGTTGGTTCTTTTCGTTAGAAATGCAACTGTCCTGGTCCGCCTACTCTCCCGTGCCCAAAGTAATGTCATATTTAACGGTTGTCATAGTTAATCCTAATGCCCACACTAATATCTAGCAATGCCACTGCTTTAGAAATTGCTACTGTCCTTGTAGGATTGCCATTCAGATAAGGAACATGCTTCTTTTCATTTGATGCATGTTTCATCACTTGTTAGTCACCCTCCTTTCCACCTTTTTTGTGCAAACAAAGATATACATTTCACGCTCGATCTTAGTTGAACTGCACAAATTATATCCAAATTATAGTTGAGCATTCCAGGAGCTTCACAACGAACCTTGATGTTGCTCAATTTTATTGCAACTAATAAAGAAGAATCTCTATCAGTTTTGTTTTCTGATGGAAATGGAATCGGGGCTGGAGCCCTTTTCTTAATTTTTTTTGAAGAAGAAGCTGCTAGCTCACGAGACATTGCTTCATTTTAGGTGAACTGCACCAAAAGGTCCCATGAATTGAATCATCCATGTTGGTGACTGAAAGAGCCAGCTTCAGCATCCCAGTCTAAGCACCCCCGACCTCCATCCTTGCGACAGACAGTACACCTCATTTGCCACCTGCTCCACCCTAGTGTCATTGATAAAATGAAGTAATAATACAACTAAAATAGAGCGAGTGTCCTCTCTATCATTTCATTTCCAATGTAGATAAAGAAAGTGCTTCTCTTTGTTAATGTATGTTTTATCAACTAGACCCATTGTTAATGTTTAAGCGTTTCTGCAAACTGGGGTGCTTAATTTTAGTTGATCCGTACAAAAATAGAGATTTGAATGTCTCAAGGCGCCTCCTTGTACTACCGCTGTACACTGATGTTCATCACTTGCAGAAGGTGTATCTGGGAGACTTGGGACAATGTCCAGTATGAGGCGTACCGTATGAGGCGTCGCAGGGCCCATCTCGCCCTCGCAGCATGGCATGCTATGATACTATCGCAATATTTTCTTCTATTTATTTTGTGTGTTTCATCAACTAGTGCCACTATAATGTAATCACGCTTTTTCATAATCTGTACAAACAGGGTTATTCAGCTGCATTTTGGTGGAACTGCATAAATGTACATATGGAACAGGCATATATGCAGAGTGCGAGGTGTGCCAAGTAAAAATTACGGACACCAACCATGCTGCATGCATGCATTGGCATCCCCCACCACCAGTGGGATGTGTGGCGCTCTCTGTGGACGGATCTTTCTCGGCAGCAAATCCTCTAACCAAATACTAGTAGCTTATATTGGTAGTTTTCTAGGGAGTACTCTTTTCTGAAAGAAGCACCAATCTATTTTCCTTTATTTGTACACTGTGTCACAACTTTGACCCAAAGGTCCAGAGCTATTTTAGGGTGATTGGTGTAGTACTCGGAAACTGATTGTAAGCATGATTTTCATAAGCTGTCACACTGATTGTAAGCATGAGCACATGGAAGATTAGGTTAGTGCGAAGCTTACCTTAAACCCTACCACCGCCGTTGAAATGAGGCGAGCATCAAGGGAACCGTGGATAACGGCGGGGAAGCGACACCGCCATCCGGCCTCCTCCTGCGGTGTGAGAACAAAAACTCCTGTGGCTCCGGCTGGCTCTGCACCCTCACGAACGGTACACCATACTCGATCGATTCGTTATCCTCTGTGTGCTCGACCTTCGACCTGTACGCCCACCACCTCCGCCTGACTGTCGCCTCGGGCGAATCTGTCTGCTCCATCGCCCAGAGGAGATACTCGATGAACTCAGAGGACTGCGGTGTGACTGCCGCCGAGGAGTACATGTACATTGCCACCCTCATCGTCGCCATCTAGCTCTTTCGCATACATTGCCACATGGCCCACACCGTCCTCGAAATCTCCCACTCATTGTCAAACCAAGTAAGGATCTCTTTCAACCTGGCTAACTTTGCCTGGTCGCCGCCGGCGATCTAGCTGATTCGCTGCTGCATCCTCTCCATAGATGTCCTTCTGAGTGGTCCGGCGCTAGCTTTGGAAGATGGTAGGAGAGACGATGGTCTTGCAATAGAGAAGAGGGAGAGGCGAGATGGTGGTTTTGGAATGGAGATGATGGAGAGGAGAGGAGGTGGTTTTTGTGACACTCCAAAATTTTAATTTGGTTTTTATCAAAAACTTTGTGGTTTTTTTGAAAAGAGGCCATTTAAATTTTCTTTCAGAAAACCTTCCTCTTAAAAACTTCCTTTGCTTTGGCAAGGATTTTATATTTTTCAAACTTTGGTGTTTGAATCTTTTGAAACTTCTTCTCTGTTGGTTCCCTCTCAAATTTATTTTGGGAGTTTAATCTTTTTCTTTTAAAAAGAACTCTATGAAAAGCTTGGGATTTTCATATCTTGAGAGCCACCCATGACTTTGTATTTTTTCCCATGTGGTAAAACCCCTACAAAACCTCCCCTCCTCCTTGTAATCAACCTAAGTTCTCTGTCCCAACTAATCCAAGCAAGTTTTGGATTTTATTCTAATTAATTTTCCCCTCAAATCATTTCTGAAAATTATTTGGAGCCTGAGTGATTTTCAAAGCAAGTACCCTTTTGCATTTGAGTTTTGACCTCAAACCAACTCTCCTGGATAGTCCTTTGTACCCACAACCCAGAACCATCTTGATCCACTCCTCGTCTTTTCAAATTTTCAAATTTCAGTCTCTGCAAGTTTGGACCAGATTTGCCAAATTTGATGAAATTCATATCTACACAGCTCCAAAAATTCCACCAAAATTCAGGCAGCCTACTTGAGCAATGAGAAGCCACTCCACCAAAAATCAGCTCAAGGAAAAATCCCCAGAGGCCAAATTCATTCTGTCGAACACCTGAGCTGCACTGTTCCTTTGCAAGTTCAGAAAGTTCAGAGATTCAGTCGTTTTCCCTTTGTCAGACTCGGTCACGCGGCCACAGTGCGCCCTGGCGCGTTGCACGCAGCCTCTTCTCCCTGGCCAGCACCCCGCACGCACGCTTGGCCGATTCCTGGCGTCGGTAGCAACGAGCCTCGCCGGCGTTGGAAGCTTCTGCGGTGGCTGCACCTTCCATGGCGGCCAACAAGGGCCCGAGCCCTCTCGCCACGCCACCCGGCGCCGACCAACACCCCCTGGCTCTCCGCGTGTCCCTGCCATGCCAGCGCACGCCCGTGGCACCGTCGCCGTGGCCCGGCAAGCACGGAACGTGCTCCCTGCCGCCGACGGGCCGCGCCACCCCCGTTCTGTCGAGCTCGCCCATAGCACCAAATCCCAGCCCGTTTAGCACCTAAATGGAACCGGTGGACCTCAACGGCGATGCCCAAGCCCCTAGTCCCACTGCCCAACCACAGCACCGCCGTAATCACTCGCCGGAGACCCCCGTTCACGGCAACCGCCTCGGGCCGCCTATAAAAAGGGCCCCCGAGCTCACCCTCGTGCACGCATCATCACCACTCCTCACCAACGCCACGCCAGGCCACTAGGAGGTCCTCGAGGAGGTCTCCTCCCCCAACTCCGGCCGCCCCGATCCGCCTCGGCCTCCACCACGATTCGCTCCGGTGAGGCCATCTCCGGCGCCCAAACCCCGTCCATTACCCCCTCTAGCTACCAGAAGCCTAACCCCCTCTTCAATTTGATCTCTGCAGCCCTCTCCGACGAGTCCCTCAACCACCCGAGCCGCCGTCCGCCGGAGCAAAGCTCGCCGTCGACGTGGTACTCGCTGGCGACCACCACCACCACCAACCGACGCGGAATGGCGCCCTGAGCACGGAGGTACCCTCCGATCCCCCTGCCTCGCCGTGGATCGCCGCCGGCGACCACCGCGGCTCTCGGGCGCCGACGAGCTTCGTCCCCCCCTTTTTTTGAAAGTTCAAACCTGACGAGTGGGACCCCACCGTCAGCCTCTCTGCCCTCTCTATTGAATCGTTTTCTGGAAGCGCCTTCAGGCAGAATGCGTTTTCCCTTTGGGCTGGCGTAGTTTCTGCCGAAGCGTTTCTGTTTTTATAAGCTAGCCCCTGGAAACTTTCTGTTTCATTACAGATGAGTCCCTGGGCAAAAACCTTTATAACTTTTAATCAGAAAAGTATTTTTGATTGATTCTTTTTCTGTTCTCTTTAAAATTTTGTCTAGTTTTTTATCAGATTTATTTGAAAAATATTTGGAATACATTTTGTGCACTCCTTGGTATTTACGATAGCGCATATATTTTCTTTATACCGTAGATACCGAAGGAGGTGATGGAGCCGCGAACTTCACCGAGCTAGGCTCCGACTACTCTGAACCAGGCAAGCATGTTTGAACTTTTGATATGATGAGTGTCTTGGCATGTTTTGTATTTAGTTAGTTTCATGGCATGTTGAGGAGCATATCGATGAACGTTATTTTATGCAATATTGAGGTAAGTGAGTTCGATGATCCATAAGTGGATGGATGTGAGTATGAATGGCCATGTGTTGGCATGAGAATGGGTAAGATGGCAGTGTCGTAGCATGCCAGTCTTATGCCAGACTATGTGACTTCAGTGTCAAACCGTATCGGTCCAGTTCCTCTCATTTCCTTCCCTGTACTACCACATGTTTTCCGCAAGGAGTATGGTTTAGTAAGTTGCAAACCGCTTTTCTGGTACACACCAAAAGGAGAGGCCGTGATGATGGTTCCATGGCCCTGGATTAAAGCCAGTCATCCGGTCAGGGGGCATGGGTGTTTCAGGTTGGGACCGAGAGGGGGGCACCCCTTAGAGCGCGCGTATATAAATTTGATCCCATGCTATTCGAGATTGTGATCTCCCCGTCTAAAAAGTTTTTCTTGGACGATGTCTAGGGTGATTCCTAGCATCGAGAGGTAGGATGGGTGTGTACTGGTTAGCTATGTTTTCTTCCGAAATACCGTAAACGGAACTAGTCCTTCGTGACTACAGAAATCCGTTGGCTGTGGGAAAAATTTTGTACAAACTCTGCAGAGTCATATATTCCTCCAAATCATCTATTCCCTGTCCTAGATCGATATTATCTTATCCTAATCAAATGTCAGTTTTGATGGCAGAGACTCCGGTGATTCGCATGAGTGCTAATTCCGGTTAAATGATTATTCCTGTGGATGGACTAACCCATTTATTCTCATGGATTAAATGTTTATTATGAGTATTATTTACTTGTGAATAAAAGCCCTTTCTGTGATGTCGCCCCGACGTCCAACTGTGGCATTTCTTTTAAAGCCCTTTCTGTGATGTCGCCCCGACGTCCGACTGTGGCATTTCTTTTAAAGCCCTTTCTGTGAAGTCGCCCCAACGTCCGACTGTGGCATTTCTTTTAAAGCCCTTTTTGTGATGTCGCCCCGACGTCTGACTGTGGCATTTCTTTTAAAGCCCTTTCTGTGATGTCGCCCCGACGTCCGGCTGTGGCATTTCTTTTAAAGCCCTTTCTGTGATGTCGCCCCGACATCCGACTGTGGTATTTCTTTTAAATCCCTTTATGTGGTGTCGCTAAGACGCCCGACTGTGGCATCATTTCCTTATATTTATTTGTTCACCTTTCGAGGCGTCGCTTCAGACACCCGATCGGTAGTTATTTATGTTTTGTTGGGATTTCAGGCGGACTACCGCCGTTTCCCTTTTACTTACCTTGTTATGCTAATTTTTGAATGTACATTGGTGAATTATTCATGACGCATCCATGCATACATTTGTTATATCTTACGTCCGAACTGTCTTGCGAGTACTTTCAAAGTACTCACTGGCTTGTTGATTTGGCCAGATGCTGACGAAGGCGATCTCATGGATGAAGAGTTTGATAGCGAGTCCGACACCTAGAGGAGTCCCAGTCAGTCTCGTGCGACCCTGGATTTGGTCACTGTTTTATATCCGCTTCCGCTACCAAATAAATTCATCGAGCCTCACCTCGACGCTCGATGAGATGACAGACTTAGAGTCTTGTATTTCTCTCCCCGCTGTGTTTCTCCACCACCGCCCTATCCTCGAGTCAGTAGTATGCCTCCACACCACTGTG
>NC_041381.1:354390971-354443552 GCF_002162155.2 Triticum dicoccoides | reverse complement strand
GACTGTGGCATTTCTTTTAAAGCCCTTTCTGTGATGTCGCCCCGACGTCCGACTGTGGCATTTCTTTTAAAGCCCTTTCTATGATGTCGCCCCGACATCCGACTGTGGTATTTCTTTTAAAGCCCTTTATGTGGTGTCGCTAAGACGCCCGACTGTGGCATCATTTCCTTATATTTATTTGTTCACCTTTCGAGGCGTCGCTTCAGACACCCGATCGGTAGTTATTTATGTTTTGTTGGGATTTCAGGCGGACTACCGCCGTTTCCCTTTTACTTACCTTGTTATGCTAATTTTTGAATGTACATTGGTGAATTATTCATGACGCATCCATGCATACATTTGTTATATCTTACGTCCGAACTGTCTTGCGAGTACTTTCAAAGTACTCACTGGCTTGTTGATTTGGCCAGATGCTGACGAAGGCGATCTCATGGATGAAGAGTTTGATAGTGAGTCCGACACCTAGAGGAGTCCCAGTCAGTCTTGTGCGACCCTGGATTTGGTCACTGTTTTATATCCGCTTCCGCTACCAAATAAATTCATCGAGCCTCACCTCGACGCTCGATGAGATGACAGACTTAGAGTCTTGTATTTCTCTCCCCGCTGTGTTTCTCCACCACCGCCCTATCCTCGAGTCAGTAGTATGCCTCCACACCACTGTGTCATGTCCGCCATTATGTATAATTATTGGCGTGCTTGTAATAATTTGGTTGAGCAACCGTAGTTCGACCCTGTAATATATTTTATGCTACTGGCTTATTGTATCAAGAATCTGTCTACCAGTGAGGAGGATTTCTCTCATACTGGACTCAAAAGATTGGTTTCTCAATAAATATTTTTATTGGAAAACCGGTCGTGACAGTTTTGCAATGGAGAAGAGGGAGAGGAGCGTGCGGCAGCGATTTAGGATTGGACGAGAGGGCCGGCGCGCTATGACTGGATCAAAATCAAAATCAATTTACCCTTCAATTAAGAAAGTGACCCCACATTAACTAGTCTCCCTTTTATTCTGGGTCATAATTGACCATGATTTTCGCACATAAAATATATGTTATAATTTGCAAAAATAATATAATTTGAAAGTACATTCAGATACGAACCAAACGATACAATTTTTGGTGACATGCATTCACATTTTGCTTGTCAAATACAGTACGTGCTCAAACTTTGACCCAAAATACGCAAAACAACAAAAAATACTTCCAAGACTAGCGCCGCTCTTCCGCTCTTCTCCTCTTAAACCACCGCCGCTCCTCTCCTATTACAATCTAAATCCAGCACTGCCCCCCTGCTATCCTGTTCCAGTCCAAAACCAGCGTCGCTCCTCTCCCATTCTAATCCAAAACCAGCGCTGCTCCTCTCCTCTTCCATTCAAAAACCACCGCCGGCAAGTGAAGGTGCTGTGGAGAAGTAGATCGATGGAGGAGTACAATTGATATGTGTGTATCGCAGACGGCGACCCTGTGAAGCTAGCTAGGATGATGGAGATACAGTCTTGGTTGGACAACAAGGATCAACTAGCGGTGACGGCGACATCCATGGCCAAATATCTGCAACAAAGCGAAAAGGCGGCGATACACCCGGAAGGAGTCGCGCGGGAGTACATAGAACTGCTCCTCTGGGCCATGGAGCAAACAGATTCACCGAATCCGATCGTGAGGGAGTGGTGGTGGGAGTAACGATCCCAAATGGAGCATCCACCAGAGATTGAAGGATCGAGCATCTACAGGGTGCTGTTTGTGAGGGTGTCCTGCCTGAGCGAGCCGGTGGAGTCTTCGTCGACCGATCCCAACTGCAAGAGGAGAAAAGTAGTTGGCCCGATGATGCTTCCCCGCCATCCTCTCCCTCGCTGTTCACATCGTTTCACGGGGCGGCTGTCTGCCGCCGAGGAATAGGAGGGGAGGCAGGTTGTGAATTGTCAGGAGGAGCTTAGGGTTGTCAGTATTTGCAGGTTGTGAATTGTGTTTTATGTTGTGTATTTTGAGAGTACTTTCAGATATGAATGTCTTTTGAATTTCAGATTTGCAGTATTGAGCAAATGAAGTACTTCATGAATTCTAGAGATCTATTTTTAGCACTTAAAAATGTAGTTTCATAGGAGTATAAAAGTGCAGACAATGTGATTCTCAGATAAGAAACTGCAACTTTCAGAGGCAGGGCATTTATATTAACACGGCCTTTCAAATAGGGTTAACATCATGTTGGAAGTTTTATTCATGGTCGAAAATGGAACTACCAGCCAGTTAACATCATGCTGATCAACATTCATGCATAGCACATCTTCATATGATGCATAGTCAAAATGCCCACACAATGTCGAGTGTGCGAAGCACAGAGAAAACGAGGGAGGAAGTTTTGGAAAGTGTTGGACATGGTGTGCGTAGATGACAATGGGGAACCACATGTCAATAAAGGCAGAGGCAAAAAAATTTGAGATATTTTCCCTGCACAGGTGTGAGGTGGAATCGAACCCAGGCGGAATAGCTGTCAGGTAGTGTCACTTGGCCACCAGGCTAGTTCAGTAGTTTCGTTAATAATAAGGCACTTCCTCAGGTAGTCGGATTCCCTCCTGCGCCTTTGTGCGCTCGCCGCGACGCCGCTGTATGCCGTTGTGAACATGCTGAACAAACGAGAGGAATCTAGAGAGGACTGTACGTGGAGTGGCGGACAGTCGGGACCCACCAGGTCTATGGCCGTACACAGGCAAGTGCCTCATCGAAAAAATACTTCCTCCTAATGCTATACTGACATTGGGGCCCACGGGTTTGTCAACATAGTTACATTTTTTAGGTGCTTCAATGTATTTACTATAGGAGATAAATTCACAACAAAGCTGGGGAGCTGGCAGGTATCATTTATTCTCAATGGGGCAGCAAGTATCAGCTGGGTTTTGGGCTGCCCCGTCTAGGCTTTCATTTTTAACATGCGCAACCCACGACCTCGGATGGGAGGTCCATAGGCCTATTTGTATTTTCTTGAGGGCCGTCTTGTATCGACCGGCCTATGGACCTCCCATCCGAGGTTTTGTTTTTCCTGAATATCGGCAGCCCAATTTATGTATTTTTTTGAAGAAAACGCAGAGGTCTGTTCTATTTTTCTATATAAGAATAGGAACGCCAGGTCCAACTTATGTTTCCCTTCTAACTATATTATATATATTTAAATTATTTGATATGTTATTATATATTATTTTTATTGTCATCATATATTTAACAGATACTTACATATGTAAGAAAACAATATACCACATCTTATTAACTTATAAAAATAATTTCTTAACAAAAAAATCCTAGATTGTTTTGGCACGAAAATCCTAGTGATTGTGTACAAAAGCTTGGTAAGATTTAAGGATGAATGTAATAATATAACATATTATTTAATTATATTTATAACAAAATGCTCAGCCCCTTTTTATTTTTTGATAACATTGCTCGCCCAACCCAACATTATAATTAGAATCAGCCCAGCAAAATTGTGTATTTCGAGAAAGTGCAAATGGCCTGTAATTTTTTAGGAAATAAAATAAATGGGCCGCATGGATGCTACATTATTTGTTCACCCAGCCCAGCTAATGGCTGTAATTCAAAAAAAAGATCAAATTGACTGTAAATTCTACCGCGCAAAAAAAGACTGTAAATTCTAAAAAAATGGGTTGAATACGTGCCACATTTTTGGAGGCTGAAATGTGGGCCAATAGGTCGAAGCCAACGCAAGTCATTGTCAATTTTGTCAACAAATGATTCTGACATGTTAGCCATTGGATTTACATCCAACGACCGGCATCCATCTTCAATCTCTCGTCTTCTTCCTCAAGCGCCGCCGGGACCACCTCCCGCCTCCTGCTGCTAGGAGCTCAGCTTAGCACGCTTCGCTATGAAGCGCTACTCCACCGTTGGCTAGGCCATCCCTCCACACCTCCTGTTCTTCTCCACCGACTGCCGAACCACACAACACTATAACCAGTTAACCCTCGTACACCTCTTCGTCTGCGACTCTACTCCCGCGTCTTCCCATCTCCGGCTCGTTGCTGTCCGGGGCCTCACCGTCGTCCACCACCTTGGATGCGCTCGGCCCGGCGTGGTCAACATGGTCAACGAACGACACCATCGGAAGTAGACTGTGCGTGGAGAGGCTGACAGCTGGGTCCATGGCCGCACACAAGGAAATGCCTCCTTATTACGCGCAAAATAATGATTCCTCCACCTGACATCTGGGACCCACCAGAAGGGCCTCTGTATTTTGCGAAAAAATGTGCCCCCCGCTGTCAGGTCGGACCCACCAGCTATCTTCGCACGCAATGAAGTGCCTCCTTATTACGCACAAAAAAATGAATACTCCCCCTACGAGCTGGAACCTAGCATAGTGGGAGGCTGACTTGTGGGCCTACCAAGGTGACGGGGACAGAGGGCTTTGTCAACTTAGTCAATATGAATGATTTTAGCTCCTGTTACCGTACGATGTTCATCCAACGGCCGTAGTGCTTCTTCAACCTCTGGTCTTCTTGCTCCAGCCGCCCAAACCAGCGCCGGTCGTGTCGCGTGCTCCTGCCAACCGTGGTCGACTGTGATGCCGCGGAGGCCTCACCGCCCCCTACTACTCCCATCGCTGGCCAGGTCATCCCTCTACTCACCCACACCCCATGTTATTCTGCGGCGACAGCAGCCTCACACTGCAGCCAAACCAGTGAACCCTCGTACTCCTCTTCACGTGGGCATCCACTGCTGCGTCTTCCCCGGCTCCGTGTCGTCCCCTTCCTAGGCCTCACCGTCGTCCACCGCCGTGGTGCTCTCGGCGCGGCGTGGTCAATGTGGTCAACGACTGACTTCCATCGGAAGAGTACTGTGCGTGGAGAGGCTGGCAGCTGGGTCCACGGCGGCCGCAAGGAAGTGCCTCCTTATTACGAGCAAAATAATTATTCCTCCACCTGACAGCAGGGACCCACCAGACGGGCCACCGTATTTCGCAAAAAACATTTCCCCCTCACTGCTGGGACCCACCAGCTACACCTTCGCATGCAGGGAAGTGCGTCCGGGCAAAAAAACGATTCGCCCCCCTGACTGCTGGGACCCACCAGCTACATCTTCGCACGCAAGGAAGTGCGTCCGGGCAAAAAAACGATTCGCCCCCTTGACTGCCGGGACCCACCAGCTACATTTTCGCACACAAGGAAGTGCCCGACAGTCGGGACCCACCTAGTCGAAGCGTACGTAGCATTGTCATTCTGGTCGCGAACGTGTACGTACATACTGGTGGCTGTAGAGGCGCGCACGTGTCGTAGTAGAGGTGCGCATGTGTCGTAGTAGAGGCGCGCACGTGTCATAGTAGAGGCGTGCATGTAGCATGTACACGTACGTACAACGGCCAGGGTGGAAGAAAGAAAATACGGCCACGTACATACATATGGGCGGGGTCTCGAATGCCTACTCGCGCATATGTACGGCCATGGCTCGTGTACATGGCTGGGTCGGAACAGAGAAACAGCATCACCGTCGTGTTCATGGGGAGGCAAAGGAATGCATCGTGTTCATATGGAGGCAACGGAATGCGTCGTATTCATCGGGAGGCAATGGAACGCGTGGGAGCCAACCGGCTTGGACGGAACAGGCGATGGAAATGAGGCCTGGCGTACCGCAGAACAGAGGAAATAGCCTTGTGTTCGACCGGCCACATTCGAAACAAGATCCTGTTCATTGGGAGGGGTCTGGCATATCGCAAAATGGAGGAAACGGACCTCCTACGATCGAAACGGGGGTCCTGTTGATCGGGAGGGGTGTGGCGTACCGCAAAACGGACGAAACGGACTTGTGTTGGAGCGCTACGGTCGAAACGGGGGTCCTGTTCATTGGGAGGGTTGTGGCGTACCGCAAAACGGGACTCCACTGGATATTGTTCATCTCCACCGTCGACCTCCTCCAGCCTCCACGGGCTACCATTGGCCTCCTCCAGCCTCCACGGGCTCCTGTTCATCTAGCCTCCACCGTGCGCTACTCCACCGGCTACTATTCAACCACCCCTCCACGGGCACCCCTTCACCGTCTACTGTTCATCCAGCCCTCCACAGGGTCGTCCTGTTCATCCAGAGGCAATGCCAAGGGGTCCTGCATCCACCCCCACCGCTCACTGTTCATCCACCCCCCCCCTGCCGCCACCCTAGAGGCAGCATCAATCGGCTTCAGTTAGCAACAGTAGCAAAGGAATCCCTCGATCGGGTTCAGTTAACAGCCATCGATCGATCGCTCGGGTTCAGTAACGCATAGCCTGCAGTGCAATCGCTCGGGTTCAGTTAGAGCCCAATGCCTCGCTCGGGTTCAGTTAGAGCCAATGCCTCACACACACACACGCGTATGTGTATGAAAGAAACGCGCATCGCTCGGCCCCCGACCACCCACCGTAATCGGGAACTCCCCGAAATTTTCCTCACCCTCGCTTCTACCACGGTTTTGTCCGTGATGGACGACCCAAAGAATGTCATGCAGTTGCGTCTCCGGCCCGCCCAGGACGAAAAGCCCATTTTCTGTGATGATTTTTTGTCATAGAAGTAGGTGCCCACCACATCTATGGTGATACCGGGTTTTGTTACAATTAGCGTCATAGAAGTGTCATAAGTATGACAGAAAAAAGTTTCGTTCGGCCCAAAATGTCACAGATGTGTCTTTTTATTGTAGTGGTGGCTGCCATGAATCGGGCCAGCGTTGGGTACCCGAGGATGGCGTTGTACGGTAGGTCTATGAGGGCGATGTCAAAGTCGATTAGCTCGGTGCAGTAGTTGTCTCGAGTGCCAAAGGTCACGGGGAGACGGATCTGCCCCAGACAGAAGGAGGAGCCGCCGCAGACCCCGGAGAAGGGCTTGCTGGGGCGGAGCCACTCAAGAGGTACGTGGAGGAGGCTAAACGCCTCCACAGAGAGCATGTTGAGGCCGGCGCCGCCATCGATGAGGGTCTTGGTGATGGCTACGCTGTAGATGGTGGGCGTGCAAAGCATTGGGAGCATGCCCGAACCGATGGTGGTGGCTGGGTGATCCCCCGAGTCGAAGTACAGGTTGGCCTTGGGCGCTACCCAACCCGGGGGAGCCCCCTAGCACGTAGAGGCTGCACCTATCTGGCGAAAGAATGGCTTGGCGTGACGATCTGAGGGAGGCGCCTGCGAGCCACCGAGGAGAGCCGCAACTGCGGGGGGTGCTGGTCCCCTGAAGCGCACGATGAAGAGGGCGCGCAGCTCCGCCCAGGAGGCTACATAAGATCCCGGCAAATGGAGGAGCCAAGTGCGCGGCACGCCAGTCAGGGGCATGGGGAGCCAGTTGGCCATGACCTTGCCATTCCCCCGGCCTCCAAAACGGCCTCCTCGTATGCCAGCAGGAAGGCTGCCGGGTCTGCTGCACCGTTGTAGCGGGGCGGCATCTCCGGCTTGAACTTGTTAGGCCACCGCGCCCGTCGCAAGGCCGGGGTGAAGGCTCGCAGCCCCATGGTGCTGCTGAGGGCGCCTGTCTATCCAGTCGGGGAAGCGGTGTCGTCCATGAGAGCAGGTCGGAGAGGCGAGGCCGTCAGGGGGAAGCTCTGGCGCACCCCTACCTGGCACGCCAAATGTCGGATCACGGGTTCCGACAAAACTCTCAAGGTTCGAACACTGGGGTGCGCACGAAGATCTCTCCTCTCCCAAGCTCTCGCACTCCATGATCTCACGGACTAGCTCGACGCACCCAAAGAACAGAACAAGAGACACAAGGTTTATACTGGTTTGGTCCATCGAAGCGGTGTAATACCCTACTCCAGTGTGGTGTGGTGGATTGCCTCTTGGGCTGCGGATGGACAGTTACAAGGGAAGAACAACCTCCTGAGGACAGGTGTTCTTGAGCGGGTGAGTGTGAGGATGGAATGGATCCGATCCAAGACGAGCTGAGATCCCCCCTCCCTACGGTGGTGGCTAGTCCTATTTATAGAGGCCTTGGTCCTCTTCCCAAATATTGAGCGGGAAGGGATCCCACAACGGCCAATTTCAAAGGGAGACAACTAGTATATCTTATCCTGACTAAAGGCGGTCTTCGCCTGCCAAATGCTCTGGTGGTGACGCCGTCTTGGGCTCCACGGTGACCTCTGTCCTGCCGTTGTACTGGTCTTGGTCTCATTGAACCGATATGGAAACCTGTGCCTGATGCCTCGAGACTCTGCGCCTGTGCTTGCCTCTTTAGCACAAAAGAGGAAACAAGGACACTATGCGCGCTGGCGCCCGCCTGGTCGCGGTCGTCATGGCTTGCGTCACAAGGACCTCGTGAGGTACCCCTTGCCTTGATCTCTCTGCTCCTCGCGAGCCAGCCTACTGAGGCTGCCCCTGATGAGGTCTTGTGTCGTCCGCCCCGCGAGGCTTGGCCCCTCGCGAGGGTCTTGAGTATTTGCTGGAGAAGATGGGCCATACGGGCCCGCTGGTGGAGCCACGCTGTGGGCCATAGGCAGGCAAGTCTGGGGACCCCCATTCCCAAAATGCCGACACCCGCCAGGAGTGACACGATCAGCCTCGTGATGACCACTGGTAGGGCTAGCCTCGCGAGGGCCCATGGAAGGACCAACCTCGTGAGGACCGCCCTCAGGGTAACGCTGGTCTTCCTCCATTGCCGCCGCCACCAACAAGAAATGACAACCACCACCAGGATGAGGGGGCCGGTGGCTTCCAAGAGCCTTAAGCCATTGCTTGCATCCTGGGCGGCGCTCAGGCCCCTCCCTCTCATCGCATCTTCAAGCAGTTCGCTTGTGAGGTGAACGCAGCCCTCCCCAGGCTCGAGGTAACACGTCCGCTCAGGTGGTCCAAGTACACCATCACCTTCGATTCTTCCGACCAGCTCAAGTGTGCGGCAACTGTCGGTGCCCTACCGATGCTCTGCTCACCTACCATCAGCAACATCCTCGTCACCAAGACACTCATCGATGGCGGTGTGGGGCTCAATGTTCTCTCCTTCGAGACGTTCGACCGACTCCAGGTGCCCTACGACTAGCTGCAGCCTACCAAGCCTTTCTCAGGAGTGACCGACGGCTCCACCACCCTGATAGGGCAGATCCGCCTCCCTGTCACCTTTGGCAAGCGCAACAACTACCGCACTGAGCTCATCGACTTGACATCGCCCACATCCACCTTCCATACAACGCCATCCTTGGGTATCCAGCCCTGGCCAAGTTCATGGCAGTGACTCATCATGGTTACAATGTGCTCAAGATGCAAGGGAGCTACGGTGTCATCACGGTGTGATCTCTCGAGCGTGCCTACCAGGTTGCAGCTGTCGAGGACCCAGATGATGAGGGCGTTGTGTACCCACCTAAGGTTGTCCCTAAGAAGAAGAAGCAGCTGCTCCGCCCAGGACCTTAAGAGGGTGGGGCATCCAGCAGTGCCACCTCAAGCTCCGCGCCCACCGACGAGGCACCTCCCTCTCTCGCATAGGAAGGCGCGCCCGACGCCCCTCTCAGGCTGGGCCAGCGCCACGAGGGAGGCGCTCGGGCACCATGTGCAGGCATGCTTCAGCATGCGCCTCCGCTAGGAAGGCACGAGGCGTCGGGTGCTCAGGAGTTCATGACCAAGGCAATCAAGGAGCTTCAGGAGGCAAGAGCAATGCAAGGCGACCGTCGCCCACCACCCAGCGCAGCTCCCTGCCCTGGCAAGGACAGCGAGCTGCGCGCCTGCGTCAACATCCCTGGCCTCAACAGGACCGCATCTCAGGAGCGCTTCTGGCCGTCCCGCATTGGCCGGTGCGAGGGCCCACCTCACAGCTATGTTCGCATGCCTTTCGGCCTGCCGAACGCAGCTATCACCTTCTAGCGCCACATGAGGAGCATCCCGGCGTCTCATGAGGCCAGGCACCAGGCGATCCTATCGGAGGTGGCGACGGATCCTCACGAGCCCCCGGGTCCGCAGAGCCTCCTGAGGTTCAAGACCTGGGCGTCTCATGAGGAGCGACTTCTGCAGCACGCGTCTTCAACTACATCAACACCTCTTCATCGTAGTCCTTTCGATAAGTAAGAGTGAGGGAGTCCTGGACTAGGGGGTGTCCGGATAGCCGGACTATCATCATCGGCCGGACTCCAAGACTATGAAGATACAAGATTGAAGACTTCGTCCCGTGTCCGGATGGGACTTTCCTTGGCATGGAAGGCAAGCTTGGCGATACAGATATGTAGATCTCCTACCATTGTAACCGACTCTGTGTAACCCTAGCCCTCTCCGGTGTCTATATAAACCGGAGGGTTTTAGTCCGTAGGACGAACAACCATTACAACAATCATACCATAGGCTAGCTTCTAGGGTTTAGCCTCCTTGATCTCGTGGTAGATCCACTCTTGTACTACCCATATCATCAATATCAATCAAGCAGGAGTAGGGTTTTACCTCCATCGAGAGGGCCCGAACCTGGGTAAAAACATCGTGTCCCTTGTCTCCTGTTACCATCCACCTAGATGCACAGTTCTGGACCCCCTACCCGAGATCCGCCGATTTTGACACCGTCATTGCTGCTTTCATTGAGAGTTCCTCTGTGTCGTCACCGATAGGCTTGATGGCTTCTTCAATCAACAACAACACCGTCCAGGGTGAGACTTTTCTCCCCGGACAGATCTTCGTGTTTGGCGGCTTTGCACTGCGGGCCAATTCACATGGCCATCTGGAGCAGATCGAAAGCTACGCCCCTAGCCATCAGGTCAGATTTGGAAGCCTAAACTTCATGGCTGACATCCGCGGAGACTTGATCTTCGATGGATTCGAGCCGCAGCCGAGCGTGCCGCACTGTCACGATGGGCATGACTTAACTCTGCCGCCGGACAGTACCCTGGAGGCCGCACACAAGTCCGCTCTGACCCATAGTTCGGAGCCGACCGCGCAGATCGAGGACAGGTGGTTGGACACCACCTCGGGGGCTGCAACTTCTACGGCGATAGAGCCGAATACTGACCTCGTCCCTTACAAAGCTTGTGACTCCAAGGTGCCGGACTCCGAACCTCCGGCGCCCCTGCCAATCGAATCCGATTGGGCGCCAATCATGGAGTTCACCTCTGCGGACATCTTTCAGCACTCACCCTTTGGCGACATCCTGAATTCGCTAAAGTATCTCTCGCTATCAGGAGAGCCCTGGCTAGACTGCGGTCAGGATGGTTGGGATGCGGACGACGAAGAAATTCGAAGCCCACCCACCGCCCACTTTGTAGCCACTGTCGACGATCTAACCGACATGCTAGACTATGACTCCGAAGACATCGACGGTGTGGACGACGATGCCGGAGACGATCAAGAACCAGCGCCTACAGGGCACTGGAAGACCACCTCGTCATACGACATACATGATGGACACCCCAAAGGATGGGGATGGCGAAGAAGCAGCAGAGGCAGATTCCTCTAAGAAACAGCCCAAGCGCCAACGTCAGCAACACCGCTCTAAATCCCGCCACAACAAGAATGGAGATTCCGGCACCGGAGATAATAACACCCCAGAGAGTGCCGAAGACAACCCCCTCCAGCACGATTCAACACAGGAGGACGGAGTAGCCAGCCCTCAGGAGAGAGCGGCAGACGAGGAGGATGAAAATTACATGCCTCCCTCCGGAGACGAGGCAAGCCTCAATGACGACGAATTCGTCGTGCCCGAGGATCCCGTCGAACAAGACCGTTTTAAACGCAGGCTAATGGCCGCGGCGAACAGCCTAGAGAAAAAGCAGCAACAGCTTCAAGCTCATCAAGACCTGCTGGCCGACAGATGGACCGAGGTCCTCGCGGCCGAAGAGTATGAACTCGAACGCCCCTCCAAAAGCTACCCAAAACGCAAGTTGCTCCCCCGACTAGAGGAGGAAGCATACAAACCTTCATCACCAGCGCACAATATGGCAGACCGACCACCTCGTGGCCGCGACAAAGAGGCATCCAGGCCCTCCGCCAGAGCTGTACCCCGGCACCGCTCGAAAAGCATGAAGCCACGGGGGAATGCGCCGGACTTGCGGGATATATTGGAGGATAAGGCAAGACAATCAAGATCTATCTACGGATCACGCGGGCGCCCCACGACCCACGACGACTACCGTCGCGCCGGATACAGCAACTCCGGCCGGGCCGAACACAGCGGACAAAGCTCTCTTGAGCTACGTCGTGATATTGCTCAATATAGAGGTGCCGCACACCCACTATGCTTCACAGACGAAGTAATGGATCATCAAATCCCTGAAGGGTTTAAACCCATGAACATTGAATCCTACGATGGCACAACAGACCCCGCGGTTTGGATCGAAGATTATCTCCTTCATATCCATATGGCCCGCGGTGACGATCTCCACGCCATCAAGTATCTCCCACTCAAGCTTAAAGGACCAGCTCAACATTGGCTTAACAGCTTGCCAGCAGAGTCAATTGGGTGTTGGGAGGACCTGGAAGCCGCATTCCTTGACAACTTCCAGGGCACATATGTGCGACCACCAGACGCCGATGACCTAAGCCACATAATTCAGCAGCCAGACGAATCAGCCAGACAATTTTGGACACGGTTCCTAACAAAGAAAAATCAAATCGTCGACTGTCCGGATGCAGAGGCCCTCGCAGCCTTCAAACATAACATCCGCGACGAGTGGCTGGCCTGGCACCTAGGACAGGAAAAGCCGAAATCCATGGCAGCCCTCACATCACTCATGACCCGCTTCTATGCGGGAGAGGACAGCTGGCTAGCTCGCAGTAACAACCTCAGCAAAAATTCTGGCAGTCCGGACAGCAACGACCGCAATGGCAGGTCGCGTCGCAACAAAAACAAAGGTCGTGTCAACGGCGATAACACTGAGGATACGGCAGTCAACGCCGGATTCAGAGGCTCTAAACCCGGTCAGTGGAAGAAGCCATTCAAAAGAACCACTCCGGGTCCGTCCAATTTGGACCGAATACTCGACCACTCTTGCCAGATACATGGCACCCCCGAAAAGCCAGCTAACCACACCAACAGGGATTGTTGGGTACTCAAGCAGGCAGGCAAGTTAATTGCTGAAAACAATGACAAGGGGCTGCATAGCGATGACGAGGAGGAGACTCGGCCGCCGAACAGTAGAGGACAAAAGGGTTTCCTCCCACAAGTGCAGACGGTAAACATGATATACGCAACCCACATACCCAAAAGGGAGCGGAAGCATGCACTTAGGGACGTATATGTGATGGAGCCTGTCGCCCCGAAGTTCAATCCATGGTCCTCTTGTCCAATCACTTTCGATCGAAGGGACCACCCCACCAGTATCCGCCATGGCGAATTCGCCGCATTGGTTTTAGACCCAATCGTTGATGGATTTCACCTCACTAGAGTCCTGATGGACGGCGGCAGCAGCCTGAACCTGCTTTATCAGGATACAGTGCGCAAGATTGGCATAGACCCCTCAAGGATTAAACCCACAAAGAAAACTTTCAAAGGCGTCATACCAGGTGTTGAGGCTAATTGTACTGGCTCAGTTACACTAGAAGTGGTCTTCGGATCCCCGGATAATTTCCGAAGCGAGGAGTTAATCTTCGACATAGTCCCGTTCCGCAGTGGCTATCACGCTCTGCTTGGACGAACCGCGTTCGCAAAGTTCAACGCGGTACCGCATTATGCATACCTTAAGCTTAAGATGCCAGGTCCTCGTGGAGTCATCACGGTCAACGGAAACACGGAACGCTCCCTCCGAACGGAGGAACACACAGCGGCTCTCGCGGCAGAAGTACAGAGCAGCCTCTTAAGGCAATTTTTGAGTCCGGCCGTTAAACGACCGGACATGGCCAAACGCGCCCGGAGTAACATACGTCAAGACCACCTGGCACGTTCCGAGCACACGTAGCAATGCGGCCCCAACCCCAGCCCCTACATGATTGCAAGACTAGCCCTCCATGTACATCATTACGCTCTAGAGATACCTTGGGCACAGGGGGAGGGGCACGACCATGACAGGCCCAGAGTGCGGCTCAACCACACCAGGGGCTCCCAAGTGTGTCGCTCTTTTTCTTTTCCTTTTTATCAACAGGACTCCATTCACCAGAGACCCTGTCCGGCGATGGATCTGTCGAACTCACGATGCAACAGCCAGGGAGGGACAATGGCTACGACGAACACTCAGGTGGTCTCCATTATGAGCATTAAATCTGTTTAATACACCATTCCGCAGCCTACCCCTGGAGGGGGACAAGTCTAATAGTCCAAACCCTTGCTTACCGCACTATTTGTATCATTCTACACTCATAGCAGAATTCCTTGAATAAACAATGCATCACTTTTTGCTTATAATTGCATTCCTTTTATTTATACATATGTTCATCTATGACATCTTGCATCCGTACAATTTGGTACGGCCGAATACACCAGGGGCTTATGTTCCCCGCATTATGGTGTCGTAAGTCCGAACACTTTCACAAGTGCAGCACCCCGAACTTATAGCACTATATGCTTCGGCTCCGAATCATGTCTTCGGTCAATAGTTGGGTTTGCCCGGCTCCCATGTTTTGGTACCTTACGTTCCGTTCTATCGGCTAAGGTAGCACTGGGAGAACCACTGCGATTGCGCCTCGATTGAGCTGGGCGAGCGCCTCAGTGGAGAAAGCTAAAACTGGCCATCATGATAAGGCGAGAGCTGGTCGCTGTTCGAGAGGTCTTTTCGAGTCCCTAAAGACTTATGCCGCTTAGAGCGAGGAACCGGCTGTGTCCGGCCTAGGCGTGGATCGCGCCCCGAACTCGGTCTTCTGAACACCAGGGGCTTCGCCGAAATTTAAAATTATAGAATTCTATGGCTAAGTGAGAGTGTTCAAGCATTATAAGTCCGGTTGCCTTGTTCGTTGTGTTGAGCGCCTCCCTAGATGGACCCAAAACTGAGAACAAGAGCGCTCAAGTTTATCCCGAACACCCCAGCACTCGTGGCATGGGGGTTGAAGCCGACGACTTGCCATCTCTCAGATTTGATAAACGGCCGCACAGAAGGTAATATTTTAAATTAATAAGCGTTGCTTAGCGCATATGAACAAAGTTTTCAGCGCACAGGATAACACATCGCGAGTTTACTCAAAAATTACATCTCTCAGGCACTCATCCGCAATCTTGCGGGCACCCTTCAGGACACTCTTATAGTACATTTTGGGCGTACGATACTCCTTGCCCGCCGGCGGCGCGTCTGTCAGAAGCCTCTCAGCATCCAGCCTGCCCCAGTGCACCTTTGCGCGGGCAAGGGCCCGACGGGCACCTTCAATGCAGGTGGAGCGCTTGATGACCTCCACCCAAGGGCACGCATCCACCAGCCGCCACACGAGGCCGAAGTAGCTCCCAGGCATGGCCTCTCCAGGCCACAGCCGGACTATGAGGCCCTTCATGGCCTGCTCGGCTACCTTGTGGAGCTCGACCAGCTGCTTCAGCTGGTCGCTAAGGGGCACCAGATGTCCGGCCTCAGCATACTGAGACCAGAAGACCTTCTCTGTTGAGCTCCCCTCCTCGGCCCAGTAGAATGCGGCGGCATCGGACACGCTGCGAGGCAGATCTGCAAACGCCTCTGGAGAGCTCCGAATTCGGGTAAGTAACAGGTAATTCACATTCACATGCTTGCTTTGCATGAAAAATGACTTACCCGCCGCTATTTTCTTCGCCACCTCAATCTCCTGGAGGGCCTTATGGGCCTCAGCCTTAGCGGCTTTGGCACTTTCAAGAGCCGAGGCAAGCTCGGACTCTCGAGTCTTCGAGTCGCGCTCCAAACTCTCATGCTTTTCCATGAGAGCCTGGAGCTCTTGCCGCACCTCCGCCACCCGCGCCTCCTGCTTCTCTTGCTCCGCTCGTTCCGCTGCCGCATTACGTTCGGCCACGGACATGGCCTCCTTCAGGGTCGCCACCTCGTTCGTGGCCCCTGCAGTACCCATGTTATCCTTGTCATTTCTATTGCAACCAAAATCCTTTTCTGTAAGGTACAAATTTAATGCGGTGTTACTCACCTTCTTTGTCCTCGAGCTGCTTCTTGGCAAGGCCGAGCTCGTGCTCGGACCGCTCGAGGTCCTGCTTCAAAGCATCGACCTCCACAGTCAGTGCGGCAGAGGTCAGCAGCGCAGCCTGCAATCCCATATTGACATAATTTTTAGAACTCCTGCGTATATCTTTTTTAGATCCTCAGTTCGGTTTTTCTTTTTGAACACCGAACCGAGCATCAGGGGCTACTGTCTATGCGGTATTACATTGCATATTTTAAAACTTCTTACCTCAAAGCCTGTTAGAAGGCTGTTGCAGGCTTCAGTCAGCCCGCTCTTGGCGAGCTGAACCTTCTGAATCACCGTACTCGTAATAGTGCGGTGTTCTTCCTCGATGGAACTGCCGTTGAGCGCCTCCAACAAGTTGTTCGGCGCCTCCGGTTGGACGGAGGTTGCCGGTGTCACGGTCTTGCCCTTCTTACGAAGGGGCCGCCTGCCGGACTCCGGAACCACTGCGGGTTCCGGCACGGAGTCCGGCACGAAGTCCGGGAGGTTGCCTTGTGGCACCTCTGGAGCCTTCCCCTCCTGGTGGGTCCCCTACTGGGATCCCACCTCGGCGTCCTCAGCATCGCGAGGGGTGGAGGCGGTCGGAATGGAATCTACATCCGACGGAGCCAAGGACCCGCTGGATGAAGCGGGAAGATCCTCCTCGGTCGGGCTGCAGGTAGTGTGCGGCATTAGAAGGACACTACGTGGCACAAAAGAGAAATTACAAATTACTCAGGAATCCGGATACTTATGATCTTGCCAGGGGCATGGCCCTTGAGGGACACTCCTCGTCGCCATCGTTGGCGTTGGCGGAGCTGTCCGGAGGAAGGGTCCTTCCCCTCTTGGACCCTTCGGCCTCCCCCGTTGGGGAAGCCTTCCTCTTCCTCTCTCCCCCCTCCTGGGGAGAGTCTTCTTTCTCCTCCTCGCCTTCGGGGGAGGAGTCCGCCTCGGAGTCATCGGACGATGAGTCCGATACCACCTGGCGCCGGGAACTCCTTCGGGTTCCCGTGGCCTTCTTCTTGGCCTTCTTCTCCGGCACCACATAAAGTGCCGGGACTAGCAGCCCCGTTAAACGGGCGTCCGCTGGTTCCTCGGGAAGGGGAGCCGGAAAGTTAACCTGTCCGGACGTCCTCTGCTAGTCCTGTTAAAGGCATTGGGAATTTTAGATCCCACATAGAGTCAAACTATGAAAGAAATAAATGTCCCATAAAGGATAACACATCTTACCACACCGGCCGGGCGCTTGGTGCTGAATCCGCGATCTTCAGTCGCGGACGCGGGGGCTTCTCCGCCCTTGAACAGCACCCTCCAGGCAGCTTCGTACGTCGTGTCGAAGAGCCCGCTCAGGGTCCGGTGCTGTGCCGGATCGAAATCCCACAGATTGAAGGCCCGTTGTTGGCAGGGGAGAATCCGGCGGACGAGCATGACCTGGATCACGTTGACAAGCTTGAGCTTCTTGTTCACCAAGGTCTGGAGACAGGACTGGAGTCCAGTCAGCTCCTCCGAACTGCCCCATAGCAAGCCCTTCTCTTTCCAGGAGGTGAGCTGCATGGGGGAACCAGATCTGAACTCGGGGGCCGCAGCCCATTTAGGGTCACGCGGCTCGGTGATATAGAACCACCCCGATTGCCACCCTTTGATGGTTTCCACAAAGGCGCCCTCGAGCCAGAGGACGTTGGGCATTTTGCCCACCATGGCGCCTCCGCACTCCGCTTGGACGCCGTTCACTACCTTCGGCTTGACATTGAAGGTTTTTAGCCACAAGCCGAAGTGGGGCTGGATGCAGAGGAAGGCCTCACACACGACGATAAACGCCGAGATGTTGAGGATGAAGTTTGGCGCCAGATCGTGGAAGTCCAGGCCGTAGTAGTACATGAGCCCCCGGACGAAGGGATGAAGTGGGAAGCCCAGTCTGCGGAGGAAGTGGGGAAGGAATACGACCCTCTCATGGGGCCTGGGGGTGGGGATGAGCTGCCCCTTTTCGGGCAGCCGGTGCGCGATGTCGCTAGACAGGTATCCGGCGCCGTGCAGCTTCTCGATGTGCTCCTCCGTAACGGAGGAGTTCATCCACTTGCCTCCCGCTCCGGACATGGCTGGAGCAGGTTGAGACGAGATGTGCGGACTTGGGCGCTAGAGCTCGAGTGCGTGGAGATGGATAAGCAAAGGAGGAAGAAGGCGTAGGTAAAAAAGGTGGATCCTTATCCCCTTATATATGGGCGGACGAAGACTATGCGTCCCCACCGGCCTGGTAAAACTCGCTTATCTCCCAAGTGCCACCATCAATGGCGCAGTTGGGTTACCCACGTCCGTATTGATGAGAATCCCGGAATAAGGGGAACACGATCTCTGCTTCGACAAGACGTGCCAAGGAAACCGCTTCGCTAAACGCGCTGAGGTGGTATAATAAAAAATGATTCAAGTAAAGGCTTGGTAGTGGCATGACGTCACGCCACAAAACACGTCAGCGGATTGAGCTTGTGTACATATTATTCTCTCTATGGTGGAATGTGGAATTTATTTTGCAGAGCCGGACACTATCCTGGTGTTCACAATCTTCTATGAATTATTCGAAGGAGGAACCCGCCTTGCAATGCCGAACAATATGCACGCCGGACTCATCGTCATTGAAGCCTGGTTCAGGGGCTACTGAGGGAGTCCTGGACTAGGGGGTGTCCGGATAGCCGGACTATCATCATCGGCCGAACTCCAAGACTATGAAGATACAAGATTGAAGACTTTGTCCCGTGTCTGGATGGGACTTTCCTTGGCGTGGAAGGCAAGCTTGGCGATACGGATATGTAGATCTCCTACCATTGTAACCAACTCTGTGTAACCCTAGCCCTCTCCGGTGTCTATATAAACCGGAGGGTTTTAGTCCGTAGGACGAACAACCATTACAACAATCATACCATAGGCTAGCTTCTAGGGTTTAGCCTCCTTGATCTCGTGGTAGAACCACTCTTGTACTACCCATATCATCAATATCAATCAAGCAGGAGTAGGGTTTTACCTCCATCAAGAGGGCCTGAACCTGGGTAAAAACATCGTGTCCCTTGTCTCCTGTTACCATCCGCCTAGACGCACAGTTCGGGACCCCCTACCCGAGATCCGCCGGTTTTGACACCGACAAAGAGTGTCGAACCCAACGAGGAGCAGAAGGAAATGATAAGCGGTTTTCAGTAAGGTTTTCTCTGCAAGCACTGAAATTGTAGGTAATAGATAGTTTTGTGATAAGATAAATTGTAACGACATGAAAGTAAATAAACTGCAGCAAGGTGGCCCAATCCCTTTGTAGCAAAGGATAAGCCTGGAAAATTTTTATAATGAGAAAATAGCTCCCAAGGACACATGGGAATTATCGTCAAGATAGTTTTCATCACGCTCATATGATTCGCGTTTACTTGGACAAGGACACTTTGATAATGAGAAAAGAGCTCCCAAGGACACTTTGATAATTTGATATGTGGGTGGGCCGGTGCTTGGGTACTGCCTTACTTGGACAAGAATCCCACTTATGATTAACCCCTATTGCACGCATCCACAACTACAAAAGAAGTATTAAGGTAAACCTAACCACAACATTAAACATATGGATCCAAATCAGCCCCTAACGAAGCAATGCATAAACTAGGGTTTAAGCTTCTGTCACTCTAGCAACCCATCATCTAGTTATTACTTCCCAATGCCTTCCTCTAGGCCCAAACAATGGTGAAGTGTCATGTAGTCGACGTTCACATAACACCACTAGAGGAAATACAACATACATCTCATCAAAATATCAAATGAATACCAAATTCACATGACTACTGATAGCAAGACTTCACCCATGTCCTTAGGAACAAACGTAACTACTCACAAAGCATATTCATGTTCATAATCAGAGGAGTAATTATATGCATTAAGGACCTGAACATATGATCTTCCACCAAGTAAACCAATTAGCATCAACTACAAGGAGTAATCAACACTACTAACAACCCACAGGTACCAATTTGTGGTTTGGACACAAGATTGGATAGAAGAGATGAACTAGTGTTTTGAGAGGAGATGCTGCTGGTGAAGATGTTGATGGAGATTGACCCCCTCCCGATGAGAGGATCGTTGGTGATGACGATGGTTATGTTTTCCCCCTCCCGGAGGGAAGTGTCCCCGGCAGAACAGCTCTACCGGAGCTCTAGATTGGTTCCGCCAAGGTTCCGCCTCATGGCGGTGGAGTTTCGTCCCGTAAGCTTGCCCACCATTTTTTTCCAGGGTAAAAGCCTTCATATAGCAGAAGATGGACATTGGAGGGCCACCAGGGGGGCCAGGAGACAGGGGCGCACCCAGTAGGGGTGGGCGCGCCCCCCACCCTCCTAGCCAGGGTGTGGGCCCCCTAAGGTGTTTCTTCCACTCAAAAATTCTTATTAATTCCATAAATAAGTTTGGTGGAGTTTCAGGATTTTTGGAGCAGTGCAGAATAGGTTTCCAATGTTGTCTCCTTTTCCAGCCAGAATTCAAGCTGCCGGCATTCCCCCTCTTCATGGTAAACCTTGTAAAATAAGAGAGAATAGCCAGAAGTATTGAGATATAATGTGTAATAACAGCCCATAATGCAATAAATATTGATATAAAAGCATGATGGAAAATGGACGTGTCAACTCCCCCAAGCTTAGACCTCGCTTGTCCTCAAGCAGAAGCCGATATCGAAAAATATGTCCACATGTTTAGACATAGAGGTGTCGATAAAAATAAAATACGGACATGAGGGCATCATGATCATTCTTATAATAGCAACATAAATAGATTTTATCATATGATTTCTTATGCTCAAGTAACGATCAATTCACAATGTCAAGCATGGTTCAGAAACTTCATTGGAAGTTAACAAACTATAATCTCAGTCATTGAAGCAATTGCAATTTATCATAACATCAGAAAGAGTCAAGAATAGAGCTTTTCAGCGAGTCCACATACTCAACTATCATGTAGTCTTCTACAATTGCTAACACTCACGCGGTACTTGTTGTTATAGAGTTTCAGTCGGACACTAAGAAAGATAGGAGCTTATTGTGTTGCCTCCCAACGTATTCACCTTTAGGTGATGTCAACAATAATATTCCATGCCAACTTACATCCAATTGGATATATATGTCATGATCTTTCAAACACGAGGAGCTTGCCAAAGGATAAAATGAAAAAGGGAAAGGTGAGGATCACCTTGACTCAAGCATAAAGTAAAAACATAAAGTAAAGATAGGCCCTTTGCAGAGGGAAGCAGAGGTTGTCATGTGCGTTTAGGGTTGGATGCACAAAATCTTAATGCAAAAGAACGTCACTTTATATTGCCCCTTGTATGTGGACCTTTGTTATGCAGTCCGTCGCTTTTATTGCTTCCACGACAAGATCGTATAAAGCTTATTTTCTATGCACTAATAAGTCATACATATTTAGATAGCAATTTTTATTGCCTGCAACATGACAACTTACTTGAAGGATCTTACTCAATCCATAGGTAGGTATGGTGGACTCTCATGGCAAAACTGGGTTTAAGGATATTTGGAAGCACGAGTAGTATCTCTACTTAGTGCAAGAAATTTGGCTAGCATGAGGGGGAAAGGCAAGCTCAACATGTTTGGAAGGTCAATGAAAATATACTTTAACTGAGATGTGAGAAAACATAAACCACTACGTTGTCTTCCATGTCCAACATCAACTCTTTTAGCATGTCATACTTAATGAGTACTTCACAATCATGAAAGATGTCCAAGATAATATATTTGTATGTGAACCTCTCTTTCCTTGTTACTTCCTATTAATTGCAACGATGACCAAAACTACGTTTATCAACTCTCAACAACTTTTATGCCTCATACTTTCTATGTGTGAAGTCATCACTAACCATAAGATCGATATGAACTCTTTTATTCTCTAATTTCTCAAGATCATAGCAAGATAGAAAAGCCCTTGACTCAACACTAATCTTTATTATAGATAGCTCACGGACTCGATTACATAAAGAGATCACAAAGCAAAACTCAAAACTACTTGATATCAAAACTTCAATCTACTAGATCAAGATACTACTAAAAGGATCGAACTAAATAAAATGGTAAAGATAGGAGTGTGATGGTGATACGATACCGGGGCACCTCCCCCAAGCTTGGCAGTTGCCAAGGGGAGTGCCCATACCCATGTAATTATGTCCTCGGAGGTGGTGAAGTAGGAGTTGTTGATGATGTAGGCTTCTTCCTCAATTTACGCTTGAGTATAGTATTTTGTTCTTTTAGGTCCTCGACCTCCTGCTCAAGGCTTAATACTCTTTTGCACAACTCCTGTTTATTATTCTGCAAGAGACGAAAAGGAATAAATTTGATCTTTGGCTTATTTGCTCTATCAGGGAGGCTTGACTTTTTAAACTCCACGTGCATGTCCCGACGCTGAGGTAATGGGGCTTCATCTTCGTCTGAACTCGTCTCCTCCTTTCCCTTAGGATCATAGTCTTCCTATTGTTCAGAGGTCCAGCCATCATGCTCCAAGTCCCCGTAGACCTTAGGGTCTGCAACAAAATAAGTAACATAGCTTTCCCCTTCCGAATCCCGAGACGACATATTGCTCTAAATCTGTAACAGAAACAGCTCGAAACGAAAACAGAGGATATTTGCGTGATACCGTGGTCAAAACCTTTGGGAGTTTATATAATGATTTTTTACCGACCAAAATACGTAACGTGCAAGAAAACGGAGTCCGGGAGGCACACGGGGTGTCCACGACATAGGGGGCGCGCCAGTAAGGGTGGGCGCGCCCTCCACCCTCGTGGAGGCCGCATGTCCTTCCCGAACTACTTCTTTCTTCCTAAAATTCTTAAATATTCCAAAACTAATAAAAATTGCCATTGGAGTTGTTTTGGAGTTGGTTTACTTACCGTACCACATACCTATTCCTTTTCGGAGTCTGGGACGTTCTGGAAAGTGTCCCTTATGTATTCCTCCGGGGTCACGGTTTCAATGATATTAGTTTCACATTGATAGGATTACCTGAGATGTAATGTTTAATTCTTTGACCGTTCACCACCCTCGGACTTGTGCCTTCGAAGTTGTTGATTTTTATGGCACCAGAACGATAGACCTCCTCGATAACATAAGGACCTTCCCATTTAGAGAGAAGTTTTCCTGCAAAAAATCTTAAACGAGAGTTGAATAATAACACATAATCACCTACGTTAAACTCACGCTTTTGTGTCCTTTTATCATGGCAACGTTTGACTTTTTCTTTGAATAGCTTGGCATTCTCATAGGCTTGGGTTCTCCATTCATCAAGTGAGCTAATATCAAACAACCTCTTCTCACCGGCAAGTTTGAAGTCATAGTTGAGCTCTTTAATAGCCCAATATGCTTTATGTTCAAGTTCAAGAGGTAAATGAATCACTTTTCCATAAACCATCTTATATGGAGACATACCCATAGGATTTTTGTATGCAGTTCTATAGGCCCATAATGCATCATCAAGTTTTTTGGACCAATTCTTTCTAGATCTATTGACAGTCTTTTGCAAAATTAATTTGAGCTCTCTATTGCTCAACTCTACTTGACCACTAGACTGCGGATGATAAGGAGGTGCGATTCTATGATTAACATCATACTTAGCAAGCATCTTACGGAAAGCACCATGAACAAAATGTGAACCACCATCAGTCATAAGATATCTAGGGACTCCAAACCTCGGAAAAATAACTTCTTTAAGCATTTTGATAGAGGTGTTATGATCAGCACTACTAGTTGGAATAGCTTCTACCCACTTAGTAACGTAATCAACAGCAACTAAAATATGTGTGTAACCATTAGAGGCAGGAAAAGGTCCCATATAATCAAAGCCCCAAACATCAAATGGCTCAATAACAAGAGAATAATTCATAGGCATTTCATGGCGTCTACTAATATTACAAATTCTTTGACATTCATCACAAGATAAGACAAACTTATGAGCATCTTTGAAGAGAGTAGGCCAATAAAAACCAGATTGCAATACCTTATGTGCAGTTCTATCTCCAGCATGGTGTCCTCCATAGGATTCAGAGTGACACTTGTGTAGGATTTGTTCTTGTTCATGCTCAGGTACACAACGTCTAATAACACCATCTACTCCTTCTTTATAAAGGTGTGGGTCATTCCAGAAGTAATGTCTTAAATCATAAAAGAACTTTTTCTTTTGCTGGTATGTGAAACTAGGAGGTATAAATTTAGCAACAATGTAATTAGCATAATCAGCATACCAAGGAGCAGTACGAGAAGCATTAACGACCACTAATTGTTCATCAGGAAAGCTATCATCAATAGGCAGTGGGTCATCAAGAACATTCTCTAACCTAGACAAGTTGTCTGCAATGGGGTTCTCAGCTCCCTTTCTATCAATAATATGCAAATCAAATTCTTGGAGCAAGAGAACCCATCTAATGAGTCTAGGCTTAGCATATTTCTTTTCCATAAGATTTTTAATAGCAGGATGATCAGTGTGAATAGTAACTTTGGATTCAACAATATAAGGTCTAAACTTATCACATGCAAACACAACAGCTAAGAATTATTTTTCAGTAGTAGCATAATTTCTCTGGGTAGTATCAAGAGTCTTACTAGCATACTGGATAACATTCAATTTCTTATCAACTCTTTGCCCTAGAACAACACCTACAGCATAATCACTAGCATCACACATAATTTCAAAAGGTAAATTCCAATCAGGTGGCTAAACAATAGGTGCAGTGATCAAAGCTTTCTTAAGTATTTCAAATGCTTTTACACAATCATCATCAAAGACAAAAGGAATATCTTTTTGCAATAAATTAGTCGGAGGACTAGAGATTTTAGAAAAGTCCTTAATGAACCTCCTATAAAAATAGGCATGACCAAGGAAACTTCTTATAACTTTTATGTCCTTGGGACATGGCATCTTTTCAATAGCATCAACTTTAGCTTTATCAACTTCAATACCTCTCTCGGAAATCTTATGCCCCAAAACAATGCCTTCGTTAACCATAAAGTGACACTTTTCCCAATTCAAGACGAGACTAGTGTCTTCGCATCTCTGCAAAACTCGATCAAGGTTGCTTAAGCAATCATCAAAAGAGGATCCGTAAACGGAGAAATCATCCATGAATACCTCGCAAATCTTTTCACAAAAGTCAGAGAATATAGCCATCATACATCTTTGAAAGGTAGCAGGTGCATTACATAAGCCAAAAGGCATACGTCTATAAGCAAAAGTACCGAAAGGGCAAGTAAAAGTAGTTTTTGATTGATCCCCCGCTGACACAGGTATTTGAGAGAAACCAGAATAACCATCTAGAAAGCAGAAATGTGTGTGTTTGGATAGTCTTTCTAGCATTTGATCAATAAAAGGTAAAGGGTAATGATCTTTCTTAGTAGCTTTATTTAATTTACAGAAATCAATTACCATCCTATAACCTGTAATAATTCTTTGCGGGATCAATTCATCTTTATCATTAGGAACGATAGTAATACCTCCCTTTTTAGGAACACAATGGACAGGGCTTACCCAATCACTATTAGCAATGGGATAAATTATACCTGCCTCAAGGAGCTTTAGTATCTCCTTTCTTACCACTTCTTTCATCTTGGGGTTCAGTCATCGTTGAGGATCTCTAACTGGTTTAGCATCGCCTCCAAATTAATTTTGTGTTGGCATAACGTGAGACTAATGCCCTTAAGATCATCCAGAGTATATCCAATAGCAGCACGGTGCTTCTTTAGAGTTTTCAATAATGTTTCTTCTTCTTGCTCTGAAAGGTTAGCACTAATAATAACAGGATATATTTTCTTTTCATCAAGATAAGCATACTTAAGATTATCAGGTAATGGTTTGAGTTCAAACACGGGATCACCCTTGGGTGGAGGGGGATCCCCAAGAACTTCAACGGGAAGGTTGTGTTTTAGCATAGGTTCCTGTTTAAGGAACACTTCATCTATTTCCCTTCTTTCCTTCATAAACATATCGTTTTCATGGTCTAACAAATATTGTTCTAACGGATCAGTAGGAGGCACGGCAATGGAAGCAAGACCAATAATCTCATCCTTACTAGGTGATTCTTTATCACGAGGTTGTCTATGAAACTTAGCAAAATTAAACTCATGAGACATACCCTCTAAGCCAATTGTAACAGTATCTTTTTCACAATCAATCCAAGCATTAACTGTATTCAAGAAGGGTCTACCAAAAACAATGGGACATAAATCATCTTGTGGGGAACCAAGAACAAGAAAATCAGCAGGATATTTAACCTTCCCACACAAGACTTCAACATCTCTAACTATCCCAACTGGTTTAATGGTATCCCTATTAGCAAGCTTAATAGTAACATCAATGTCTTCCAATTCAACAGGTGTAATGTCATGCATAATGTCTTTATATAAGTCATAGGGTATTGCACTAGCACTAGCACCCATATGACATAAGCCATGATAACAATGATCTCCTATTTTAACAGAAATAACAGGCATGCCTACCACAGGTCTATGTATCTTAGTATCTGGTCTAGCAATATTAGCAGTCTCACCACAGAAACAAATAACATGCCCATCTAAATCATCATCCAAGAGATCTTTAACCATAGCAATACTAGGTTTAACTTTGATTTGCTCAGGAGGTGTATAAGTCCTAGTATTACTCTTACGAACAACAGCTGATGTTTTAGCATGATCCTTTATCCTAACAGGAAAAGGAGGTTTCTCAACATAAGTAGTAGGAACAATAGGATCACTATAAGTGACAGCCTTTTCTTGAACTGTAATAGGTGCAACTACTTTTACTTCAACGGGAGGATTATATTTAAACCACTTCTCTTTAGGGAGATCAACGTGAGTAGCAAAAGATTCACAGAAAGAAGCTACTATCTCAGAGTCAAGTCCATACTTAGCGCTAAATCCACGAAAAGCATCGGTATCCATAAAAGATTTAACACAATCAAACTTAGGTGTCATACCTGACTCCTTACCATCGTCGGAACCCCAATCTTCAGAGTTGCGTTTAATTCTTTCCAATAAGTCCCATTTGAATTCAATAGTCTTCAGCATATAAGAACCAGCACAGGAAGTATCGAGCATGTTGCGATCATTGAGAGAAAGCCAAGCATAAAATTTTTGAATAATCATTTCTCTGGAAAGCTCATGATTGGGGCATGAATATAACATTGACTTAAGCCTCCCCCAAGCTTGAGAGATGCTTTCTCCTTCACGAGGCCAGAAATTATATATGTAATTACGATCACGATGAACAAGATGCATAGGATAGAACTTCAGGTGAAATTCCAACTTCAATCGTTTATAATTCCAAGATCTCGTATCATCACATAGCCTATACTATGTTAATGCATCACCCTTCAAAGATAAAGGGAAAACCTTCCTTTGACAACATCATCGGGAGTACCTGCAAGCTTTAATAATCCACAAACTTCATCCACAAAGATAAGGTGTAAATCGGGATGCAATGTTCCATCTCTTGCAAATGGATTAGCTAGTAGTTTCTCTATCATACCTGAAGGAATCTCAAAGTAAATATTTTCAAAAAGTTCAGTAGGTTGAGGAGCAACTCTTTGCTCTTCTGGTCGGGGTGAAGATACCCCGAACAAGTCCCTCAAAGGATTAGTTTCCATAATGACAAGCAACAGAAAATTTCAGCACACTATATAAATGTTTCCTTACCAAGTTCCACTCACCAAAAGCACTACACTCCCCGGCAACGGCGCCAGAAAAGAGTCTTGATGACCCACAAGT
Source organism: Triticum dicoccoides (assembly GCF_002162155.2). NCBI lineage: Eukaryota > Viridiplantae > Streptophyta > Magnoliopsida > Poales > Poaceae > Triticum > Triticum dicoccoides. The sequence continues at coordinate 354,415,842 of NC_041381.1, read as the reverse complement.
GTAGGGGATCTGTCATAGTCCTTTGGATAAGTAAGAGTGTCGGACCCAACGAGGAGCAGAAGGAAATGATAAGCGGTTTTCAGTAAGGTTTTCTCTGCAAGCACTAAAATTGTAGGTAATAGATAGTTTTGTGATAAGATAAATTGTAATGAGTAACAGGCAATGAAAATAAATAAAGTGAAGCAAGGTGGCCCAATCCCTTTGTAGCAAAGGATAAGCCTGGACAATTTCTTATAATGAGAAAAGAGCCCGAGGACACATGGGAATTATCGTCAAGCTAGTTTTCATCACGCTCATATGATTCACGTTCGGTACTTTCATAATTTGATATGTGGGTGGACTGGTGCTTGGGTACTGCCCTTACTTGGAAAAGCATCCCACTTATGATTAACCCCCGTTGCAAGCATCCACAACTACAAAAGAATTATTAAGGTAAACCTAACCACAACATTAAACATATGGATCCAAATCAGCCCCTAACGAAGCAATGCATAAACTAGGGTCTAAGCTTCTGTCACTCCACCAACCCATCATATACTTATTACTTCCCAATGCCTTCCTCTAGGCCCAAATAATGGTGAAGTGTCATGTAGTCGTCGTTCACATAACACCACTAGAGGAAAGACAACATACATATCATCAAAATATCGAACGAATACCAAATTCACATGACTACTAATAGCAATGACTTCACCCATGTCCTCGGGAACAAACGTAACTACTCACAAAGCATATTCATGTTCATAATCAGAGGAGTAATTATATGCATTAAGGATCTGAACATATGATCTTCCACCAAGTAAACCAATTAGGATCAACTACAAGGAGTAATCAACACTACTAGCAACCCACAGGTACCAATTTGTGGTCTGGATACAAGAGATGAACTAGTGTTTTGAGAGGAGATGGTGCTGGTGAAGATGTTGATGGAGATTGACCCCCTCCCAATGAGAGGATCGTTGGTGATGACGATGGTGATGATTTCCCGCTCCCGGAGGGAAGTGTCCCCGGCAGAACAGCTCTGCCGGAGCTCTAGATTGGTTCCGCCAAGGTTCCGCCTCGTGGCGGCGGAGTTTCCTCCCGTAAGCTTGCCCACGATTTTTCCAGGGTAAAAGCATTCATATAGCAGAAGATGGACACTGGAGGGCCACCAGGGGGCCCAGGAGACAGGGGGTGTACCTAGTAGGGGTGGGCGCGCCCCCTCCCTCCTGGCCAGGTTGTGGGCCCCCTGAGGTGTTTCTTCCGCTCAATAATTCTTATTAATTCCAAAAATAAGTTTCGTGGAGTTTCATGATTTTTGGAGTAGTGCAGAATAGGTTTCCAATGTTTGCCCCTTTTCCAGCCAGAATTCCAGTTGCCGGCATTCCCCCTCTTCATGGTAAACCTTGTAAAATAAGAAAGAATACCCATAAGTATTGAGATATAATGTGTAATAACAGCCCATAATGCAATAAATATTGATATAAAAGCATGATGCAAAATGGACGTATCAGGGCGCCCCCCATACTACGTTATCCCCAAGCCACGTGGGTCCATCCCTGCGGCAATGTATCCTTCTTGCATCTATCAGTACTAGTTCTACCTTTTGATCATGAGTTGCTTTATGATTACCACCTACCTGTCCGGTGCTTCGACGCCATGAACGTTGTGCGCCCATGCAAGCCCATCCACGACCGCCTCATGATAAAGGACTGGCACGGTGTCTATGCTCGGGTCCGTTCCTGCAGCGCCGCTAAACCCAAGCGGCTGAGATCTGGCTCGCGGGCCAGCTCCCGTGCATGTCATGTCCCATGGTCCTTGGTTCCTTGTTCTCGCATGAGCTAATCGGTGGCGGGCAAGTTTGACGGATTTCGGGTTCCGCAAACCCTTGAGACGTTTGAACTCTGGGGTGCGTGCGAAGAACTCGTCCTCCCCAGTCTGCCTACTCGCTGATCTCACGGCCTACCTCGATGAACTGAGAGGAAATGGGACACATCAGTTTAGCCAGGTTCGGGCCACCTTGCGGTGTAAAACCATACTCCTGCTTTGTGGTGGATTGGCCTCGAGGGGCTGAGGATGAACTAGTACAGTGGCGAACAACCTCAGGAGGAGAGGTGTTCTTGGACTCGAGTTGGCTGGTGGCTCTGAGGGTGGACTGGATGATCCGTCCCCTCTATGGTGGTGGTTAGGTCCTATTTATAGTGGCCTTGGTCCTCTTCCCAAATGAAAGCCGGGAAGGGTTCCCACAGCGGCCAAATTCGAAGGGAGACAACTAGTACATGCTATCCTGACAAAAGTAGTCTTCGCCTGCAAAAGCCTCTGGTCGTGACGCCGTGGTGGGCTCGGCGATGACCTCCGTCCTGCCATCCTGGCGGTCTTGGTCTTGTTGCACAGGAATGGAAACCTTTGGCTGATTCCTCTGGACTCCGCGCTTGTGCTTGCCTCCTTAGCACCAAAGAGGAAGCTAGTACACTGCGCCTGCTGGTGCCCGCCTGGCCTTGTCGTCATGGCTCCCATCATCCAAACCTCGTGAGGTGAGGCTTGCATAGGAATCTCTGCTCCTCGGGAGCCAGCCTAGGGAGGCCGCTCCTCGTGGAGGTCTTGGCGTCATCCGCATCGCGAGGCTTGGCCCCTTGCGAGGGTCTTGAGTTGTTGATGTTGAAACTGGGCCGTACCAGGCCATCGATGAAGCCACGCCGTGGGCTGCAGGCAGGCAAGTCTGGGTACCCCCATTCCCAGAACGCTGACAGTAGCCCCCGGGCCCAAGGGACGCTCGGACTTGGCTTCGAGGCGAAGCCAAAGGGCAAGTGTGAAGCGCCGCGAGCCCCAGCCACCTGTGGCCTCGGTTGACGTGTGGCGCTTGACGGGACATGGGCGGCCCCACTTCCCCATGCAGCCCTGATATCCGTCAGGCACGGCGGACGCCCGTTGCCATTGTAGCCCCTCCTTCATTGCTTGCCGTGCTCGCCCTTGGCTCATCCACCTTCCTGACAAAGCGCGGCTCTTCTCTCGGATTTGACGTCGGCGTCGGCTCTCCCTTGCCGCTATGGCCCCGTGGTCGAAGAAGAAGGGGAAAACCTGCACTTCGGTCGAATCCTAGCCAGTCTGGGAACCTGCACTTGAGCGGTCGACGGTGGTCAATTAGGATGGGTTGGCCAAGGTCCGCCCAGCCCTTGCTGCCAATTCCAATGAGTGGAAGGCGATGACTGCTTAGCCTGCTTCCCGGACCATGATCGACATGGAAACCACCAAGATGCCCATCCATCTTCACGCTCTCTTGACTGGCCTGATCCCGATACGTCTCCAACATATCTACTTTTCCAAACACTTTTGCCCTTGTTTCGGACTCTAACTTGCATGATTTGAATGAAACTAACCCGGACTAACGTTGTTTTCAGCAGAACTGCCATGGTGTTGTTTATTGTGCAGAAAACAAAAGTTCCCGGAATGACCTGAAACTCCACGGAGATAACTTTTGGAAAATATAAAAAATACTGGCAAAAGAATCAAGGCCTGGGGGCCCACACCCTGTCCACGAGGGTGGGGGCACGCCCTCCCCCCTGGGCGCGCCCCCCTGTCTCATGGGCCCCCCGATGCTCCACCGACCTCAACTCCAACTCCATATATTCTGTTTCACGGAGAAAAAAATCAGAGAGAAAGTTTCATCGCGTTTTACGATACGGAGCCGCCGCCAAGCCCAAATCTCTCTCAGGAGGGCTGGTCTGGAGTCCATTCGGGGCTCCGGAGAGGGGGATCCGTCGTTGTTGTCATCATCAACCATCCTCCATCACCAATTTCATGATGCTCACCGCCGTGCGTGAGTAATTCCATCGTAGGCTTGCTGGACGGTGATGGGTTGGATGATATTTACCGTGTAATCAAGTTAGTTTTGTTAGGGTTTGATCCCTAGTATCCACTATGTTCTGAGACTGATGTTGCTATGACTTTGCTATGCTTAATGCTTGTCACTAGGGCCCGAGTGCCATGATTTCAGATCTGAACCTATTATGTTTTCATGAATATATGTGAGTTCTTGATCCTATCTTGCAAGTAAATAGTCACCTATTATGTGTTATGATCTTACAACCCCGAAGTGACAATAATCGGGATACTTCTCGGTGATGACCATAGTTTGAGGAGTTCATGTATTCGCTATGTGCTAATGCTTTGTTCCGGTTCTCTATTAAAAGGAGGCCTTAATATCCCTTAGTTTCCACTAGGACCCCACTGCCACGGGAGGGTAGGACAAAAGATGTCATGCAAGTTCTTTTCCATAAGCACGTGTGACTATATTCGGAAGACATGCCTACATTACATTGATGAACTGGAGCTAGTTCTAAGTCACCCTATGTTATAGCTATCACATGAGGAATCGCATCCGACATAATTATCCATCACTGATCCAATGCCTACAAGCTTTTCACATATTGTGCTTCGCTTATTTACTTTTCCATTGCTACTGTTACAATTACTACAAAACTGTTATCTTTACTTTTGCCATTGTTACCATTACTATCGTCCTACTTTGCTACTAAATACTTTGCTGCAGATACTAAGTTATCCAGGTGTTTGAATTGACAACTCAACTGCTAATACTTAAGAATATTCTTTGGCTCCCCTTGTGTCGAATCAATAAATTTGGGTTGAATACTCTACCCTCGAAAGCTGTTGCGATCCCCTACACTTGTGGGTTATCAAGACTAATTTCTGGCGCCGTTGCCGGGGAGCATAGCTCTATTCTTTGAGTCACTTGGGATTTATATCTGTTGATCACTATGAGGAACTTGAAAGACAAAAGAACAAAGATTTTTTCCTCAACTACGAGGGGAGGTAAGGAACTGCCATCTAGCTCTGCACTAGATTCTCCTTCTGTTTTGAGTAAGCTCGCGACACCTAAACCTGCTACTGCTATAAATTCTGATAGGTCGCATGTTATTGATGATGCCACTTCTGCTATGCATGATACTTATGATGAAACTACTTCTGTGCGTGATACTACTTTGCCATTAGGTGAATTTCTTGATGAACAACTTGCTAGGGTTAGAGAGAATGAAATTATTGAAGATGCTATTATTGATGATAGTGATGATGAAAGCTCTCCCCCTGATTTTGAATTACCTATTGTTCCTGAGGGTTATGTTATGAATGAGGAAGCTGCTAGAGCTATTTTTGCTTGCAAAGATAGATATGATCTTAAGAAGTTATTAGCTAAATGAAAGCAGCAATCTCATAAGGCTAGAATGAAACCTGACCCCACTATTGCTACTTGACCTATCTGTGTTATTGATAAGGATTATGAATTCTCTGTTGATCCTGAAATAATTACTTTGGTTGAATCTGATCCTTTTATGGCCTTGAATATGAAACTGTTGTGGCACATCTTACCAAGTTAAATGATATAGCCACCCTGTTTACTAACGATGAGAAGTCTCGTTATTTGTATATCCTTAAGATATTTCCGTTCTCATTAAAGGGTGATACTAAGACTTGGTTTAATTCTCTTGATCTTGGTTGTGTGCGTAGTCCCTAGGATATGATTTATTACTTCTTTGCTAAATATTTCCCTGCTCATAAGAAACAAGCTGCCTTGCGGGGAATATATAATTTTGTGCAAATCAAAGAAGAGTATCCCACAAGCTTGGGGGAGGCTTCTCCAATTACTTAATGCTTTGCCTGATCATCCTCTTAAGAAAAATGAAATACTTGATATCTTTTATAATGGACTAACCGATGCTTCCAAGGACTACTTGGATAGTTGTGTTGGTTGTGTTTTCAGGGAAAGAACAGTCAACCAAGCTAAATTACTATTTAATAATATGTCGACTAACGAAAACAATTGGACTCTTCCTGAGCCAATTCCTGAGCCAATTCCTGAGCCAATTGAGCCAACTCCTGAGCCTATTCCTAAACCAACTCCAAAGAAGAGGGGCGTTCTATTTCTCAGTCCCGAGGATATGCAAGAGGCAAAGAAATCAATGAAAGAAAAAGGTAGTAAAGCTTTAGATGTTAAGAATTTACCTTCCATTGAAGAAATACATGGTCTTAATATACCGCCTGTTGAAGAACCACATTGTCTTGATAACCCGACACAGGTAGTAAAGGTAAGTTCTCTCTATAGATATGATAAAGTTGAAATTCCTTCCACTAAATTTCATAGCCCATGCTTAGATGAATTTGATGACTTTATGGCTAGACAAGAAAGTTTTAATGCTTATGTTGGTAGAGAATTAAAGAATAATGCTTTCGAGATAGGACGCTTGAGTGATTATATGGCTAGAGTTAAAGGTGAAGTTAACCTCATTAGCAAATATGCTTCTATGGTTACCACTCAAGCTAAGCAAATACTTAAATCTCAAAGTGATTTGCTCGATGAATTAAATAATAAACATGACTTTGCTGTTAGAGTGGCTACTAGAACTGGTAGAATGACTCAGGAACCTTTGTATCCTGAAGGCCACCCTAATAGAATTGAGCAGGATTCTCAGAGAAATATTTTAGAAGCACCTAGTTCTTCTAAAAAGAAGAAAAAGAAAAATGATAGGACTTTGCATGCTTCTAGTGAACCTATTATAGACACACCTGAGAATCCAAATGATATTTCTATTTCCGATGCTGAAACACAATCAGGTGATGAACATGAACCTAGTGATAACGTTAATGATAATGTTCATGTTGATGCTCAACCTAGCAAAAATAATGAAGTAGAGGTTGATCCTGCTGTTGATCTTGATAACCCACAATCAAAGAATCAATGTTATGACAAAAGAGATTTTGTTGCTAGGAAGCACGGTAGAGAAAGCAAACCATGGGTTCAAAAACTGTGACGCCGCCGATTCAATCGTACACTAATCATACACGCAAATGTGTACGATCAAGATCAGGGACTCACGGGAAGATATCACAACACAACTCTAGACACAAATAAAATAATACAAGCTTTATATTACAAGCCAGGGGCCTCGAGGGATCGAATACAAGCTCGATACACAAGAGTCAGCGGAAGCAACAATATCTGAGTACAGACATAAGTTAAACAAGGATGCCTTAAGAAGGCTAGCACAAAAGCAACAACAATCGAAGAGGCAAGGCCTCCTGCCTGGGACCTCCTAACTACTCCTGCCGTCGGCGGTCTTCACGTAGCAGCATCCATCGGCGGTGGCATCTGGCTCCAGGGATCCACCATCTGGTTACATCAACCGGAAAGAAGAAAGAAGCGGGAAAGGGGGGGTAGCAAAGCAACCGTGAGTACTCATCCAAAGTACTCGCAAGCATCAGATCTATACTAAGTATGCACTGGTATCAAATGGAAGGTTTGTATCTGTGGACTGAACTGCAGAATGCCAGAATAGAGGGGGAAGGCCTAGCCTATCAAAGACTAGCATCTTCACGCAGCTCCGAGCATCTTGCAGCATGTAGAAGAGTAAAGAATAGCAGTTTATAATTAACAAGCATGTTGTAACATTAATGCCCAGAGATCCTTTCTCGACTCCCCGCGAGAAAGCAATCCCGGAGCCACATATCCAAGTATCCGTTCGTAGTTGTATAAGATCAGGATATAAGTCTGAACGTCCGTTACCGTGGACACGACTATTAATAGATAATCTTCCCTGCAGGGGGTGCACCACGTTTGCCAACACGCTCGGTCACGTTGGCCGGACACACCTTTTTGGGGTCAATGCCCGGCCTCGGAAGATCAACACGTTGCAGCCCTACCTAGGCTCAGCAGAGAGGTCCCCGCCGGTCTACATCCTAAGCACTCCGGGGTCTGGGCCCATCGCCCGTTGCACTCCGAATCGTTGCGTACAGGGCGGGTCCAGGCTCCACCACTATAGGATGGTGCCGGCCCAGCCGTGCCGCACTGCTGAACTGGACGTCTGACAAAGCTTCGGCTGATAATGCGACGTCGAGGCTCATAACTATTCTCACGTGGTGGTTGGTGCGTAAAGGCCAGAGGCCAACTCAGAACAAATACCCAAACCATAGTGTATTATTAGCATGCGGAGACGAGCAGAGACTCACGATCGAAAGTGACCCCGTCGCCCCGTCTCGTGGACTTACGACAAGGGCCTAGAATGCCCGGCCGTGCCACGTAACCATCTTGCGGGTGCTCTCCGGGCCCGCCCGACTTTCACCAAGGTCCCAAGTAAAGTCGAGGTAACTGTGTGTCTAGACATCAAGGGGAAAACCCGAGGAATCACCCCCGGTGGATTCCACTCACTGTAATCATCAAGGTGAACGTAAGAGGGACCACCATCGAGGTTCACACTTGAGGTGTTGAACGACAGAGCCGTATCGGGAATGGTGAAAGAGGAAATCACCCTCGATGACCACGACCGAATAGCTACACTACAGAATTATCATCAGGAGTGCGTTATGAGGGATCACCCTCGGCATTTCGATAGTAGCTCTGCAGAGTCGAGCAACTAAAGGTGCGTGATGTGATGTGAGGTGTCGGGCTCTGGTCGTCGATCACGTCGATGGAGGCGTCGATGATGAAGCAGGGGCGACAAGGACAAGTGGGGGTCACTGATGGATCACTAGTCAACCTATACTAAGCAGTTTAGGATAAGCAAGTAGGTAACAATAACAGGTACAAAAGCAGGTTATGCATCAGGATAGGAGCAAACAATAACAGTAGCAAAATCTAATGCAAGCATGAGAGTATAGAATGGGCGATATCGGGATGATCAAAGGGAGGGCTTGCCTGGTTGCTCAGACAAGGAGGGTCGTCGTCGACGTAGTCGATCACAGGGGCATCAGCAGGGGTCTCGAGGTCTACCGAAGAAGAAGAGGGGGAAGAAACAGTAAATACAAAGCAAGCAAGAGCATAACATGACAACAGGGAAAGCTAGACGTGTTCTAACGCGGTGCTAGGTGATACTGGCGAAGGGGGAAACATCCGGGAAAGTTTTCCCGGTTCCCGGCGTCTATTAGATAGATGAACCGGAGGGGAAAAGTTCAACGTTTGCTATGCTAGGGACGTGTGGCGGACGAACGGATCGCGTGTTCGGATTCATCTCATCGTTCTAAGCAACTTTCATGTAGAAAAGTTTTTCATCCGAGTTACGGATTATTTTCTATGATTTTTCAAAGATTTAAACAATTCCTGAAATCATTATTAACTCGGAATAAAAGATGAAATTGCTATGTGCACCCGGCAGAGTGTACACAGCAGGGCCACTAGAGGCTGACAGTGGGTCTTGGTGGTCCCAGTTGACTCAGTCAACAGGGAAGTCAACAGTCAACTACTTGACTGTTGACTGGTCAAAACTGTAGATGGGGCATAGGTGTCATTCACACATATCATGCATTTTCTTTTTAAGTGGATATTTAGAGGGGGGTCCACCTGTCATTTGCACTATACCTAACCACTTATTAGACTAACTAGTAGGAGTACTAATTAGCAAACGGAGAACCGGCCGGCCACCACACATAGAATACACACACGCACACACAGTTCTGTTTTCTGCTAACAAAAGATAGCATTTTGTGATTTTCATAGGATTTATTTCATGCATCAAATGAATTTGGTCCAGTGGGGTAAAATGAAGTTTGTCAAGTAGGCTACCTACTCATATTATTTTTACCACTGTTAGTAGTTGTTTAACTGCTGATTAGAGGCTATCAAGGGAGCTAGTCCGTGTAATATTCGCAAAGCTAGCCATAGCTACAGTAATTAGCAGCAGCAGTAGATTCAGCATAGCAGCGGCGGCATGCACACGAGTTGGGCGCAGGGTGCGGCGCTGCACGGCGTGAGCCTGGGCCGCTGAGCGACGCAGGGCGAGGGGCCGATGCAGGCCGCGGTTGCAGGGCGGCTCGATGCAGGGCCGGGCGCGGCCAGCGCGCGTGCGCAGGAGGTAACAGCAGTAGGTAGTAGCAGGTAGCAGCGGAAGCGCATGACCAGGGTACGGCAGCTCACAGGGGCATCCGGGAGCGCGACAACGCCGGGGCGGACGCGTGCGTCGAGGAGCAGAAGGGAAAGGGGATGGACGGGGTGCTCACCTAGGAGCACACGGAGGCTCGGCGGGAGGTTTAGGAGCTGCAGAGCTCGTCGCAGACGAAGAAGACGCCGGGATCGGAGGAGATCGGCGGCGGTCGAAGGAGGAAGATGGAGTCGTAGTGGTCGCATATGTGCTCCCCGGCTCGTGTTTGTTGGCGTAGAGGATGTAGTGGACGGCGGCGGTCTTCGCGGACGCAACAGCGGGGCGAGAGGTGGCCGGTGGTTGTGCCAGAGCGAGGTCGACGGCGATTGCCGGTGATGCAGAAGACAAGACCGGCTCGATCTGCGCACAATGGCATCGCCCGGCTCAAATGGACGGCTCCAGTCGACAGAGACGAACGAGGCTGTGCTCGTGGACACGAGCTGCGGGCGCAGAAACGCCGGTGGCCGCGACGAAGTGTGGTGGTCGGTGACGGCCGCGCTCGGGAGATGGGGAATCAGTGAGGAGGGAGAGAGCGAGGTGAGTGGAGAGCGCCGGGGCATGTGGAAGTGGGCGGAGGCAGGGGAAGAAAATATCTATGGGGGGTGCCTCGGTGGAGGCCTCATCCTCCTGGCCATCGCCGGTGAAGGGGTTCGACGGGGACGAGCGCGAGCGGGCGCTCGGTCGGACGCGCCCGAGATACAGGAAACAGGGGCGAGGGGTTAGAGTGGGCCGGCTGGACCCGTTGGGTCAAGGCCCAGGGGATATGGGGTTGCGGGGCCTCTCTTTTCTTTCCAATTGTTTGTAGTTTCTTTTTCATTTATTTATACCTTTCCTACTTTGCATTATATTTGAGCTACTTAAAGAGTTTTCTTTAATATAAAACTTGGCACAAAAATGCAGTGCAATATCCTGGCTTGCTACAAAAAGCTTCAATGCATCTGGGGGGGTGTTCAACTTTTTTTTTTGAAATTGAAAAGGTCAAATAACTGGTTGTTGGACCACAAATAAATTTCAGGGGCATTTTGTGAATTCAAAAGAGGTTGGTTTCAACAAGACAAATAACCAGAGATTATTTGCCACAGTTTGAACGTTTCAGCTTTCATGTTTGAAAACTTCAAGTTTTGGACTTTAATTTGAATTTGAATTGCGATTTAGATCAACCGGGGATTAGCAACAGTAAGAGTGGTGATGTGGCACTATTAACTTGGGATTACTGTAGCTTAATTATCCGGGCGTCACAATTCTCCTCCACTACAAGAAATCTCGTCCCGAGATTTAAGTGGTGATGTAAGGGGGAAAGACTAGAGAAGGACAGAGCTCATCACAAGATAGGTACCTGAGGGCTATCTCACTGAACGTGGCATAGAGGCATCTCTCGAGTTGAAATTTAAGAAATTTATTGAGAGCAAGGTAAGAATGTGCAATAAGAAGGTTCAACCGGGTAGGCAATCGTTCGTTGCCTGAAACAGAGGGTGAAAGGGGTCCAGAGCAATGGGAATAAGTATTTCCTCTGATACCAGAATGATCACTAGGAAGGTGGCTTGTGATTTACATACGAAGCCAAGTGCAAAGAAAATTTCAGAGTTAAGGTTGTACAGGAGAGTCAGGTTTCGATCCTGTGGAATTGTGGGTTATGGGCCCACCATGTGGGTTAAAAGAAGGAAGGCGCAAATCATTTTGCACGGTCATGATAGCAAGGCAGGTCAGTGGATAGCCTATCAATTAAGTTGGCAACAATGTTGGTACGAAGGGCGAGGGACGAAGAGAACCATTTTCCTGCTCGCAAGGCGAGGCGGACCAATAGGCAAAGTTCTCGTCCATTGGTGGCTACCGGAATGTCATCAGCAATAGCAACAAGGTCTTTCTGACAGAGTTTGTACACCGAGGTGTTCACATAAGCAGGGAAATACCACTGCTCAGATATTTTAGGTTACAAGAAAGTTTAAACGAAACAATGGAAAGGAAAGTATAGACTCGAATCAGTTATCGGTATTCTCGAGTGTCTAACAACTCAGAACCCGTGGAAAATTGGAATCAGCGAGAAATAATAGTTGATGAAGAACTCATAAGGGGTTATGTAGTTTCGTGATATTCTCGAGATACTATAGGGTAATACTCGGAGGTAGATCAAAGTAGAGGTTGGACAGGTGAAATGATCTGAAGAAGACAAGTACTTTAACTTGTCCGAGAAATGGGATCAAAGAAGAACAATATGGTCGAAACCACAGTTGGAAAGGACCAAATATAGATAACATATGAACTTATCACAAGGGGATTATTATTATAACAAGAAGCTTCCATGATAAGTTCCACATCGGGTCCATGGGCATGAACACAAAAGTTCAAGGTCGACTCCCACTTCTCTAATGTACAACTTTCCATTCACTTCTCGCATTCGAAGAAGTTGTAGCATTGAAATTTTACCTGGCGAAAAGCCAATAGAGTATAACCTGCATAACTTTCAAGTTCACCCAGATTTAGGGAAGACATAGAGTCAACCCATCGGGGCATCTTAGGAACAAATTCCACAAACTTTAGGAATAAATAACTCAAGCTCGGAAGCAGAGCATGGTTGACAAAAGCAGGGGATACAATTTATCAAAGGCATTATGTATCCGGGGAAAGGCTCACAAGGTTACTGAATAAGAAGGACGTTGTCAGATAAAACCCAACAAAGGACCTAGAGGTCCACAATGGATCTGATGTGAGTATCGGTACTCAAACAAAAGAAGAAAGAATGCAAGAGGTCAGGTTATATAAACAACTGACTAATTCAAAAATCAAATGCAAAGGAATATTTCCAAAATGGGGGATCAGATGCAGAGGCTCTAATCCAAGACAAGTAAGTAGAATAGACATAGATCGATAATCAATCAAGGATTGATTCGCCGAACACCAGCTCATGTCCGGAGTGACGTCTGAACCAAGGGGAGAATTTTAAATAGGACTAATGATCATGAGCATTCGCAAACGAATCGAATCAAATGCTCAATATTACGATGACAAAGGATGCTAATGAGTATTGCTAGACAACTGGAAGTAACCATAATGCAAGCAGATAAATATTAGCACATCAATAGTTGGAGAGGATTATCGGAAGGTCGGATGGTATTCCAAATTATCTTGTGAATCACATGAACAACTGTGGATGAACGGATACTCGGCAAGCACGAGTAATTATCCGTAGGGGTATTCATGTGGCAAGGAACTGCAGGGCAGTAAACATAAAGAATTCTCAGAACATCGAAGGATTTTTCAGGACATCTTGTAATAACAAGAGCAACAAGGGATGAAGGTATGAACGACAACATAGGTAGTTACGCATAAGGATTTATCGGTGGTACGGATTGCAACGACAAAGGGTACAAGGGTCTCGGAAAAGTATCGGAGAGTATCTTCAGAATCTTCTGGTGCACCAAGCCATCATATGGAGTGAAGGGCTCTCCGGGAGGAAGTATTTACGAGATCCTAGAGTTAGAGTTAACAAAATTATTTAACCCGAATAGAAGAGAGATCCGAGTCCCAGAGTATAGACGAGGAATAAAAGATCCTAATACCACCCAATTGGCGACGTGGGCTCGTAAGCCACACAACCATGTTAGTAAATCAGTTTTTCAAAGACTAGACTCAACTTCGGCCAAGGAGTTGGAAAGGGGGATCCTACAGGAAATCGGCTCTGATACCAACTTGTGACACCCCGGATTCAATTGTACACTATCATACAAGCAAATGTGTACGATCAAGATCAGGGACTCACGGGAAGATATCACAACACAACTCTAGACACAAATAAAATAATACAAGCTTTATATTACAAGCCAGGGGCCTCGAGGGCTCGAATACAAGCTCGATACACAAGAGTCAGCGGAAGCAACAATATCTGAGTACAGACATAAGTTAAACAAGGATGCCTTAAGAAGGCTAGCACAGAAGTAACAACGATCGAAGAGGCAAGGCCTCCTGCCTGGGACCTCCTAACTACTCCTGGCCGTCGGCGGTCTTCACGTAGCAGCATCCATCGGCGGTGGCATCTGGCTCCAGGGATCCACCATCTGGTTGCATCAACCTGAAAGAAGAAAGAAGGGGGAAAAGGGGGGTAGCAAAGCAACCGTGAGTACTCATCCAAAGTACTCGCAAGCATCAGATCTGTACTAAGTATGCACTGGTATCAAATGGAAGGTTTGTATCTGTGGACTGAACTGCAGAATGCCAGAATAGAGGGGGAAGGCCTAGTCTATCGAAGACTAGCATCTTCACGCAGCTCCGAGCATCTTGCAGCATGTAGAAGAGTAAAGAATAGCAGTTTATAATTAACAAGCATGTTGTAACATTAATGCCCAGAGATCCTTTCTCGACTCCCCGCGAGAAAGCAATCCCGGAGCCACATATCCAAGTATCCGTTCGTAGTTGTATAAGATCAGGATATAAGTCTGAACGTCCGTTACCGTGGACACGGCTATTAATAGATAATCTTCCCTGCAGGGGGTGCACCACGTTTGCCAACACGCTCGATCACGTTGGCCGGACACACCTTTTTGGGGTCAATGCCCGGCCTCGGAAGATCAACACGTTGCAGCCCTACCTAGGCTCAGCAGAGAGGTCCCCGCCGGTCTACATCCTAAGCACTCCGGGGTCTGGGCCCATCGCCCGTTGCACTCCGAATCGTTGCGTACAGGGCGGGTCCAGGCTCCACCACTATAGGATGGTGCCGGCCCAGCCGTGCCGCACTGCTGAACTGGACGTCTGACAAAGCTTCGGCTGATAATGCGACGTCGAGGCCCATAACTATTCTCACGTGGTGGTTGCTGCGTAAAGGCCAGAGTCCAACTCAGAACAAATACCCAAACCATAGTGTATTATTAGCTTGCGGAGACGAGCAGAGACTCACGATCGAAAGTGAACCCGTCGCCCCGTCTCGTGGACTTACGACAAGGGCCTAGAATGCCCGGCCGTGCCACGTAACCATCTTGCGGGTGCTCTCCGGGCCCGCCCGACTTTCACCAAGGTCCCAAGTAAAGTCGAGGTAACTGTGTGTCTAGACATCAAGGGGAAAACACGAGGAATCACCCCCGGTGGATTCCACTCTATGTAATCATCAAGGTGAACGTAAGAGGGACCACCCTCGAGGTTCACACTTGAGGTGTTGAACGACAGAGCCGTATCGGGAATGGTGTAAGAGGAAATCACCCTCGATGACCACGACCGAATAGCTACACTACAGAATTATCATCAGGAGTGCGTTATGAGGGATCACCCTCGGCACTTGATAGTAGCTCTGCAGAGTCGAGCAACTAAAGGGGCGTGATGTGATGTGAGGTGTCGGGCTCTGGTCGTCGATCACGCCGATGGAGGCGTCGATGATGAAGCAGGGGCAACAAGGACAAGTGGGGGTCACTGATGGATCACTAGTCAACCTATACTAAGCAGTTTAGGATAAGCAAGTAGGTAACAATAACAGGTACAAAAGCAGGTTATGCATCAGGATAGGAGCAAACAATAACAGTAGCAAAATCTAATGCATGCATGAGAGTATAGAATGGGCGATATCGGGATGATCAAAGGGAGGGCTTGCCTGGTTGCTCAGACAAGGAGGGTCGTCGTCGACGTAGTCGATCACAGGGGCATCAGCAGCGGTCTCGAGGTCTACCGAAGAAGAAGAGGGGGAAGAAACAGTAAATACATAGCAAGCAAGAGCATAACATGACAACAGGGAAAGCTAGACGTGTTCTAACGCGGTGCTAGGTGATACTGGCGAAGGGGGAAACATCCGGGAAAGTTTTCCCGGTTCCGGACGTCTATTAGATAGATGAACCGGAGGGGAAAAGTTCAACATTTGCTATGCTAGGGACGTGTGGCGGACGAACGGATCGCGTGTTCGGATTCGTCTCGTCGTTCTGAGCAACTTTCATGTAGAAAAGTTTTTCATCCAAGTTACAGATTATTTTCTATGATTTTTCAAAGATTTAAACAATTCCTGAAATCATTATTAACTCGGAATAAAAGATGAAATTGCTATATGCACCCGGCAGAGTGTACACAGCAGGGCCACTAGAGGCTGACAGTGGGTCTTGGTGGTCCCAGTTGACTCAGTCAACAGGGCAGTCAACAGTCAACTGCTTGACTGTTGACTGGTCAAAACTGTAGATGGGGCATAGGTGTCATTCACACATATCATGCATTTTCTTTTTAAGTGGATATTTAGAGGGGGGGTCCACCTGTCATTTGCACTATACCTAACCACATATTAGACTAACTAGTAGGAGTACTAATTAGCAAACGGAGAACCGGCCGGCCACCACACACAGAATACACACACGCACACACAGTTCTGTTTTCTGCTAACAAAAGATAGCATTTTGTGATTTTCATAGGATTTATTTCATGCATCAAATGAATTTGGTCCAGTGGGGTAAAATGAAGTTTGTCAAGTAGGCTACCTACTCATATTATTTTTACCACTGTTAGTAGTTGTTTAACTGCTGATTAGAGGCTGCCAAGGGAGCTAGTCCGTGTAATATTCGCAAAGCTAGCCATAGCTACAGTAATTAGCAGCAGCAGTAGATTCAGCATAGCAGCGGCGGCATGCACACGAGTTGGGCGCAGGGTGCGGCGCTGCACGGCGTGAGCCTGGGCCGCTGAGCAACGCAGGGCGAGGGGCCGATGCAGGCCGCGGTTGCAGGGCGGCTCGATGCAGGGCCGGGCACGGCCAGCGCGCGTGCGCAGGAGGCAACAGTAGTAGGTAGTAGCAGGTAGCAGCGGCAGCGCATGACCAGGGTACGGCGGCTCATAGGGGCATCCGCGAGCGCGACAACACCGGGGCGAACGCGTGCGTCGAGGAGCAGAAGGGAAAGGGGATGGACGGGGTGCTCACCTAGGAGCACACGGAGGCTCGGCGGGAGGTTTAGGAGCTGTAGAGCTCGTCGCAGACGAAGAAGACGCCGGGATCGGAGGAGATCGGCGGCGGTCGAAGGAGGAAGATGGAGTCGTGGTGGTCGCAGATGTGCTCCCCGGCTCGTGTTTGTTGGCGTAGAGGATGTAGTGGACGGCGGCGGTCTTCGCGGACGCAACAGCGGGGCGAGAGGTGGCCGGTGGTTGTGGCAGAGCGAGGTCGACGGCGATTGCCGGTGATGCAGAAGACAAGACCGGCTCGATCTGCGCACAATGGCATCGCCCGGCTCAAATGGACGGCTCCAGTCGACGGAGACGAACGAGGCTGTGCTCGTGGACACGAGCTGCGGGCGCAGTAACGCCGGTGGCCGCGACGAAGCATGGTGGTCGGTGACGGCCGCGCTCGGGAGATGGGGAATCAGTGAGGAGGGAGAGAGCGAGGTGAGTGGAGAGCGCCGGGGCATGTGGAAGTGGGCGGAGGCAGGGGAAGAAAATATCTATGGGGGGTGCCTCGGTGGAGGCCTTATCCTCCTGGCCATCGCCGGTGAAGGGGTTCGACGGGGACGAGCGCGAGCAGGCGCTCGGTCGGACGCGCCCGAGATACAGGAAACAGGGGCGAGGGGTTAGAGTGGGCCGGCTGGACCCGTTGGGTCAAGGCCCAGGGGATATGGGGTTGCGGGGCCTCTCTTTTCTTTCCAATTGTTTGTAGTTTCTTTTTCATTTATTTATACCTTTCCTACTTTGCATTATATTTGAGCTACTTAAAGAGTTTTCTTTAATATAAAACTTGGCACAAAAATGCAGTGCAATATCCTGGCTTGCTACAAAAAGTTTCAATGCATCTGGGGGGGGGTGTTCAACTATTTTTTTTTGAAATTGAAAAGGTCAAATAACTGGTTTTGGACCACAAATAAATTTCAGGGGCATTTTGTGAATTCAAAAGAGGTTGGTTTCAACAAGACAAATAACCAGAGATTATTTGCCACTGTTTGAACATTTCAGCTTTCATGTTTGAAAACTTCAAGTTTTGGACTTTAATTTGAATTTGAATTGCGATTTAGATCAACCGAGGATTAGCAACAGTAAGAGTGGTGATGTGGCACTATTAACTTGGGATTACTGTAGCTTAATTATTCGGGCGTCACAAAAACCCATGCCCTTTTTACAAAGAATCAAAGAATCAAAGAATTTGACGCATATGTGTGTAATGCCGATCTTGAGGACTTCTTACAAGATAAGTGTGCTCAGTTCTATCAATTGACAGATTCATTTGTGAGAAGGTTTAAATATAAATCTTCACGTAATTCTCAGAGTGTCCTGTTTGATATTTATGATAAATCTTATACCATGGACTTGGAAGATTTTACAACTGCTTGCAAACTCCCGCAGTGGGGCAATGTTAATGACCCCCACAAATCTGAATATAAAGACTTTCTTGCTAGTATTACTGTGGGAAAATCTAGGAATATAGCACAAACTACCATAGGAAGCATTCATTTTCCTGCTATACATTATTTTTCTCTCTTCATTGGTAGATGCATTAACGGTAAAGATGAACCATGTCATATGTGTGTCCCTGATCTTTGTGTCCTCAAGAGCGCTGTATTAGGTAATAAAGATTACAACTTGGGGGCAATAGTTGCACATAGGTTACATAATAAGGGTATATCCGGAGATTTATTTGGACGGATTTATGCGACCGTGTTGCTAATTATCTTGGTATAGTCCCATGAGAGGGGGATATGGAGTTGCCTCCTACTTATTTAGATTATGATGCGATGGTCAAACATCATTTTCTTGTAAGGAATGAACAATTCCTCCAGTATTGACTAATCTTTGACAGACATAGCTCTGTCCATGTTACTCTCCCTGCTCCTTTCCTTTTTGATTACCGAGCAAAATGAAGATATGTTGTTACCACGGAGGAGGTAGCTGAACACGAGGGGAGAGCGGAGGCGGCTCGCCAACATGCCGCAGCTCAGGATGCATTTGCTACTGCATCTCAGTACGACCCCAGTTATAACTACGGATATCAGCCAGGCTTGGCAATAGACCAACTTAGCCAAAAGCCTAAGCTTGGGCGAGTACGTATTTCTCACTGACTTTACATTCATGTTCACACACTACTCTAGTTGTCGGTGTTCATACTCTTTCATTGTATTATCCATGCTAGTTTAATTTTCTTTCTCTAGCTTTCTTCTTGTGTGTTTGATAAACTTTAAGAAAAACCAAAAACATTAGTTAGTTTAATTTCCATGCTTGTAGTAGAAATTAAAATGAAAACCCAAAAAGATTTCTCGTTCTTCTTCTTACTTGTTGGGAGCTTTCCCGTATAAATAGTTTTATTTTCTTTTCTTTCCTTTGGGGGTCGAGAGTAGAAGACCATATTGAAATTTTTTAGTGGCTCTCATATGCATGGTTGTTCATTTAACGTAGAGCCCATATTACTTTGTCTTCTCTCTTGAGTTGAATGCTTGCAGATTCCAGCTTAGTCCAATGCACGTGCACTATTATTATTATACACATCGTTCGGTCGTGCAAGTGAAAGGCAATAATGACGATATATGATGGACTTATTGAGATGAGAAAAGCTGGTATGAACTCGACCTCTCTTGTTTTTGTAAATATCATGAGTTCATCGTTCCTGATTCAGCTTATTATGACATTTAGAGATTATGGTTGCTTGTGCCATGATTAATTAGCTATGAGTTATAATGGTTTACCTTGCGTGCCAACATGCTATTAAAATGATTATGATGTGGTATGATGGGATGGTATCCTCCTTTGAATGAATTGAGTGACTCGACTTGGCACATGTTCATGCATGTAGTTGAAACAAATCAACATAGCCTTCATGATATTTATGTTCATGGTAGATTATATCCTACTCATGCTTGTACTTCGTGTGGATTAATTTTAATGCATGTTCATGACTGTTGTCGCTCTCTCAGTTGATCGCTTCTCAGTCTTTTGCTAGCCTTCACCTATACTAAGCGGGAATACTGCTTGTGCATCCAAACTCCATAAACTCCAAAGTTATTCCATATGAGTCCACCATACCTTCCTATATGCGGTATCTACCTGCCGTTCCAAGTAAATTTGTATGTGCCAAACTCCAAACCTTCAAATGAAATTCTGTTTTGTATGCTCGAGCAGCTCATGTTTCAACTAGGGCTGCCTATATCTTCCATGCTAGGTGGGTTATTCTCAAGAGGAATGGACTCCGCTCCTCATTCACGAGAAAATGGCCGATAACCGGGATGCCCAGTCCCATGATCCAAAAATATCAAAGCAAATAAAAATAATACCACTCGTTGTTTCGAGCAAGCCATGGATTGATGCTTGTTGGTGGTGGGAGAGTATAAACTTTTACCATTCTATTTGGGAACCACCTATAATGCATGTACACTACTAGGGAAAAGGCTAGCAGCAGTGCGGGTTTTAGATGTATCAGTAGCGTGGGGATAGGCGCTACTAATAAGGCGCTACAGCTAACACATAGCAGTAGCGTGTGCTCACCGATGCTACTGCTACACAAGTGTAGCAGCAGCGCTGTTAGCGGAAGCTGGCTACTGCTAGTAGGTCTAGCGCGCTTTGCCAGGACGCGCTACTGCTATCGCGGTGCTGCTGCTAACTTTTACACACTCGCTACTGCTAATTTAAGTGGTTTTTTGTTTTTTTTGGCATATTTCTTTTGTATTTGAACAGGCTTTATGGAAGAATCTTTAGCACATAGAAATGTCATCATGATACACATACAAATGCCTGCGAGACCACAAATGTAATCATAGCATGTACAAACAAAAAGTCTCATCATAATCATCATCCAACACAGTGGTATCTTGTCATCATCTCGAAAATAGCGATACATGCAAGTCTCGAATACTTGCAACTACAACAACGTCATCCATCTAAACAAAGGTATACGCAAGAAGAGCTATCACTATGAGTGAGAGCGGAACTATGCAGTACATGAGGTGGCGGTTACGAGTCCTCTCTCGCGCTAGCGTGAACCTCAAGTAACTAGCTTCTCCTTCTTGTCTGCTTTTGAAGCCTTTATGGCTGGCGCCCGTGAACCCATTCACTTGCGCCTGACACTCATGCCACTCGTTGTACACCCCCGGAACCTTCCCTTTGTACACGACATAGCAATTCCATCTCGCCATCAAGAAACTAGGTACCTGTTAGAGATGCATGTTCATGAAGAGTATGTACAATCATATATATGCAACAAAATATACTAGAGCAACACCGAAAAAGAAAGGGTTAGCAACGAGATGCAACATACAGTATGCAAATTAATTAACTAGAGGTACGCAGGTCATCGTACGCAAACTGACAAAGTAGCGTTACGCAAGTTCGGCAGGGACCGTGGACATCACAAAGTTTCATCGCTACAAAAAGTATACAAGTTCAACCGACACATATCATCATCATCGGCATCATAAATCACTAGAAGTTCCATCCTTCCATATCATCGAGCATGAACCCTAGCTTCTTGAACGGCGTGAGGTCTAGACGTTGCATGCCTATGCGAGTTCGGACGTCAACTCGCGATATAGGGCCGTGGTGGAACATCCCCTTCTCATCGACGACTTCTTTCATGATGATCATCGCAATGTCGCTTTGGATGCGAAAGAAGTCATCTCTAAGTTTATAATTCGCTTCTCCATGAGATTCTAGCCACTTGTGGATATGATCATCATTTCTGCTGTTAATGCGAAGCTTTTGGTGATCCGTGTTGAACTGAATCATGAGATGGACGATGTAGAATCCATCCATCTTGCTTGGTTTTGGGACATGGATGCAGGAGAAGTTAGTTTTATGCGCGAAACCCATCTTCTTGTTCCTTTGTTTCTTGATCTGCACGTGGCCACCTCTAAAGCTGAAACCTTGGAGAGCATCATCTAGAATATTCATTATGTGGGTGTAGTCTTTTTTCTCGCAGTCTCTGGGAGGGTCAAAATACACGGCTTGGGAGACTTGCGGGTAAAGAACGATAAGGACGGCGGGCCCATTGCTGCGGGGAAAAGACACCTCAAATTATTCCCCACATGAGAGAGAAGGAATGATTGAAATGTACGAAAAGGTTGTCCGGAACTGACTTACTTTGGATGATAAGCCACGAGGACAATTTCCCGGTCCTTATTCTGTACCATGAAGTTTTGGAGGTACTCCCTAGCAGTTTCACGCTCAAAGTCGCCGAGACTCAAGAAAGACTTGTGCATGTAGTACGGATCCGCCACACAGATTTGCGAGACTTCTTCACTCTTCATGACGGAGATCATATGTAGCGCAAAAAGGCGGACAATAGTAAAATCAAGCCGCCTTGTTAGAAACATCTCAAAGATATGGTCAAACCGCAGGAAGAACACCTCCGCGGGTCATGTGTCGACGTAGCACTTCCCCTCAGGCACACGAGCCGCATATGTCGGATATCCTGGATCCTTTGAGGCTAGTTGGCTTTTCTCAGTTGACAGCACATGGTCGTGCAGTCTCCTGAGATCCCCTGATAGTGCCTCTAGCGGTTTCGGCGGTAGCATCGGCTCGCCCTTGAGATGGAACATGACTGCACCTTTCACGGGTACACGCTCTTCAGAATGCATCGCCTGGCTGCTATGTGCTCTGGCTTGTTTGGAGGCAGTTACCTTCCCCGATCTCTTCATCTCCTTTTTCTTGGGCACACCTTCCAGACCCTTCCTTAACCCCTGCCCCAGTATTCCCGGGCTAAGTACTGTACGACCCTCGTGCCCGGCTAGTTGAGCCTGTGTTGAGGCGGCATCTTCAGGCTTGTCCTGTGAGGATTTCATGAAGAGAGACTTTTTGCAATCCATGCTACGATCCTGCCCGGGCATATCATCCATATCCTCATTAGCAAGCTGATAGCCCGATTCGTCATATGGTTGCTCATCATATCTATGTCACAGTCATACGCGTTTGTATTGAGGTAATCCATAGGGTCGACCTCCGTCTCATCATCCATTCTCTGTTCTACAGGAGAAATTACATCAGCCAGTACTATTGCACCCCTTCATCATGTCGTCCGCCGCTCTCACCCGGCACTACAGGAGCTGGTAATTGCGTAGGCGGGGTGGTGGTCTCCGCACATGCTTGTTGATGTGTGGTAGTTATTGGTGTGCTCTTGGCCGGCTCCAGACGAATAAGATTCTTTGGCCATAGCAGCACCCAATTATTGCAGCTTCCAATCCGTGGCGGGGTCTCGTCGTCCGCTCCCACATGCTGTACTGGAGGAGGCAAATCCTCGTGCCCCGATTTCACACTGGTCAAGCTAACCCTGAAGTGCCCAGCGGGGATCGGCTGGTTGTGGAACGTGCGTTGAGAGGGGTCCATTATCATCCCCTTTCCCACGTCCACCTTCTAGCCTTTGATCAAGTAGAGTATGGTGCACGGGGTTTTTTTCGCCTGCAAACAAATATGTCTGTGGCGTAAAACAACCGAAAGGCAACAAAAATGGAATATTATATATATATATATATATGTTGGTGCGACATGTAATTACCGTGACGGCGTCGAGCTCAGCCAAAGACGAAGGCCCACCTAGCGCACCTGAGACTGAGGACGGGCTGCTATGAGCGGGAGCGGCTATGAGAGGAGGCCCGGTTGCGTGAGCAAGTGATGGTGCGATGGTGTTGTTGTTTGTGGAGTTGCTCCCGACGAAACTGGGCAACAGGAAATCATGTATCGTCTTTTTTGGATTTTCCTTCGCCCAGTTGATGATAACTGGAACCAAGTTAGTAGCAAAATCATTTCTGCGGGCAGTTACAGCTGCATTGACTGCCTGCTGTAGCAACTCATATTTGCCAGGTGCCATCTTTGTGATCACAAGTCGTCCAATCCCTAGTTTGTTAGGTTTCCGTATCCTCTGCTTCTTATGCTTCCTCTTTGTCAGAAGGCCCAGTTTCGGTGCCTTCCCCGCCGGTACCTTCCCCACCGGTCTCGGTGCCGCCATCGGTGCCGGCGCCGTCGGTGTTGATGTCGGCGTCAGTACCATCATCGAGGCCGACCTACAAACCTTGCTTAGCAGTCAAATAGTCGAGGTACTCTTGTTCACCCTCATAATCCATCTCGTCTGCATCTCGGTTAGAAGGCCCAGTTTCTTCGTTGTTCGACATGTTTCCTATGATTAAGTGTCATCATTTATTTCTAAAAGTATGAATAAATGAGAAAAGACATAAAAAGAAATCTATGTGCCAGCACTCGATAAGCCAACTATGTAGCACAACATTCACTCGGCATGACCTTTGCTAAAAAATGGACATATCGAGCGCCTGAAATTCACCGGAACGGAAATGAATCAACATTCCCGCGTAACATAGGCCACTCGGATCATTTTCCAAACATGACATGTCCAAAACATGACATATGCACATATCACATGACCAGTTCAAATTTGCATATAAATTTAGCTAATTTTGAAACCTAGCTAAATTCATAACTAAATAGATAACCTAATTAACATACTGCCCTAACTAAAACCTAAGTAAATTAACCGAAGAACCCTAGCAGAGAGAGGGGGGGGTTACAGAGGGTGCAGGGGCGAGGAGGCAGGCCCGACGACGGTCGGGAGGGGAGAGGAGGGAGGCGAGGGCCGACTGAAGGAAATATGCCTAGAGGCAATAATAAAGTTATTATTTATTTCCTTATAATCATGATAAATGTTTATTATTCATGCTAGAATTGTATTTTCCGGAAACATAATACATGTGTGAATACATAGACAAACAGAGTGTCACTAGTATGCCTCTACTTGACTAGCTCGTTAATCAAAGATGGTTATGTTTCCTAACCATGAACAATGAGTTGTTATTTGATTAACGAGGTCACATCATTAGTAGAATGATCTGATTGACATGACCCATTCCATTAGCTTAGCACCTGATCGTTTAGTATGTTGCTATTGCTTTCTTCATGACTTATACATGTTCCTATGACTATGAGATTATGCAACTCCCGTTTACCGGAGGAACACTTTGGGTACTACCAAACGTCACAACGTAAATGGGTGATTATAAAGGAGTACTACAGGTGTCTCCAATGGTCGATGTTGGGTTGGCGTATTT